>NC_090935.1:96635295-96938325 GCF_040938575.1 Ambystoma mexicanum | reverse complement strand
ATCGCAGTAACGTCTTACCTCAGTGGTACAACAGAATGCTGTATTGATGCTCTTTTTATGTATTTGGTACAAATAACTTCTTGTGACATTACAAATATTAGTACAACATTCCTAATCAAATTGGTTTGTTTGCTAATCAAGAACATTATAATTGGCAAACTCTGCTAATCAATTTTTGAAAACTAATGTATGCCTTGCACCCAGAATACTTTGCCTACAGGAATTGGAGCGGGACAGGTAAAAGGAAGAGACATGAACCATGATAGTGGACAGGTAAAAGGAAGAGACCTAAACCATGATAGTGGGACCCCTACCATGCCTACTCTAACTCTGCCACCTTCCAATGCCTGGTGATTGCAAAGGGGCTTCAGTGTTCAGCACTCTGGTGTGAAAGTGGCTTTTTAATATCCATGCTTCTTTTCAGTCAATGGTTCCCATGAGGGCTCGTTGGAAAAGTGCCTATTCCCTGGGGGAAGGTATTACCCTTCCTGTAGGAGAATGGAAGGAGCAGCATTCTGTTTATTGTTTCCGCATACCAGCGGTGGTGACAGTACGGCCAGGCACCAATATACATCAGTCATGTCCTAGCTGGAAGCTGCTCTCAGAGCTGACACTACTGTGATAGCAAATTACTCTTGACTGTGTAACTGTGCACTCTTAGTAGTCACCTAGCCGCAACCATGCATGGCTTATATTCACATATTTCTGTGACACCAGACTGACTAAGACGTAAAATTATCTGAATTTAGTTCAGCAGTGAAGCTAGTTAAAATGTCTCCCTTGAGGGACTTATGTGTTTCCTTTACAGCCGCTTGGACACTGTCACCTTTGAACCAGCTCTGTGCCACTGAAGAGCTGCACCTGTAGGTGTCAAGAGATTGCTTACAGCAAAGGCGCATGTGTGCTCTGTAAATTTGGCATGGAACATGTATGAAAGGGGGGCCTGATTGACCTACCTCCCTTTCAGAAACTGAATTACTTGCTTCCTTCTATGTCATTAAAACTCAAATAAAGATCTGGCTGTTTCTTTGACTGTTGAGATGGATTTCCAAAATCAGCCCGGATCGGCAAGTTTTAGGAGTCCACCCTAGTAGTATGTGCAAAGGTGTTTATTTGGGACTTTACAAACAGCTTGGGCTAAGGGTTCTTGGGAAGTTCTCTGTCCTGATTTGATTCATGGGGAGTTGCCGCTAGGATCCTCTCTCTCTCTTTCTCACTCTTTCTCTTTTTCTCTCTCTGTCTCTCTCTTTCTCCATTGTGGTCTTATAGCTTCTCTTGACCTAACCTGCTTAGTACTGTTAGGGAGTTAGAGATGGTGCCTTCTTTCACCCGGCATCACTCTTACTTCTTTCACACACACTCGTACCTGACCCTTCACTTGTACTGGTCTCTACAGATGTTCTTCTCCTACCGTACTACTGTCCCTTCATCTCTCACTCAGTCTTTCTACCTCCACCCATTGATCTGACTTCTCGCACCTTTATACTCTATCGCTTCATACTGTCTCTGCTGTGACAAATCGTGGAATGACGCCACTTCTCCCCAAGGGGAAGCCATTCCCTTTAAGACTAGGGTTGTGTGGCCGCTAAACCAATATTCATGCTCTGAAACACTTGTGTATGAGCGCGATACAAATAAAATATATCATATCATCATTTAGGGGAGGACTTCCCTCTTGGGGATGAGGACGTACATTCTAGGCCACACAACCATGATTCCATTCTTTTCCCCATCACACAGCTCATACCTCCTTCACATGGCTCTCCTTCCCACACCCACAAGTTGTATTACAATACCGCAAACCATGGTTGTACTGACTCGAGTAGGCTCTGAGGAAACATGAAGATCATATCATTGAAACCGACAAGGGACTTTGACAGTAATGGCACGAGCAAGCCCTGAGGAGCCATGGAGATTGCCTCAGTAAAACAGACAAAAGACTCTTGTAATTCTCCAAAGCAGAAAACTCCTCTAAAAATGGAAGAAGGACTTACCTGGTTGTGAAGCCGGCCCAGGAGCAATGGTGAGGGTGGAAGTTGCCCGACGGGGGAAGCTGGGAGTGGTGTAGACCAGAGGGCTGAGTAAGCCAGGGAGATGCAGAAGGTGTCTCCAGCAGGTGACCCAACATCACACTTGAGAAGGCCGAGCAATGGCATGGCCTCCAGCAGGGGGTGGACCGCGTGGTCCAATAACTGGGAGCCGCTGCGGAACCCCTTAAGAGCAGGAAGGCAGTATGAAGCAGATGGCTGACGTGCCCCCGTAACTTGATGAACCGGAACCAAGTCAGCATCCCTCAGAAGATAATGGGAGACCCGAGCTGTCCGGTGGGAACTAGGGGAAAGCAAAGGGGTCCCTGTTTCTGGCCTTGAGAAATAGTAAATCAACAGACTGAAGGACCCAGACCAGCACATAATAGATTGACAACGGTTGACCACTCCGTAAGGCTAGATCTGTTCATACCGCAATTGCGACGAAATATATAGCGACATGAAACAGGAGCTCTGGATTACCATCCACAATATTAATTGACGGGTACAGGAATCAAGGAGCGTCTAAGCCTCAGACGAAGAGCACAAGCTCGAAACACGTGTCATGCTGACTCGCTGACTCGCAATGCAATAAAAATCTGACTTGAAATACAATCAAGTTACCTGTGGCGTCGCAGTAGTCAATAATTCATGACATTTCCGCAGTGTGAATGTATCCATGTTTGTATACGTAATAGATTAGGGCAACCAAAGAGAGCTTTCTTGTCACTGTGGTGACGATAAGCCCACTGACCACCAGAGATGGGTTAGAAAACCTAACACGTACAAACCCAGCATCCGAGGAGAACATCATCACTGCAGTCACAACAATAAGTCCACTGACCACCAGAGAAGGGTCGGGGACCCAAACGATTGTAAAATAGGCATCCGAGGAGAGCTTCCTCGTCGCAGTGGCAGCAATAAGCCCACTCCCCACCGGAGAAGGGTCTGGAACTTTGCTAACACCAAAACAGCATGGCAAAGTGTACATCAAAATGAAGATTGTGAGAGAATACTTTTTAGATGCTAGGTCAAGGGAGTAATTCCCCCTCTGACCTTGTTGTGAACTGTTCCAAGCAACACCAGGAACAGGGAGTCATTCTCATGGTCCCGAACTGGGAGTTGTGCTAGAGACGCCAGGGAAAGGGAGTCATTCCCCCTGGTTTTATTGCCAACCGTATAGATCTAGATGAGGAGTGGACTCATTCTACTGGACGTGGAATTGTATAAAGGTTGCGTGAAAACTGCAAGTCAGGGGAAGGGAGTCATTCCCCCTGGTATTTTCGTTGCAAGAGAACTTTGTTTTAAACACTTTCCGAACATCAGGAGGAGGGAGACATTCTCCTGGAGAAAGAACTTTCTGTTAGATTATCCTTTAGTTGTAGTGTGTGGGATAGAACTAGGTTGTGGCAGAGGACGGTGGAGTTTGTTTTGACAGACATTCTTACGGACCCTTTACTACTAGTTTTGAGGCAGAAAAAACCCTCTTGGAGGATGGGAATAGTGAGGGCTTTTTTTATGCACAAATAAATCTATGATATGGTGTGACCTTTATAACGCGCCTGTACACAAGTGTTTCTGGCGCGAAAATCATGCAACCACCACCATGCAACCTTTGTGTCAGCTTCCTTCTTTGACTCCCTTGCACTACATCCTGCTATTTCCGTTGTTCCCTTCCTCCCACTCTACTTCCTTGCCTCTTGCTATTCGTCTGTTATTTTCTCTTTCCACTCTTACCACTAGCTACTTCTATTCTCCAACTCACTGTTCTTACTCGGTTACTAACACTATCCCGTTTATTCCTTTACATCCTACTACTGTCAATCTATTTATCTTCCTACTCAGTAGTGCGCACATTTGCCCTCTACTGCCAACTACCACTGTACTGCCTGTTTCTCTCACTCGCTACTTCGCTTCTCTGCTACGCCACTACTATTACCTCTGCCACTACTACCAATTTGCCACTTTTGCTCTACCTCTACGCCTAAGACTCCACTCTTGCACACAAAACACTCCACAGATTCCCTCCTTATAGTAGCCTCCACACTCCTTTGTACGCTCTCGCTTTCTCTGGTATTTCAGACGTCCTCCTCCTCCTCCTGTCCTCACTCAACTAATCCACCCTCAAGCATTCACACACACTTACTTACTTGTATACTCACAGGATTGTGAACTTACCCTATCCATTAGACTTATCTGTCTCCAGGGGGTGTGTCAGGAGAATGCCATGGGAGGGCTTAAGAGGGCTTGTAAGCCCCTCCACCCTCCTGGACCCTGATGGTGTGCAGGTATGCTGGATGGAGGGCTTCCATGGGGCCTTTTCATATAATATTTATGCCTGGTGGCTTAGTGGAGTAATAATTAAATAGTCTCTGGTGGGTTAGCAGGGCTCTTATTGGTATGGAATCCAGCAAACACGGTCTGCCGGAGCCACGTGGTTGTTGCAGCATCCCCTGGTACTATGTAAAACCTAACGCATCCTCCAGCAGCCGGTGTTGCCGTTCGCCTCATCCCTTTCATTGATGTAGATCTCCGCTGCCCGATCTTTCGCTTCTCCTCGCTCTGTGGCGCTGAACTGGGTCCTTCCTGGCCCCCGCCACCTAAAACCTTCAAGTAAGGAAGGGTGAGAGGGCGTCTGCCCTCTATGATGAATCTGATGGCGTCATCACTAAGCCCCCGGCGGCAATCGCCTTCCATGTGGCTAGGGGATGGCAGCTGCTTCCTGATTCTGACCCTCGCGGTGGCTATATGAGAGAAGATCACATCGGAGGAGTAAGCCTGTGGGGGAATGTCATGGCTCCATCGGGTGAGACATGGTGTCTCCCATTTTCCCTTGAAAATGACCTCCTCATGTCTGAAACCTTCATGGCCTATTGTCATGCATCTGCTTGTTTTCCTATGAAGAGTTAGGACTGTTTGTCTTCCCCCCCCCCCCCTTGATGCTTGGTTCATTAGTCCCTGTGTTTACTGTGTTTGTCTCGGTAGGATAGCTCAGCGGCAGCGTGCTCGCCTTGGAAGCAAGACGACACAGAACAACACAGGTTCGATACCCCGGGTCCGCGCTTAAAAACCTCTGGGTATTGAGCGCGTTATAAATAACCTTTCATATCATATCATGATGCATTATTGGTAACTATTAATGACAAAATAAAACTGAAGTATTATAGTTCCATTGTTCTAGATTTGCTTTTTCAGATTTAGATAAAATGATGACAACCAGTCACAAATTGAATTCCCTATACTTTACAACTCCAACCCTAAGCTGTATGTCTCAGGAGGATAGATCAGGGGCAACGTGCTCGCCTTGGAAGCAAGATGACACGGAGCAACACCGGTTCGATCCATGGGTCCGCGCATAGAAACCTATGGGTATTAAGCGCGTTATAATTAACATTTCATATCATATGGGGCATAGTGCCCAAAAGTCTTTGGTTGCAGCACAAGGTTTCTTATAGGTAAGGGTTCTCTATAGAGAAGCAATGAACAGGGGGGCTTTGTTCGCATAAGAGATGCCCAGGGGTTTCAATTTGAGGCTTTTACCGGTCGAGTGCAACTGCAAGATGCAAGCCCAGTCGATGAAGGAATGCAGACTTCGACAATGCAGAGTTCTTCAGGCCACTTCACTGGTCGGAGTAAGGTGAATTCCAGTCATGATCACCATTTGCAGGTGATGAGAGGCGTCCTTCCAGATGCAGCCAAAAAGCAGCTCCTGGACCGGTTCCCTTGATGCTAGGAAGCTGAAAATTCAGAAGGCGACTTGTGGAGCAAGCTTGCCACCACCCAAGTTCCACGCTTGAATGGGGGAACGGTGACGACTTCAGCAAAAAGCCCACAATAGAGCTGGTAAGTCCACCGGGCAGTCCAGGGACAATTCCGAAGGCTCCAAGAGCATGCAATTTCAAATATGCCGAGACTTGTTGCTCCCACTAGTCCATGGGTTGAAGCAAAGACGAGAGTCTTCGGAGATCAGGCAGAGGAACAGGGCTTCACCGGTCTTATCACTGGAGGGATGCTGGTCCACTGCAGAAGTCTTCCTTGTGTCATCAATGGGCTGCTCCCCTTCAAAGGATTCTTGGCTCCAATGTAGATCTGACGAACGCTGCAGGAGTCCTCTTATCCAAAATGAACTGAAAGCAAGTCCAAGCCCACCATTGGAAAGGATCTGCACAGTTCAAATTACCAGTAGTTGTCCAACCAGGGACAGCTACTGGTTTCACATCCACCCGAGTAGCAGACTTTCTGGCACCAGGCATGTGGTCTGGGACTAGACAGTCCCAGCCCCCTTCGGGCCACACACACACACGACGACTCGCTAGCTTGCGAAAGCAGCAGGCTTCCTGGGGAAGTGCATGTCCTTATAAAGAATTTCCTAACTCAAGATGACGGGAAGAAGGCCAAGTTGCAATATGGCCAAAGAACAAGCGTAAACCTGGTAGCACTGCCATTATAGAACTATAAAGATGTTTAGTAGCCATACACGGTAAATGTGAATACGCACAAGAAAAATATAGCAAAAATGGTACAAATGTAACTGCTACCGTCAGCTTGTCTTTAAGCACATATAAAAGTAACCAACAATCCCAATTGTAAAAGGTTTGGGTGATACAGAATTATCCTCATTGCACTGCACTGTAAAGTTCCCCAGTACTGCTAGTCTGTAGGACTGATCAGTTTCCACATAACAAAATGTGCAAAAGGCCATGGGTGAAAAGCTGAAGGCTTTACTTCCTTTCAAAACGTCCACAGAAGATCAAAAAGAGAGCAAAAAGAATGGGGTTCCATAGGAAACTATGGAGGGAAAGTTGCAAAAAGAAAATCTTTCCTAACACGGAAACCAAATGGCATACTGTCACGGGGCATTCGATTGATCATGGAGCTGATTTATAACAGAGGCAAGGGTGCTGCAGAGTCTGAAAGAGCAGGAGACTGACTCAGTTTGGTTAAGATGAAAATACTCTGCGGTAAATACATACTATTAGTCACATTGGGGAATCCTGCACCCTCCTGGTTTGGGAGCTGTAGTTTGTGTTCCATCCCCTTCCCCCTTATCCATCACGTACCACTTGGTCCAATAGCATTATCTACCTAGTGGCAGATTTCCCTACTGCCAAGATACCTGCTGGAAAGAGTGTCTATCTGCTTCTGTTTAAATGCAATGTGTTCGTCGTTTGGAGTGTTCAATACAGAATTGCGCGTGAAATATGCAGTCTTATTTATGCCCCTTTGCTCTTTTATTCTTTCTTTTCTATCCTCTTCGTTAGAGCACTTTATGACTTACAACTTCACTTTCCGCTTTACCTTTTCCATTTGTGTGTTCTATTTACCCACCTTACTCCTCTTTTCTTCCATTTGCACTCCTTCCCTATGTCCTCCTTGCATCGTCTCCATTATTTTTTTTTTTTCATTACACGTTGTATTTGTTGTCTTCTGTTATTTTGTGGGTGATCTTTTGAGCACAAATACACTGTGCTTATGGCTTCTTGGAGCTAGCAGTCGGCAATGTGACAGTCCACAGTGGTTCCTAATTGCAGAGGTTGATTTTTATGTAAGGTAGCTATGAATGAAGCAGGAGGGCAAACTGCCAGTACTTTCCGTTTTTTGGTAAAATATAGTTCTTGGAAGGTATAAAGTTATTTTTCTGAGCTGCACGATTGGAAAGGTTTTTTTTTTTTGTGTTTTTTTTTTAGTGTTTTTTTTTATTTATTTTTAGGAATGGTAAAATTCCTAATACACTCAAAGACAATATTTCTACATTTTTTACCATTGATGTTGCAGCAGCAGAATTCTGCCGCTCAACTATTATTTTTGTTGTTTTGATTCTAAACAAGATGTGATGGAAGAGTAAATCAAAACGTGACTCGAAGTAACAGGTTTACAGGTAGTTTATGTACAAATTGGAAGTTATTGGAAAAAACAGCCCAATGGTATCCTATAGGTACTCTGAACACAGCACAATCTCGGTATCTAGAGACCATCTGCTTCTTAGAGGTTCCAGTCTCTGGGATATAGCACCCAGCCACCAGTAGTATGGAGCATGGGTGTCTGATTCCTGATCCTGGTTATAGGGCCACATGTCAATTTCATCAGTATACTGCCTTTCCGACAGCCAAGAGATATGGCGTCCTTCTGACAGCCTGGGATAAATTGCCCTTCTCTACACTATAAGAAACCAAGTGGACTTTTCTTCAGTTAAGGAGTGTAGTGACCTTCCCACTGACGGCAAGAGAGTTGAAGATTCTTCAATCTGGCAAGTCTTATTTCCCTAGTCAGGAACGTCAACCAGGTCCAGTTCCCTTTACCTTCCATGAGTGTTGAGTCAGAAATAGCTTTTTGAGTACTGTAAATTTGGTAAGCCATTTCATGCAGCCGAGGCCGAACTATTCGAAACACTAGAGGCTGGGATCTCTGTATTCTGTGAGCGTACGCCCCCACAAAGATGGCCACTGGAGAACCGACGTGGACCTTCTCAAGGTGGCGGATCAATGTTATTCACGTTGTTGATGTCACCAAACATGGCGCCGCTGCACGGAAGTCAGAGGATCAGTCTTCATAAGTCCGGTGGTCGTCACAAAGCTCAGGTGAGCAGATTCCTGTGCAGATGCTTATCGACCCCTCTCCATTTCCTTGGTACCCTTCCTTGATGTTTCCTTTGTTTTGTTATTCCCTGTATTCTTGTCCTGGCCTTCCCGGTTTTCCAGTCATTCCAGGGAATGTCTTGCTCCCCCTTCCAGCCCTTCCAGGGTTGTTCCCTTCCTGGACTTCTGAGTCTTTGGCTCCTAATTCCACCACCTTATTGGAATTCCTGGCTTCTCTTCGCTTCTCTGAACCCAGGAAGTCATGACACCCATATGCCTTCCCGTTGTACATCACGGTAGGCGAGAAGGGTAACACAGGATACTATAACCTAAAGCCATCTCCACACTACATACATCACCTCAAGTATGTGAAAGTGTGCTTGCTGACAGGCCCCTGATGTTTTTGAAGTCCTGATCTTTCCAGTAATGCCTAATCCAAAGCCTCATAGACACTGCAACTAAATTTTAATGGTTGTAAGGATGCAGAAGTAAGACTCTGACACGGAGGGGTCATTGTGGTTGGCATTAACCTTTAGTCAAGTTAGGAAAAGAAAACCCTATCTTGCCCTAACTGTAAGAGGGGTTTCCCTCGATCAACCAAAATTACTGATGTCTCAGTCAGGATGTAAAAAGCAAAGGCCCACAGTCCTATGTCAGAATCCGATCTCTGTCCATCGCACCTTTATGCTAAACTGAATAAAGAAGGATATCTTCCTGGTCCAGAGGAATGACTCCCTTCCCCTGGAGAAAAGGTAGTTCTTGGTTTGAAAGTTCTCAATGTTAAGTCTCCACTGGGGGTGGGGGAATGCCAGCCTTCCTCAGGCTTCTGGTACAGTTCATCAACTGTTGGGGGGAATGACTCCCATCCCCAGCTTTCCTCAGACGTATGACACAGTTTAACAATAGGTGGGCCTTTCTCAGGCTTATTGTCTGTCTATGGGGGTCCCAGACCCTGGCTGGTAAACCTGGTTCCTTTCTCTACCTGGATCTGCGACGGAGAAGAGTGGTTTGCATGCCTCTCCAAACTGTGGTGGGTCCCTGACCCTCGTTGGCAGACCTGGTTCTCTTCTCTAGCAGGCACTGCAACTCAAACGTGAACTTGGTTTACTCGCCTGCCACATTTTGTGTTCATATGTATTACTTTCACTGTTATCTTCACAGTCTCTGGTTCTCATATGCAGGATTGGTTTACTCTCCTACCAAGTACTGCTCCCACTGTTTCTTCTTTTTTGATATTTGACAGTTCTGGGTCGCCTTTTCTCCAAGTACTGTCTTGAAGAAGGTTAGGTAACCTTCTTACATGATATGGCCTTTAAGGGTTCCAGACCCTATTCCCCTTTTATAGTATCTTAATAATAATCTTGTTAATGTCCCGTAGGAATTATCCACTTTCCCCCACTTTCCATGCACTGGTGTCTTTAGGGTTCCTTGCACCCTCTGGAGACCCCTAACCATAGGCTCAGCAACCCAAATACCTTTAGGGTATTGCCTGCAGCCCTCTGGTTGATTGCGTGCTTCCCTGTGTCTCTCTCTGGCTCGCCAGCGCTGTGGGGCTATTTCTGGCATACTGTAGCGGCTCTGCAGCTTCTGACCCTTTTCAGCGTGTCTCTCTCGGCCAACCGAGTGGTCTCACAGTGCTGCGCTGCTGGCGCTCTCCCTATCCAGTCTCTCGGTTCTCTGCCTCTCCGTGTGTCCCCCGGACACTTTGCATCTTGCGTTCCAGTTTCCCCTCTGTGGATCTCAGCTCTTGGTTCCCCAGGGAGGATCAGCTTGCCGGGTGCGTCCATTGTCAGTTTTTATGTCTATCATCTTATAGAAGCATATGGGATAGGAGGTTGTGGGTGGAGAGAGTGGGGGTGAAGGAGAGGTGTAGGTGTTACCGTGTTCTCCCACAATAGTAGTCAGTGGTCCCCCAGGGAGCTTCCCCTCCAATGAGATCCGCTCGCTGAGTACCACCCCCAGGGGCCTATCGGGTAGGGGCATCACCTCCCTGGCCACAATTGGAAGGTGCTCCCCCTACTGAAACATTGACACAATCTGGTATTAGTCACACGGTGCTGCCTTTAAACATCCATTAGATTAAGAAGATGCAGATAATATGGATCTGCATGATTTTTCTGTCACGGAAAAGTCAACGACGGAAAAGTTTGCATGAGAAATGTGCGAACCACAAAAGGTTTGCACATTTCCCATGCAAACACGCATTCAAAACCCCTACATACCCACACCCCCAACATACCCACAACACTACCCAACCCACACCCTCAACACACCCCCAACATAAACAAACCCTACTTACCTTTTTTACACGCTGTGTCCCTGCGGCACCGGTTCCCTTTCACTTCCGTGATCTGGAACCGGTGCCGCAGGGTCCTTTTTTTTTATTTTATTTTTTTATTTATTTTTTAAAAAAATATTTATTTTTCGGGAGCTGCAGGGGGGTCCCCCGCAGCCCCCGCTCACTATACCACACAGTACAGTGAGCGGGGTGTTGCGGGGGACACCGCCGCAGCCACCGCAGTCCTTGTTTTATTTTTATTTTTTATACTTACCTACAATGCTACCACCAAAGGTTCGAACTTTTGGTGTTCGAACTTTTGGTGGTAGCATTTTTCAGTCTTTTTGGACGGTCTGAACTTTTTTTTTCGGTCCGATCGTACAATTCCAGATAATATACCAGTGCCCCATTTTGTCCTTGGGTGAATGGTCTCACCCAGTCAATGTCAACTGTAATAGATGGCTCAAGGAATACTCTGAGCCTCAGATGGTTGAATGTTTTTTATTAAATAATTACTCGGGACACTAGGGCCATCATTCTCTCTCTGCTTTAGAAAGCGCCAAAGCCAAGGCATCCCTAGTCCCCAGGTTAGTGTTTACAGAATATTGGCCCTTACTGTCCTAAATTGTGACTTGTGCTAGAAACCTGAAGACCAAATGCCTTATCTGTCTAACTTCCCTCTTGGACTTCCTGTACCAGGAGTCTGCAATCTTTAGTTCTCCGGGATATTTGGGACTACAATTCCAATCAGCCCTTGCCATCAAGTTCATGTTGTACAGGGCTTGTAACATCTACTAGTCCCCTAGCATTCGCGAAGACCTTGCTGGCGAGTATAGGGATGTTAAACCTATTTTGCATTTACTGCAAATACACTTTGTTTGCAGTAAATGGAAAAAAATGCAAATGAAACTGCCAAATGCACGTTTCACTGTGCATACTTGGCATCACTGCACCAAATATGAAGTGTGCTTATGGCGAGATGCACCATTTTACAAAAAGCACTGGTAAATATTTTGTCACCAGTTCCACTGAGGCGAGTGCATTTCTCTTGAATTGAGGTTGAGTCTGTGTAGTGCGTGTGCTAAAATGAGCTAAACAACATGGCGCCGGTGCGCTGCCATTTTGGACATTCACTTCCAAACCGCAATGATCTACGTTTTTGCGAGCTCAGTTAGAAGGCAGACATGATTTCTGCAACGGTTGGAATATTTTAATATGAAGCAAATGAGCTCACAGTGGGGAGTAGTATGAGATGTGCAGGTGCATTGGTAAGGGGTGCTGAGAACGAGAGCGCGGCAGACGAGCTGGGTGTTTCCACTGTCTGGTTTTTTCCACTCTTGCCTTCCGTGCTTGCTGTCTGTCCTTCAGCCCGGGCAGTCTGCAATTTATGGAGGGCGGGGATTCGTCCCCATAAGAAGAGAGGTGCAATCCCCATGAGGTGGCAGAGAATTGAAACCCTGGTGTTGAAGTCTCACTGAGAGGGAGGATGCTCTGCTCCAGACCCGGTTAGTTGATGCGTGATCTCTCTGCCTACCTGCCTCGAGGGTTTATAGTGAACATGTCGACTGCAAAAATGTCGAAAAAAAGAATGTAGAATTTTTTTCTTTTCGACATTTTTGCCTTCGTCTTTTTTTTCTTTTCGATATTATAACTGGATACCTGCCTCGAGACTGGTTAGTGTTGTCCTGGCCGAGATTAAGCTTTCTCCTACAACTGCTCTAACGGTGATGTATGCTGTTAGGTAAAGATTTGGGGTAGTACCCTTAGGGTGCTCTACAACAACCTTAGCCTTCTGGCAATAGGACCCAACCTTTGGTATAAGTCTGAACTACGCAGGTTGGTAGTGTGGCTGAGCAGCCAGGCTTATCTCAAGAGGGGTCAATGTGAGCAGTAATGCAGTTACACAGAGATTCACAGTGACAAGCATTCAAATAAACTCTGATACTCACGGTTTCTTGATAAAACAATTATTAATTTATTTAACCAGCCATTTACACAAGCCTTCTGAAAGGAGCAATATAAAAGCAACACTCAAATACACTTAAAAAACCAACACTCTTAGGTTTCTTTAGATTCAGTAATTCCCATTGGGGATGGCATACAGGCACTTCCTACACCCGCAGGTAACTTAAATAACTAGGATGTTGTTGGTATTAATATATTACTGTTACATCTAGAGTAGACGGAGAGAATGTAAAAAGAAAGGTTCAATAGAATAAACAAGAGATTTCAAATGCACTTAGCAAAAAAGGCAGATACTTAGCAAAAAAGGCAGATACTTTAGAACCCCCCCAATGCAGAATAGTTTAACCCCTTCCTGGAAGGATAGGTGCAACACAACAGAGGAGAGAAGAACAAGCCGGGAGACTTGTGAAGTAGAAGCTACAAGCAAATCTACAGTGAGAGGTAAGTTCTCTCAGACTTTACAGTACCTTTTGGTTTGAAGAAAAGATGCAGCTGGTGATCCTGGTTCCTGTGCAGCTCTGCAGATCCTGCTTGTTCCTGGGCCTCAGCCGTGGGGACAAGAGGGAGGACTCCTGGGGACTACTGCATCACAACGGGATGGTCACCGACCGCAACCAGCAAATTTCAAATTTGAACTCAGTGGCTCGTCAGTGTTTCAGCTCTTCGTGTCTACTGCAAACCGCACCACCACGGTTTCTGGCAGTCGACATGGACCTTCCTTGCATCTGGGGTCCCGCACTCTGTTGAGGGGGGTTCAGGCTGGGTCAGTCCTGCTTCCTGGGAGTCCGGAGGATCTTCCTGGAGTCTCTTGGCCAACTTAAAGCAACGCACACAAACTGGTGTTACTCTCCCTGGCTATATGGTTTCCAGCAGCACTCAGCTCCGAGATTGATGTCCAGGTGGCTTACTTGGGAGTTGATTGTCCCACCAACTCAAGGGGAGAAGTAGTCTTTGCAGGGCTTCTCTGTCAAGGCAAACCTGGAGCTTCAGCACAGCAGCAGGGCTTCACCGGGCAAACCCAACGGTCCAGGAGCATGCATCTTTTTCCAGTTCTTCCTCGGATTCCTTTGTCCAGTGGTCGACTCTGTCTTCCAGCCAAAAAGCCTCTCCTTTTATGCAGGTTTCTCCCATTCATTCCAGCCTAGCTGTGAATCACCCAGCAGGGTGGCTGTCCTTGCCGGACAGCCAGCCGGCCAATCACCTAGGAGTGCATTCCTGTCTCCTAGGAGAATAAGCACAGGGAGTTGCGGGCACCTCCCTTACTTCCTGCCCCCACCAGACTCTCTGGAGCCAGTGGCGGGTTTCACTGGTGAAGCCCGCCAAAGGCAAAACGAACAAAGGGACCAAACCTGGTTTGGCGCGCAGAGTAAATCTCAAAAAGGAACAAAACAACAAGAAATTAAGAAAAAAAGAAAACTAGGGCCATTTTGACAAAAATGGCACCAATGGGTGCTTTACTGTAGCTGCGAACATAGCCTGCGGTAAAGACCAGACACGTTAGTAAAAAGTAACCACTGCCACCAGCCATTAATTGTGTTAAGGGTAACATAAAAAATGTTACATGAGAAGCTAGACAAAGGGGCTACTAAGTAATCCCTCTAGCACGCTATTGTAAGATAGTGTGTGCTGGGTCTAGAAAGTTACAATGTAATTAAAGTCAATTTCACTTTACTGCCCTTGGAAACGGTAGTTAATCCAAGAGTAAGGTATTTAAACTTGGGGAAATCTGACACTTTCCTTTGTCACTGTACTAAAGGTGCTGTGTGGCACAATGCAAAAAGGTGCGTATGGAGTTTGTCAGACTCCAAACACATAAGGAAACACAGAGTTGGCAATCAGAAAAATACATGAGGGAGTGGAAAAAGTATTCACCCTCTCCAGGTTCAAAATTAAAAAGTCCTAGAGTCCAGCAAAAGTGCCGGGGGTCTCTAAGGTAGAGAGGAATTGGCACATTTCTGAGAATTCTCCCTAACATATACTTATGGTGTTTATGCTTGTTCATGTATTCATGTATAACCAGTTGCATTTATTTCGTGATATGTGTACTTATGGAATGTGAATAAAGGGCCTGTAAAGAGGCAATTATTTTCCAAATTAGAAGTGCACATCATTGCCTTGTCCAAGAACGTTTAGTCCGTGTAATAGGGTAAGTGCTGAGGTGATTATATGTGTCTGAAAAGCAAAACTGTATGTATGCAGGTCTAGTGGGATTTCTTTATAATTTGCAAGGAATGTTGTAAGATCATGGGAGTTTTCCAAAACATCTGGAGAGCCGGAAGTTTCAGTCCTCTGTTCTAGACTGACACTACACTATCCGGTGGTTAGTTGACTTAAAAAGAGTAATAGGTTGTGCATTTCATACTCTCTGCCCGATTCGGTTTCCTTGCGATCATGCCCACATACTCCTCCCCTTCTCACTGATGTTTGGCTCTGACTGCTCTCCTTCCAAAACTTACTTCATCCTCTTCTACTCACTGCGTCTTCCTCCTCTGTATCTGTCAGTTCCTTCTGGGCTTTTACTTTTTATTAATCATTTAGAATAGTTTTGAGTCCTTTGTGAGTTTTGCCTTTTGGTGGGCTTCAGCTCTGAAGCACGCCCAGGCACCAGTGTGTCTGTGAAGGCAGAAAGTGAGGGAGGAGCCTGAAACTTACCTGTACTTTGTCTGTATGCATGCCTGGCTGAAACCATTTCTAACTGGCGGCTGGCTGGCTGTCCTTGAGGACAGCCAACCCCCAGGTGATTGACAGCTCTGAGTGTGTGAATGACTGGGATGCAGCATAAAAGGTGAGGATTCTGACACTACAGACAGAGTCGACCACTGTAATAAGGAATTTGAAGCAGAAGACGAGCAGAGACGCCAGCAGCACCTTCCAGGATCGCAAAAGCACTGGTGAAGGCTTGCAGCTGTGCAGACCCGGTTTTCACATCAACAGGGAAGACCCGCCAAGGACGCCTTCCTCCCTTAGGCTGGTGGGAGCGACTAGCCTCAAGACCACCTTCATTTCGCGTTGCTGTGACTGTCCTAAGCTGCAGAATCCCAATACCCGGGGTACCTGGACCATTATCGGGTGCATCGTCCTTCGAAGATCGAATGTGGCTGAAACTTTGCAGGTATCTGTGTGGACCTTGAAAGGCAGGAATTCTTCACCAAATGTCCCCTCACCAGAGTTCATGACCGAGTTAAAGAGGAGAATCCGACCAGCGATATTCGTTTCATTGTGCCGGTCAGAAAAAGGCGACCAAGGAACAGGAATCTGGGTCTGCAACATTGCACCTAGAAGGAAGCAAGCTACAATTTCTTCTTCACGTTCAAGGTACTTTGGGGCTTAAATTGTAATTACCTTATGCCATTATCGGTGCTTCCTGGCTTGGGAAGTGCTGTTTTCTTCAAGTATGAGTTGACCTAAGCTCCTCTGTGCCGGCCTTACAGCTTGTACACTATCGGGTATGCTCCCTTTGATCTCCTGTGTTTCTTCAAGAACCACCGACTGGTTAACCTTTCTTCTGAAGATCTTCATCAGAACTGGAACTATCCATTTGACTTCGGCTGTCCTGGTTTCCCAAACGTCCATCCTCTGATCCTATTGGCTTTGGCAATGCTGGATCCTCCATAGGTTTTCATTGTGAGCACTTTTATTGCTAGGAAACAGACTGCCTATATCCCTCTGGGAGGCTATATTAGTTATTAACAGTTGCTAAAGTGTGCTCTGCCTAACTCTGAAACTTTCCCTCCCAGCTCAATTTTGTAAAGGTGATATAAGTGCTGATACTGACCTTTATTGACGTCACTCTGTGTGCTTGATATGTAAAGCATAGAGCATACTCACCTGCCTTATTGTTTCTTAGATTAATTGATTCCATTTTGCATAGGATGTTATTGTTAGTTGCTGCATTTTAGATTTACTTTTGTACCTTGTTTATATAGAAATAAATGTATTTTAATATAACTTGTTTACTTGGATACCTGTGTGAACTGATTTCATTGTACTGCTCTATAGCTCACATAACTCCCTCCTAAGGTAAGCCTGGCTGCTCAGCCACTCTTGTGTAGTACAGGCCTATATTAAGAGTTGGGTCCCTAATACCAAGAAATAAGTTTTATGAAGTCCCACAGCAGTTGGACTTTAGAAAAACGTACTTATCGCCTCCGCTACACTACTGCTCATTCCTTTCTTTCACACAAGCACTTCGCTTTCACTCCCTCTCCTAATCATACTTGGATTCACACTCTGTACCACTTATACTCACTAACCAATACCTCACCTGCTCTAGAATCGCCTTCACTCTCCACTCCTACGTTTTTCCTCCTCCTGGTTCTTTGGTCTGCCTCCTCTCTGACCTCACTTGCACAACACACAACATCCTTCTTTCCCGAGGTCTCTTTTAATTTCCCTCCCATTATCGGTTTGGTGTGTCCCTGGCCATTCTGGACCTGTCCTCCCCCACTTAACGGGGCTGCCGTGGAACAACAATGACCGTTCATGTTGAACAGTGTTCAAGTTCGCATTATGAGGTCTGGCCTGGCTACCCCCTGATGAACTGGGGGGCCTGCATATGTCTCATGGCTGTGCGTTTAGAGTCTTGCGTACAGTGTGTAGGTCAGCAGTTGCCGCCTTGGAGCTCCGACTCCTCATTCTGCTTCTTCCTTTCCTCTGCATTGTCTGTACACCACTCTTGTAGGGCTCCTGACTGATGAGAATGACCTCCAGTTCTCTTTCTGCGGCGACCCTCTGACACGGCTGGATAGGTTTGTGTGGGGTACTGATGGTTTTCTGTCATGCAGGTGGTCTTTACCTGTGTCAGAGACCAGGTGTGATACAAATTGGTACTGCACATATATCAAGTAGTACTTGGGGAGGGGAGAGGAAATGGGGCCATCCCACATGCAATTGTCCCTCTCTGGGGTAGGACTGGCTCTGGATTGCTCCCTGGTAGGCCTCCCACCCCAGGCTGTGGCTACTGATCTTGAGCGTTCATGCTGGTGGGAGCTTTGTACTGTTTTAGAGGCCGAGTTGCAGTATAGCCATTTTATCAGAATGGTAGCGCTTGTTCCCTGAACAGGCACACAATTGTTGCACAGTGTTTGTGACGTCCTTGAACTTGGTCATTGTCTTTGTAGCCCTTCTTGTTCCTCTTTCACTATTTAGACTGTATAAAATGGTACCTATGTGAGGTCAAATTCAGAACACCCACAGGCTTTTTTGATTGAATGCAAGCTAGTTTAACTGGGTGAAGCACAACCATATGCCTCAACCCACATGTGTTTGTGCCTATGAAACAGGATTAAAGTAGGCCTCTGCTCATTGTGAGGTCACCAAATGTTTGAAATGTGCATGGGGCATGATTGGAGGGTCAAAGTCCCCACACCTTCTGTATGTGTTTTAACTGTGGGGATTCCATATCTTTGTAGGTGTAATACCCTGGTTTATGCCCAAGTAGCTAAAATCAGACTTCACTGAGGATTGTTGCTAGTAGCTTTTTGGCTGGAACTCCCGATACTCCCTGAGTGTGACCCTTTCCAGACCTGGAGGGAACCTGTTTCAGGAGATCCCTTTCCTTGATCTGGTGGGCATAGTTTGAACGTCCTCAGCAGAGTTTGTGTACCTTCATAGATGTGTGTGTCACAGCACAAGTTGTACCGCCAGTTCTGCTGGTGTAGACTGGACAGAATTGTTTCTGCTGTTCTCCAGTGCGGCTCCATCCCATGACTCATTAGGCAAGACTTCTGTAGCTGTTCCTATTCCGGGGAACACCCTTTGTCCTAACTGCAGTGTTAATTGCTGACCAGAGCACCCACTCATCTGTCCCAAAGCGCTGGTATTGGGTGAACTTGATTGTGTTGTTTGCGTCACTTGCATTTCGTCTGACTGCATCTGAATCATTGGTTCCATCCTTCTGTTTCCACAGACTTTGTATTGTGGCAGGTCCGAACACGGACTCTGATTTTCCATCTCATTGTTGGTATTTATTAAATGAAAGGTGAAAACTCCAATCTTTCCCCATGCTAAGGGTGTTCCCTACCTAACCGTACTAACTAGGGTGCTCGTCACCGATCAGTGAGAGTCCAAATCAAAATAAGTCCACTGTCCAAACTAACCTATCCTAACCCTATCACTATTAAAACAACAAAGGCACAGGAGAATGACTTCCTTGTCTGTCCAAACTAACCTATCCTAACCCTATCACTATTAAAACAACAAAGGCACAGGAGAATGACTTCCTTGTCCTGTGAGGTGGTTTTTTACCAAGTTCAGTTCAATAAAGTATCCTTGGGTTGTTCTTAGCAACTACTTTTATCAAATGACACAGTTCTGATACTGGGTTCTTCAAGGTTTCAACCTTCTTTCACTCAATTAAATTTTTCTTGTCTTCCCGTTCTCTTCTTGTCTTATTCTAGCTGTGTTGGCCCCTCTCCTCCTAGTGGACACGTTTATTCCTTTAAGATTTTCCCTTTTTCACTGTCCTCTCTTTATCCTGAATGGTACGAATTTAAGGGTACCAGTATTGATTATCTTTTTCTTCATTCACTCAATACTTTAACTTGACTAGGATGAGTATGACTGTTCCAATAATAATTCTCAATCTCTTCATTTACTCTTGTTACTTTATCTCGATTGGGAGGAGTATGAGCATTCCTGGGTCTCCCCTTTCCCTGTTACCTGAATTGTTCAGGGATAACATCACTGGGATTCGTAACGAGGTGGGACCCTCTGTTCCTTTTGTCATGTTTGTGCAGGCTCTTGTAGCTCCACATACGGTTACGCAGATCCACTTTCATTTGGACCACTCTGCGATACCACAATTGAAGTGATATCAGCTTTGTTAGCGGACCCACTAGTCCACCGCGACTTGTTTGGAGTCACGCCACCATTTGACTCTCCCTCAGGATTAGGACACCCTGCGTCCACATTGGTCTCTCGTGTCTCAGCTTCTCTCCAATGCTGCACATCGGAAACAGTACTTGGGTTATGCTTTTTCATTGGACGCTGCATGCCCAAGTTTCCTTCAGCATACTGTGGCGTGCCAGTTTGAAACTCGCAGGGCCTCTCTCTTCCAAAGTCTCCGCCTCCCTGACGCTGCCGTGGGACTTCGCCTACATAGTGTCAAAGTACTTCTTCTCTGTTTAATTTATATTCTGAATTCTTATAGTGGTTTTCTTCATCTCCGTACCACATACGTTTTCCTTCACAGGTACAATTAGAGTGTTTGGAAGACAATAACAGATTTCTGATAGGTTCTTCATATTTTTGTTCACAGGATGCCTTTGAAGGAGGGTTAGGGATATGTTGCTTAGGGAGTTCCTCATAAGAACGCGAGTCCCCAGGGTTTGGGGGTGAGGGGAGAAAAGTCTCTTCCGGTGAGGTCCTGCTTGCCTCTGCCCCTAGGGAGGGTATTGCGTGACAGGCTCACCTCCCTAGATCCCAGGGAAAGGCCCTCCAACACCACCCAGGGAGAAACGAAAGAATCCAATGATTCGTTGCAGTATGCTATCCTTGTTGCCAGGAGAAGGATACCCCTCCGGGTCTGGATAGCGAGTCACAGGCAAATGTCCCTTACCTACAAGAACAGGAGGACAAGCTGTGATTGCGGCGCTACGCACCTCCATCGGGTACAAAGTAGACAAAGTCAAGATCGACGTAAACCTCTTATGACCGAATGTTTGGTCACTATGCTCTCGAGTGGCAGACAGTGAGGAACAGATGCTGACCACGAAGACTGACACTGAAGACCACGGTGGAGGTGTTGGTGTGTAGAAATAGGGTTCTAGAACAACGTGCGGAAGATGCCAGCGCAGGTCCTGCCGAAATAATGTCTGAACAATGGGACTAAGGGAAGATGAGGAGGGGTCTGACCCTACGTCCTATGTTGAGAACCTACTGCTGCAGGAAATTGGCCCTGGTAAACTATCTCAGGGCTTCACTGTTAAATGGGCGCAAGGATCGCTTGCCCGCCTCCGAGTGCACCTCCTCACCCTATTATTGCACGGATCCTTTTTGGGGCCGAAAGACGATACTTAAGTTCTCTAGAGAAGAGGGCACGATCGAAGGTGGTTCGTCGCTGCTGGCAGACCATACACCTCTAGTACAAAAGAAGTGGAATATGTTTGTTCCAACTAAGGAGTGGCTTCGTATTCTGGAACTCAAGTACATGTTAATACACCCGGCTAAATTCAAGGTGATCTATAAAGGCAAATCACTATTTTTTTAACATTCTAATGAGGCCAACCAATGGATGGACGAATGTGGTCTGACACATGGGCCTGAGACAAAAACGGAAGATACTGGGGCTGGCTGACTCGCATCCTGTTGTATTTCGCAGATCAGCATGCGGCTTGCCCAGTTGTTAAACTTTTGATGAACCCACTAGCACATGGTACTGTATCACTGAATATCAGTGACGTCTCAGGAGATGATGAGATCTCCCAGATAGACCTTGGTACACCCTGATATTGCACGAGCAATCCATGAACCCGGGTGGCTTTGCCGCTGGTGGAGCCCACTATGGCGGATTCCCCCATGTACGTGGACCTCTGGAGCATTTATGTTCTTGGGAGGTGGAAAGGCTTGAGCGGTGTTCTACTGTTGAGCCAACTGTTGCTAATAACTTTTATGGTTCGTTTTTGTTTCAGTTCACCTTTGCTAGTTTTGGGCAATGTTAAAGCGGGAATGGTAGAATATGGGCACTTGTGGTTGATGTAGGTGGTGTGTGAGGGTGGCGCATGTGCAGGGGCGGTGCAGTCCGGGGCACATTGAAAGTGCACAGTGGCGATCAGATACTACTTTCCCATGTTGTAGAGATGGAAGGTGGAGAGACTTTTACTTTCTGAAGGTTGACCATGCTTAAGATTGTCTCATGGAACGTCCAGGGCATGTCCTCATTATGAGGCAGCTCCGGATTACATCCTATTTACGTACGAAACAGATTTCCATAGCACTACTGCAGGAACTGCACTTATTGGGAGAGGAGCTCACTGTAATCGTTTGTAAATGTGGGTGTGTAGGATACGGTTAACTGTTCTCAAGATACACCAGGGGTGTTCTGGTGTGGGTCCATACCATTTAAGTTGATCCAGGCGGAAACTGATTTGATTTATACCGTGCACCATTGACCCTGAGGCATGAGGGCGCCGACAAACAAGCCAATACAAATAATCAGGTCCGATGCTGAGCACAAAGCTACAAAACTTAAACAATTGAACGGCAGCCAGGAAACAAATAAAAACAGAGCCTAGTTATATAAGACATGGCAGATAAAACAACATGAAAGCAAGAGGATAAGAAAGGAATCTATAATATATAAAAAAAACATACCGGAAAATAAACAGAACAATTTTTAGATTAGTGGGTGAGGTCATATACTGTGGGTTTGAAATTCTATTGAAATACATAGGTAAACTACTAGACCACATCCCACGATGATACAGTCAGTGTTATCAGTGAGGCACCACTTGTCAATCTGTATTCTGCGGAGGACCCTCAAATCCTGAGGTCTGACGCAATTAGGACCCACTTTTAGGTTAAGCCAAGAAAAAGTTTTATGTTTGTGTGCCTCCCTTAATTCAAATTGGCTCGGTTTATCAACGTTGGTGATGATAAAGTTTCTACAATCGGAAACAAAACTCCTTAAACTCGAATCCATGATATTTGCCATTGTTTATTTTTTTTATTTATTTTTTTTTTTTTTGTCGGTTGTCCTTAAGAAGTGGGGGAGTCGGTAGGATGACTGGCTTGGGAGGCGGCTGAGTGACCTCCCGTGATACATCACTCACTAAGCAGGGATCGGGAGTAGGAGCCTTCGCCTGCAAGGACAGACCTGAGAGAGGCAGCCCTGATGGAGGCCATTCTGAATGAGGGAGGTTTGGGAGGATTTATCCATTCTTTTAAGATCTTTGTGATAGGGCTTCTGCGGGTTTGGCAAAGATGACAAAAGCGTGTTTGGACCTAGACACCAACCATCTCTGAAATTCCTCAGTGTTAGAGCATGCCGCAAGGTCCTACAGCTTCTGTTCCTTAAGTAATAGACAATTTTCATATGCCTTGGGAACACCCAACCCCATATCAGTACTTAGAGCGGACTTCCCTCCTGACTGCTCCCCTTTTTAATGTTTGCTGAGTAAGAACAGATTGGGCGCCCTTCGGTATGTGGCCTTCTGAATTATCAAGATCCATATTCTCTAAAAACATCCCATGTACCACTCCTTGGTCATCATGAGGGTTAGATACCTTTGACTGAGGAAGCATAGAAGTGGGTGAAGGGGGGCATGCCACTTTGCCATCAGTCTTGAAGTCACTCTTGAGATCTTTGCTGATAAGCAGGAGTTTGGCAAATATAAGATGATCTTTCTGGAGCTTCTGTCTCCTTTTAGCACTTAGGGCTAGAACTTCCGATAAGCGGTTGCCACTCCTATGAGGAGTCAGGGGTGGTGAATGTGGGGAGAGTGGAGAGAGTTCCACCCTGCCCGTGGCGTCGGAATAATTACTAAATGGTCCAAACCCTGGAGTAGAAGCCATTTCAGCTTCCGTAGTCCGGTCTGTGCCCTTTTTCCTGCATCCCACAAGTACAGCCCGAGACCAGACGAAGCACTGAGCAAGTAACTGAAACGGTGCTCGAAGGTGCTGAAGAAACTACCTCTGATGCGGACCACGCAGAGACAGCCACGTCGGGCCGCACCACAAAGTACGGCAGCCTCCGACACGGATAATGGGTGGATGGCTAAAAGGTTAAACATCCAGGGCAGGTTTATAATGGTGACGGGGCTTCATCGAACATAGAGTAGTATGTATTGTGAACTCCTCTGCCCCAAACCATGATGCACCTGCCTTCTTTCGCTCCCTATATAAGAGGCTGACACATCACAGGGGTCTTTTTTGGATATGGGGGGCCGGGCGATTTTAATTGCAGGTCTGATCGTTGATATGCGCAACCATCCCCTGCGTCAGAGACTCTGCGCACCATGCTACAAGATCTCTCTTTAGTTGACACCTGACGAACTGTCAACGGAGATAGTAGACGTTATTTCTATTATTCCCCACCACACAAGGTCCATACTAGGATTGATTACCAATTTACTGGGAAGGAATGTTTGCTTGAATTTGTGAATGCAGTGTAGGCTGGTAGGATCATTTATGACCACTCCCCACTGATTGTTACCTTGTCCCTCCTCGGCTCGACTGATCCGGTTCCAACATGGCGTATGCCTGTAAACGCTCTCTCTGATGTGTTCCAGGGCCAGTTGGCAGATGCGCTACAGGAAAATTTGAATGTTACCATAGGTAGTGTGGATAGCTGGAGCACGATCTGGGAGACTCTGAAGGTGGTGCGATTGCCAAGGGTGGGTGGCGTTAGGAAAACTCTGACCACAGAGTTCAGTAGGGTGGAGGACGATTGCGGGGGTGAACGGTGGAGAGGGCCCGAATGAGGAGGTCTTACTGCCCTTGTATTTAATGTGTAGTGAAACCTCGGAATGTCTTCGGAAATGTGACTATGCTACATACACTTCTAGAATGCATGGAGAGGTGGACAAGGCATGCCAAATGCTGGCATGGCTATGCAAAAATGAGAAACCCAGGCATGCAATTACCAAAAATATTGATGAATGTGGTGAAACCTGGAAGTCCTAGTCGGTCATAAATGATGTTTTAGCAGGTAATATCAGGGGCACGATGGTGTGGACAGGCCGATAGATATGAATGAGGTTCACTACACGCTGGCACATATTAATCTGCCTAAGATGAGGGCAGAGCAGGCCGCGGCACTAGAGGCGCCCATATGAGGATGAGTTGCAGTGTGTTATAGTATTGCTGCAATCTGGTAGGACCCTGGGCGGAGATGGGCTACCGTCTGAGTTTTATAAAACCCATGGTGACGTGCCAGTGCTCTGCCGAGTATTTGAGGAAGCATATGAGACAGTAAGCCTGCCTGATAGTATGTGTGAATCTACGATAGTCCCGATTCTTAAACCCGGGAAACCTCGCTGCCTGTGCGACTCCCATAGGCCACTGTCGATGCTAAACCAGGATGTTAAGATTCTAACAGCACTATTGGCCAGTCGGCTAAACCATGTAATTCGATCTCTAATACACCAGAATCAGACTGGACGCATGATGCGCCCTATGCAGTAGTTTCATTAGACTGCATCAATGCTTTTGATTCCATGAATTGGCAATGGATTTATGCTGCACTGGACGGCTTGTGAATTTGTGACAGGTTCATTCGATGGGTTAAACTGATTTATTCCATGCCTGCGGCAAAGGTATGTACAGGTAGACATATAGTCACCATCTGGCATATACGCAGGGGCACCAGGCAGGGCTGTCCTCTGTCACCAATGCTATACCTACTGGTGTTTGGGCCGCTCGCAGTATTCCTACAGTCTGAGGATGCCGGGATATTGATTGACGGGATGCATCGTTTGATCTCGCTATGATCACCCTATGGTGTTGGAGGTGTTGGATAACTTTGCAAGGCATACTGGCATCTCCTTTAGCAAGGAGAATTCCTGTATTTTCCCGCTTGCTAGACATCGTACCTGTATCCCAGAAGTCCTCCTGAGATTAGGTATTAGAAGGCAAACTCGGTCATTCCGATATCCGGGAGTCAACATGTGGCACGAGGATAATATGGTGGGTGCTGTAAAAGGGATCTCTGCGTCTGTGAAATTTTTTAGCTTACTGCCGCTTTTGTTGATGGGGAGAGTCGCATTAGTCAAAATGGTGGTGTTGCCCCATCTATTGTACTTCTTTACTAATGTTTTATTCCTTTTCCCGTGCTCGCTCTTTAAATCCCTGGACTCCCTCGTGAATGGGTTTCTTTGGGGCGGGAAGAAACATAGAATAGCATTATCTACTCTAAAGCTGTGATGTGAGGATGGTGGAGTCCAACCGCCGTGGTTTAAGCTCTACACCCTGTTGGCTCAGGCACAGGACCTGGCTAAACATCTGGTGGGCGATGCAACAGCAGGTACCTTGATGCATGGTGCTGTGAGGCCGGTTGTTCTTAAGGAGGCTTTGTGGATTGCAGATGGCTGCTTACCAAATAGGTTGTACATGTTGGACCTAGGGAGGATGATCTGGAATAGGCTAGGGAAGGTCCTTGGCTTAGGATACGCATACCCCACAGATATAACCCTCTCTGCGCGCCTATGTCGAGACAAGTGTGATTTGTCCTTATTCAGGAGGTGGGAAGGGATGGGCCTTGCCACTTGGGGGATGTCTTTGTGTGGAGTGTTCAGGGATTTCTCTGAGGTGGCTGATGAGTATGGAATAAACAGGGCACGCTTCCTGGGGTACATGAGGCTTACTAACTTTGCTAAGGTGCAATGGCCCATATGGCCAGAGGAACCCAATTTATGGCCTGGAGGATGGCCTGGAGGATGGATGGAAATCTGTGACATGCCTATATCAGAACCTGATTGCCGGAGCGAGTGTTCAAGTTACACAAATCAAGGGAGCGTGGGAGGCAGACTTAGAATGTGTGCAAGAAGATAGGCAGGGGGATACTGCATTATTGTTTGCAAAAACGGTTTCTAGGAATGCACTATTTCACCTCCTGCAATTAAACATTTTGTACAGGACATACATGACACTAAAAGAGGTTGCATGTTTTAATAAATAGGTGCCTTCCAGATGTCCATGGTGTGCCGGTGACCTACAGACTTCCTACATATGTTTTGTCTATGCCCGAAGGTGCACTCTTTTTGGCTTCAAATCCAACATGCACTAGAGGACGGCGGGTATGCATACATACAAGTGGACCCCTACAGAATGCCTACTTGGTATACATCCCCGACCAGATAAGTCTAGGCATATAGTTAAAAGTATGGACCTGGCCTGCATTCTCGCTAAACGCAGAATTGCCATGTATTGGAAGGTGTGTGCAGGCCCTAACTATACTGTATAGTGGAGGGATTGGTTGAAGTGGTGCACTGCAGCGACGGTGGAATGGTGCAGGGCATTGAATAGAGGCATGGATGAGCCCACTGCGAACCTGGAAGCCTGTAGGGCTGTCTTGCAGGCTATGTTTTCTCGCCCTGACGATAAGCTCCCTTGAGCGATTGGGCTCTATCTTGCCAGTTTATCTGCTGATTAGCCCGGTAGACCTTGTGATGCGTGCAGTGCTGAAATCCCTGCAATGTGTACCCAGATACCCCCGCTCATCATTATGTCGTTTGCTTTTATTTTGTGCCGAATACTCGGAAAGTGTTCTTTGGTACCTATGCTGCCCTGCTTTTGCCCTGCTTTGGGGTTTTTGTTTTTTATATGTTTATATTGTTTCTCCTTGAGTATATTTACAAAACTTCAATACAAAGGTTTAAAAATAAATACAGTCCTTGCCAAGTACTGAACCACGACCTATGGAAAACATGATATAACACACGGTTAAATATGATTTTAAAGCTGACATTACATCTAAAGGTATACATAACAAAATCTTTAACTTAAAAATAGCATACCTTTTACATCGTGCATATTATCTACATGCAGTCTGTTTCTATAGTCTGTGATTGCCATCTAGTGGACCTTTTTAATAATTTAAATCCTGGTTTTGCGGTTTTTCAATGTCTTTTCACCAACTTTTCACTTTTACTATATTACTTACTACCTAATTTTTCCTTGCAAATACCTTTCACGGGTGGACACCCCCGAACACCCATGACCACTTAAACCCCACCCTCCTTTTTTTTTTTTTTTTTTTGTTGTCCTCCCTTTTATACTATTTTTAACTGAAGTCTAATTGGACTTTTTTCCCCACTTAAACTCAAACCTGCAATAGTATATTATTGCCTATATTTTGTTTTTTTTACCCTCTTTATTTTTACTCCTTCATTTATTGTCTCTTTGCAGAAAACAATAATGTGATCACTGGTTACCGAATGCACCTGTGGAACCACGTCCCCTGGACCTTTTCTTTGAACTCCTGCAGACTTGACTACACCAACTTATATGTTCTTCAGATCTTCTTTGTTGATCATTCCTTTTTTCAGTGACTAGGGGCTTCTCGTGCAGACCTTGCTCCTGTTTAATGCCATGTTCCTATTTTTGAATACCAAAAGATTTATTTTGTCACAAAACATTTAGTGTCACGTAACAATAGCAACAGATCTCCAGCCAATAGCCACATATCAAAGGCAAAACCACCTCAACTTAATCTAAAACACCCATATTGTGAAAATACATATGGCTTTTCGAAGTCGGAATGGGGAACAAAGAAAGGGAGAAGAGGGAAAAGTGAACATGACTAAAATCCCATACAAAAACATATTTCACATGTAAAATGCATTAAAGCCTGTCCATATTCTTTAGCTATCTGCTTCCTGGATTCGTATGATTTTGTCAACAACACTATGATGTCCTGAAATCAGTCATCTTTCCGAGGGCTGTGCACTTCTTTCCAGCACCATTATTCACCTTAAGTACCAGTGTCTGAGTCCACATAGATGGGGGTTGAATAGCATGATATGATAGATAGGTTATTTATAACGCGCTTAATACCCAGAGGTTTCTAAGCACGGACCAGGGGATCGAACCTGTGATTGCCCCACGTCGTCTTGCTTCCACGGTGAGCACATTGCCCCTAAGCTATCCCCCAGAGATCACAGAGAGCATGGTATATTCAGGACCAGGCACAGAAACACAATAGCCGGTATTTGCTGAAGCAGAGTAAATACTACAAGGTACATGTGGTCAAATACATCTCCCCAGAAAGAGGCCTAAATATACGTCCCATACAGTAGAAAAATGTTCAAGCTGCAAGCTTCTCGCTAAATAAAAAGTTGTTCGCTTCTTCAGTTCTCCACTTGCACATTCTATCAATAGGACTCTGAAGAATTTGAATGGGAGTGAACTGTATTGTTCTTTTTGTTTAGTATGACTGAACAGCAAGTCTTATACCTAGGAGGCTGTGAGAGTGGTTATGGGTTCAATTAAGCACATACAGATCCCTCTTAATGATACAAGTTAGGCAGAATGTATAAAAATAGTTATTTATTTAGGCCTTATACATTGCTTATAAAATTAAAAACCACAGGTAACACACTAAAACAATTGCTACTCGTATATACATATGCATGTTGGTGTGCTCTGCGATGAGTACTAACACTTCACTTTTAAATACAGTAAGAATTACTTTTCAATTTACTATATGTGTAGCAAAGCAAGTGAATAAGAAAATAGAACCAGGTAAGTAATCAGTACTTTGATAACTAATAGGTTGAGAATAAAGAAGTTAGCAAACATCATACAAAACCTTAGGTTTTGCCCTTAAAGAGTCCTTCAGTAGCTGGAAAAGAAGGTGCCTCTTGCACTTGGAGTCACAAGTCCCAATAAACGCTTTTTTCAGGGGGCTGGGAGTATCTTTAGGAAGATTGAGCAAGTGTTGACTTGAGCCAAAAAGTAGTTGCAAGGGTGTCAAACTTTAGTGAAACAGGGTAGGTTTTAAACCGACATTCTTCCAATCCAGCCACCTTACGAGAGGATACCAAGTCAGAACACCACTGTACATGGCTAGGCAAGAGAGAAATAGGGCTAGGGCTTTACACCCACACACCTATATTGGGACGGGGCAAAAGAGGTATGTTTATTTACATCCTGTATACCGATTCACTTAGGGACCAGTGTAGGATATCCAGAAATCGCTGAACCTTCTTGACTTGTTTCTTGATTCAGGTGGAGTAAGCCCAGGTGTCACTTCAAGGGTTGGGGTTTTCGGTCCAGCTAGTTCGCGGTTACGTGCTCTAATTGACCAGAACTGGATTCCTGATAGCTGGAAACCAAGGACACACCGACTTCCGGACCACCACTCCGCAACGACGTTGGAGGACTCATCTGATGCAGGCTGTAAACAGTGATGGTTACTTGAACAAAATGGTGGAAGGCAACCATTGTGGCTTGGCAGAAACAAAGAAATTGGTCTTGCAACCCCCTCTTAATGGTGGAGAACTACAACTTCAGTAGAAGGCTTCTTGTTCCATAAGCTTGGGGATCTGCAGAGTCCCATGGCTCAATTTAGGACGGCTTACGTTGCAGCGAAGTAGCCCAGGAGGACATCTGGCTAGCCCACAGGACGGTTTTGGGACTTTTCAGAGTGCTTCCAGGGCTGGATCCTGAGCAGATGCAGGTACTGGTTGTTTCCACCGGTCCAGGGGTCGAAGCACCAATGAAGGGTCTATAGAAGATCTGCACAGAGACAGAGCTTCGCCGGGCAAGTGAAGAAAGGGCTGCTGGTCATCGTCCAACAATAAGTTTCCAGTTTCGCAGCTGGCTGCTCTCCTTCATAGGAGTCTTGGCTCCAATGATGATCTGAAGAACAGCTGCTGGAGTTTCCCTCTTTACCAGGATGGAGTTTCACCCAGCCCATTAGTGTTATTGATCTCCACCATTCCAATTGGCAAGGTCTGTCCGATCCTGGACAGGCTGTGGCCACTGCATCTGCCTAGCAACAGACACATCTGGCTTGGATATGGACTGGGTCCAGACGGATACACCCAGACAGCCACTTTGCCTGCGAAAGCTGGAGCTTTCCCTTGGAAAGGGCCTACCATATATGGAAAATCCAGGGCAGGAAGAAGGTCAAACTACAAGATGACCAAAGGACAGGCGAAAATCACGCGGCATGGCCATTTTAGAGTGTATGGACATCGAGTTGCCATTAAGTGGTAAAAATGCTAAAGTGCAGGGGACTATAAAAAAGCAAACACTACAAAAGTATCCACCGTCACCATCCTGTCCTGGCCACATCATGCAAGTAAACAAAAAGTTGCAATAAACACATTTGCAGGGCCACATTGTCCCTACCGCACTTCACTGATGATGTGTAGCAGGAAAATAAACAAGAACACATTACAATGTCGAACAGAGTTCTCCTGCTCTGAAAGCCATAGGGACTGATTGGTGTCCTCAAAGCAGATGCGCTTAGCAAGGTAAGTGGAGCACAAAGGCTTCACTTGCCTCCAAATGCCAGGGAAGGTTCAACCCACGGTTTATAGATTGTGACTTTAGGTGCCGCCGCCCACACACTGGTGAAGAAAACTCCTAGTCTAGAGAGAGTGCATGAGTGCTAACAGGGTCTGGTGGCCTGGGCTTGCTGTGGACTTTGCGGCCTCCGTATTTAGCTTTTTGTTGCTGCCAGTGCTGTGAACTCACATTATGTCCTTTTTGATTTCCAGTGAGATCTTGGCGTGGGCCAGTGCTCAGATTCACTGCCAGTTTCACACCAGTGAAAACCGTGTGGTGCTGCCTCCATCAGAGGACGCCAAGCATGACGTCCAGGCTGAGAACGAAACCGTCTTTGTCCCAAACCGAGGTACGTGCTGCCCTTTAACATAAATTGGCCTTTTCTGTCAGAAGCATCCTAGTTGTTTCCTGGTTCTTCGGTATTGCATGTCCCTTGCTGACCATTCATTAGTGCTAAAAACCTTGCGCATAGCTCTTTTCTTCCGGTGTTCTTCGTACTTACTGTTTGCGGGTGCATCCTATGTGTGCTTTGTAATTGTGCGTTTCTTTTGTGTGCATGTGTTAGTTTTCGGCGTGTGTGGTAGTTCCTGAAAGAAGAACTTTCGGACCCAGACAGATGTCTGGTTCTCAATGGTTTGGTTTCTCTCCTATCCGCACATTTACATCTCGGATGATTTTATTTTTCATTTACATATTTCGCCAAATCAATGGATTATATAAATCTTGCCTGCCTATAAAGTTCAGATGAATAAAGCAAATGAATAAAACGTGACTAGACCCTCATGTGTTGTCTACCCCTAGGTAGCGCTGATAATCCGCTTGTCTAGGGTGAGGGAAAAAGGTGTCGAAGCTAGTCCTATCATTGATTTCATGGAATTATTAAGATTTCATTTGACACATATGTCGTCATATTAATTACAATACGTGTCATCTGCTTTACAAGTGAAATGGTTTCAGTTTTATTCGTTTTCTATGTAAAGCAGATATTTAGGAAGTCTGATAAAATTGTTGCCAGTCTTCCTGTGTTTGTGATAAAATCACAGAAAACTGACCGAGAGAGTCTGTGTATTACCCCACACACTGTGGCAGAGTCTTAACGATTTCTGCTCTTTTTACAGTGTGTAGAATGCTGGGTCTTCTCTTTTTCCAGGTCGAATAATGCCTGCCGTTATTCGACCTGGAAAAAGAGAAGACCCAGCAACATGGTGAAAGGTCGCAGAAATATCCTCTTAAAGATGGATACATAATACACACTGTAAAAAGAGCCGAAATCCTTAAGACTCTGCCGTAGTGTGTGGGGTAATACACAAACTCTCTCGGTCTGTTGTTTACTGTGATTTTATAGAAAACACAGGAAGACTGGCAACAATTTTATCAGACTTCCTAAATATCTGCTTTACATAGAATTCATTTGCTTTATTCATCTGAACTTTATAGGCAGGCAAGACTGATATAATCCATTGATTTGGTGAAACATGTAAATGAAAAATAAAATAACCTGAGATGTGAATGTGTGACTATGATGAACAGGGATATGCTCAGGTGTGAGACACCCTTTTGGTCCAATACTTGTGTTTTTTGGTTTCTCTCATTACATAAGAGGGTGAAACATGGATGTGATTGGGGCCTCTTCAGGTTGTGTTTAAAACATAGAGCATGTGTTCCTGTTTGAAAACCTAGCTTTTTTATCGCCTTTACACATTGCTTTGACTACACCCTGTCATGCAGGGAGACAGGTGCTGTCCTTCAGGGTCTCCTCACTCCATTTGCCACTCTTCAACCAGTCGAGCTGTCAGCCTGGTTCAAGGCCAGCCAGGGGGCATCGTTGGTCAGGATCTAAGATGGGAGTCACTATTTATTTATTTTATTGGTCATTTATAACGCGCTTAATACCAGCGATTGGTTTCTAAGCACAGGATCGAGATTCAAACCTGTGTTGCGCCACAGTGTCTTGCTTCCAAGACAAACGCGTTGCTCCTGAGCTATCCTTCCTGTCTCAGAATTTGCAATTCTATGTAAACTGTGCATACCAGTCGCTAGGCAGTTCTTTGTCTGTAACTCCTAGAAGGATTTGAAATGCACAGATGAGGGACTGACTCCCATCCGTTTGTGAATTTATAATCGACCACAGTCTGGGAAGCAGAAGCGGAAACATCTTCAGCTAGGTCCACACCTGTTCAGAGGTGGTGGATTGTCATGGCATGGTGAAAAGGCTGTATTTCCTGCAGAAGGCATTTAAAGATTGAAGATCTTAAAGCAAAAGCTCACTGCTAGTAAAAACTGCCTTAAAGGGTTTAAGACATTGAAGGACATTTTCTTTGTGCTGGAACATGAAGCTGAAGGTTTGGTTTCAGAGGTCAGAAGAATCACCAAATGACAGCATCTGTTCATTTGTTTAGGCTTTTCAAACATGCAATGTCTGTTATGTCATGTGGCCGGAAGAATATGATCTTCGTGTATCCCAAAATGGGCCATTCAGCTCGATCCACATGCTTCCTTGATAACTCCTCTAACAAATCCAGGTGTCTAGGCTACCAACCATGCTGCTACTGGTTTTTCCAAAGCCATCTAAACTACATGGTTAACAAAGGGGGTCTGTTCTGACGTGTAACGTTTTGGGGGCGGAACTACTTATTGATTATAGTAGGCCCAGGTAATTTCTATTGTGTCCAAGGAAATACAAAAACACTTTAAATGTGAAGATGTACAAGAAGGAGTTCAGACAAAAATAGATATCATACATACAGCTTATGAATTTAATTTGCTGCTGGATGCATTTAGTAGTCATGCATCAGTATTATTAATAAAGAGCTGTTTGTAATGAGAGCAAACGGAAATGCAAAAAAAATCATTCGAGGGGATTGGGTCCTCCGACGTATTCCATATCTATGACAGGTAATCACCACAGCTGTGCTGCTTCGGAAACTTTTCCGGCGTCTGCGTCCTGCGTCGATGACGTCGATACGCCGACGTCTAGGACCTCCTCCGACGTCCGACGTCATCCGATGTGATAAGTAGGACGCACGACGCCTGTAGCCTCAGTTCCGTTTTTTCCGCGAACGTGTTGCTTCGTGTTTCTCGGTTCTAAGCCTCGTCTCTTTGGTGTTCTGTTCTTTCTGGTTCTTCGAACCTGTTCGTTTGTGAATTTCGGCAATGTCTTCTACTTCGTCTTCAACCCCGCGTCCGGGCTTTAAGAAGTGCGGGGAGTGTGGGTCCGAGATGTCGGTGACTGACTCGCACGACGCCTGCCTCTGGTGCCTCGGGGAGGCCCACGACACGGATGACTGTGTTGACTGCCTGTCGCTCACGTCCAAAGCCTTACGCGAACGTAAGAAGAAGTTGTCGGTAGGTCGGGTGTCCAAGCCCCGGAAGTCGAAGTCGGCGGGGCTTTCGACGGATGATTCGAGGGGTGACTCTCCGCGTCATCGTCGGAAGTCTCGTCGGTCTTCTTCTAGGAGTGGGTCTCGCCACTCCTCAGCCTCTTCGAGGCATTCTCGGAAGCGCCGTCACCGGTCGCCTTCCAGGTCCTCTTCCGAGGATTCTGCCCGGCACGTCGGTTACCCCACCAGCCGTGCGACGCCGGAGGAATGGGCTTCCTTCGGGAAGAAAATGTTGGCGATTCTTGAGTCGCAGGGTACTCAGCCGTCCGCGCCCCCGAGTGGGGTCGGCCGTGTGAGGTCGAGAGACACCGCTCGCATGAGTGGTCGGCACGAGTCACGGGAGCGGTCCCGTTCGGACAAGGAGGCTCGTTCTCGCCGTACCCGTTCCAGGTCCCGGTCCTCGACGCGTTCGAGACCGTGTGCTCCTGTGAAGTCTTCGAGGAAGACGTCGACGTCTGAGGCGTCGAGGGCGTCGACAGGCTTTCTCGAGGCTCCGGCTTCGAGGACGTCGTCGAGGCCGTCGACGTTCAGGTCGTCGAGGGACACGCTCGGGGCTCCGGCCTCGAGGGCTGTGTCGACGCCACCGATACTGGAGGCGCTGCATCTGACGTCGACGCCGATTTCGTCGACGCCGATCCTCTCGACGCCATCGACGCCTTTCGTGTCGGAGGTTCCCCGTGTCACGGGTGTACCCCCTAGGAAGGCTCTGGTTAAGAGCAAGCACTCTCGGGTGCCTTTTCGCCACCTGGAATTTATTTCAGAGGCGGATGAGGATTCTGGTGGCCTGGTTCCTAGTCTGGTGCCTGATGAAATTGTCTCGGGCCATAGTCAGTTTGACGATTTGAGGCAGTCACTGCATGATGCCAGTGGACTGGACGCCTCCCCGGAGGTGGACTTTTGTAGGCCTGAGCCTGGCTCCCATGCCGATTCCTCGTACCGGCGCCTTATGGCTAGGGTGTCTGAGTATTTGGGATGGTCTGCTCCCCCAGGGGAGTTTGTGCAGGATGATCTGACGGACATCCTTGATGTTGGTCCCCCAACTGACCCGGTTCTGCCGTTCCATATGGCTTTACAGAGAAGGGTGGCGGCGGCTTGGACTGCTCCGGAGAGTCTCCCGGCGGTGGGCAGATCCTTGTCGCGTAAATACCGTCCAGCCAGTAGCGACCCCTGCTACTTGACCAGGCACCCCACTCCGGAGAGTTTGGTGGTGCAGGCGGCCACGGCCCCGGCAAAGCAGGCGTCGTACCCTACCATCCCTCCTGATAGGGACGACAAACGTTTTGATGGCTGGGCGAAGAAAGTGTTTGTTTTCTTCTGGTGGTATGGCGCTTCAGGCGGCCAACTCCATTTGTGCCTTGTCACGTTTCACGCACACTCTGTGGAACTGTGTTGCGTTAGCGGCTGAACATATTCCCGAAGGGGTTGAACGGGAGGGTTTCCTTGCTATGGTCCAGGATGGTAAGGATGCCATGTGTGAGTCCGTTCAGTCGGGTCTGGACTTGGCTGATTGCGTCAGTGGGTCCATGGCGGCGAGCACCGTGATACGCAGGTTTGCGTGGTTGCGGAAGTCGGGGTTTGCTCCTGATGTGCAGTCCCGGCTCCTCAACATGCCCTTTGATGGTGAACGCCTTTTTGGCAGCAAGGCTGACGAGAGCCTTGAGAGGTTGCAGACCTCAAAAGCTGCAGCGAAGTCGTTGGGCGCTGCAGTTCGCCAACCTCCGCCTTTTCGTCCTAGGGGACAGCAGTGGAGGGGTGGTTCCTTTCGCTATTACTCGTCCTCGAGTAAAGCGAGGGGAGCTGGCAGTCAAAGAGGCCAACGCAGGGGTACCAGAGGTGGACGACAGGGTACCCGTGGTGCCAAGGCCGCTCGGGCAGTTACCTCTTTGCCCTCGGGTAACGCCGCAGCCGCTCCTACTCAGTCATGAGGCCATGTCCCATGGTTCGCCGGTTGGGGGACGGCTGGCGCAGCATCTTGTAGAGTGGCAAGCCATTACTTCAGATGTGTGGGTTCTGGAGATCATAGCCCACGGCTACTGTCTTCCCTTTCGGCACAGGCCTCGCGACAATCCACCGGGGAACCTCTCTTTGAAGTGTCCGGATCCGCTCCTTGCGCAGGAAATTCAAGCCCTGCTGGAGAAAGGCGCTATAGAACTGGTGCCTGTAGCGGAGAGGAACAAGGGATGGTATTCCCCTTATTTTTTGATTTCCAAGAAAGACGGGGGATTGAGACCCATCATGGACTTGCGCGGTTTGAACAAACTCCTCAGGAAGGACAAGTTCAAGATGGTTACTCTCTCTCAAGTCCTCCAGGCCCTTCAGCTTCAGGACTGGTTGGTGTCACTCGACCTCAAGGATGCTTACTTCCATGTGCCGATCCATCCCAAGCACAAGAAGTACCTGAGGTTCGCGGTTGGCGACTCGCACTTTCAGTTTCGGGTCCTGCCGTTCGGATTGACCTCCGCCCCGAGGGTTTTCACCAAGCTCATGGTGGTGGTGGCAGCGCATCTCAGGCAAGGGGGGATTCACGTCTACCCCTACCTGGACGATTGGTTGATCAGGGGGAGCTCTCCCGAGCAAGTCCTGGATCATCTGTCCGTCACCTGCCACTCCCTCCACAGGCTGGGCTTCTCCCTCAATTTAAAGAAGTCCCATTTGACGCCAACGCAGAGGCTCCAGTACATCGGAGCAGTGCTCGACACTTCCCTGGGGCAGTGTTTTCCTCCCCAGGTGAGGGCTCTTCACATTCAGCAGATGGTGCACAAGTTTCAGCATGCCCAGACGCTCCCTGCGTTCGAGTTCTTGAGGTTGCTCGGCCTCATGGCATCCTGCATTCTTCTGGTGCCAGAGGCTCGCCTGCGCATGAGATCTTTGCAGTGGGCACTCAAGATGCAATGGTCGCAGTCCTCCGGCAGGATGTCGGACCCGATTCAGGTGCCGCCCTCGGTCGCCCAGGACCTTCTGTGGTGGGCCGTCAAAGGCAACTTGATGAAGGGGGCTCCATTTTGGCTTCCCTGGCCGGAGGTGACGATCGTGTCGGATGCATCCCTCACGGGATGGGGAGCTCATGCCAACGAGCTGACAGTCAGCGGTCGTTGGTCTCCGTCGGAGTCCAGACTCCATATCAATCTGTTGGAGCTGAGGGCCGTCAGGCTAGCCCTGAAGGCTTTTCTGCCGACTGTGCGAGGAAGGAATGTCCTGATCCTGACGGACAACACGGTGGCCATGCACTACCTCAACAAAAAGGGGGGGGCAGGGTCACTTCCTCTGTGCAGGGAGGCGATGCAGCTCGAGTTCTGGGCCATCCAGCAGGAAGTTTCGGTCTCGGCAGTTCATCTGGCCGGAGTCGAAAACGTGACGGCGGACGCTCTGAGCAGGCAGAGCGCGATCTCTCACGAGTGGGAGTTGGCTCAGGAGATTCTCCTGGAGATCTTCGCCCTTTGGGGGACCCCTCAAGTGGATCTCTTCGCCTCCAGTGTCAACCGGAAGTGCGGGAGGTTCTGCTCGCGGGAATTTCCTCCAAGAGGGGCCTTAGGAGACGCGTTCGTGGTGGATTGGTCGTTCCCGCTGCTGTACGCGTTTCCTCCAGTCCCCGTCATCCCGCAAGTGCTGCGGAGGTTGCGGAAGTTCGGTTCCCGGATGGTCCTCATTGCTCCGGCGTGGGCTCGGAGGACGTGGTACCCGGACCTTCTCGACTTGTCCATCTGCCCTCCACGTCGTCTTCCCTACCGAGACGATCTGCTCTCACGGGAGGGGGGTCTGGTTCTCCATCCAGAGGTCAGATCCCTCAACCTTCACGCTTGGCTTCTGAAAGGTTGAGGTATAGGGATTGGGACCTCCCTGAAGATGTGATGGAGGTGTTGCTTTCGGCCCGAAGGCCAGCAACTAAGTCTCTGTACCGTTGCCGTTGGCGTAAGTTCTGCGACTGGTGCAGAGTTCGGAATGTGGATCCTTTTGCATGTGACATCCCCATGGTTCTGTCCTTTTTGCTTTCTTTGGCCCACAGGGGCTTGCAAGTGGGTACCATTAAAGGTTACCTGGCAGCGCTGTCCATCTTTAAGCGCTCGTCTGATGAGTGTTCTTACTTTAAGATCCCTTTAATTTCACAGTTTCTGAAAGGGCTCACTAATGTGTTCCCTCCGTCACCTTTCCTGGTGCCCGGTTGGGATTTAAACCTTGTTCTTAGGTTTCTTATGGGTGCTCCGTTTGAGCCTTTACATTCTTGCCCTTTGAGGCTGTTAACTCTGAAAACTGTGTTTTTAGTTGCGGTTCCTTCCGCTCGCAGAGTGAGTGAGTTGCAGGCACTTTCAGTTAAGCCACCCTTCACTGTATTTCACAAGGACAGGGTTGTCCTTCGAGTTCGTCCTTCTTTTCTTCCGAAGGTAGTGACGGAATTTCATTTAGCCCAGAAGGTTGTTCTTCCGGCATTCTATCCTCCTCCGCATCCTGGTAAGGAAGAGGAGAGGCTCCATAGGCTTGATCCTAGGAGAGCTTTAAGCTTTTATGTTTCACGCATGTCCCGGGTCAGAGTGGACGATCAACTCTTTATTGGTTACGCTGGTAAGCGTTTGGGGCAAGCTGTGACGAAACAGACTTTGTCCCGCTGGATTGTTTTGGCCATCTCGGAATGTTACCGCTTGGCGGGTAAGGACCCACCGGCTGGCTTGCGGGCCCATTCTACCAGGGGCATGGCTGCATCTACTGCCCTGCAGAGGGGTGTTCCTATTCGCAACATCTGTGATGCAGCCACCTGGGCTTCAGTACGTACATTTGTACGGCATTATTCCCTCGATTCCATCAGAGGGCAGGATCTGGCCTTTGGCAAGGCGGTCCTTTGCTCTGCTATTTGATTGGCTATTCTAATTTTGTTTATAAATTCTTTCCCTCCTCCTTGCTCTGGTACTGCTTTGGGAGTCTGTCATAGATATGGAATACGTCGGAGGACCCAATCCCCTCGAAGAACAAGTTACTTTCTTACCTGGTAACGTTCTTTCGATGGGATGGTCCGACGACGTATTCCATATCGCTCCCGCCCTGCCTTCCCCGCTGCAGAATTTCTTTTGCGATTGCAGCTTACGTTCCGCAAGGCTTTGTGTCTGACTGGCAGTTGACTTCTGTCACACGTTCTGGGGGAAAAAACTACAACTGAGGCTACAGGCGTCGTGCGTCCTACTTATCACATCGGATGACGTCGGACGTCGGAGGAGGTCCTAGACGTCGGCGTATCGACGTCATCGACGCAGGACGCAGACGCCGGAAAAGTTTCCGAAGCAGCACAGCTGTGGTGATTACCTGTCATAGATATGGAATACGTCGTCGGACCATCCCATCGAAAGAACGTTACCAGGTAAGAAAGTAACTTGTTCTTCAGAGATACTGGGTGTGCAGGGAGGTTAGATCACAGTCTTAGCCTTGCCCTCACACAATTGTAATGGCAAAATAAATTGACAGAATGCAGTAATAAAACAAAATGGTAACCACCACCACTAGTGACAAGTGATTAGCGTGTATTCAATGCAAGACACAACCCAAAGCAGAAGCATTAAATGGGGAAATTCTTGGTTGTCTGTAGCCAGGCTGGAGGGTGACCTAACACGTGGTCTACATGAAGCTTGATCTTCTGTTTTGATTTCTGCCAGCCTTAAACACATTCTAGGTTTTATCTGCCTTTCCATCATCCATGCTTTTCAGATATTTTCTTCTAGCATACTGCCCATCCTCCTTGCACCAGAAGGGAGGAACACATTGTTAAATCAAAGTCCTGACCTGTGGCTGCGGCAGGAGGCCTACATCTGTTTTTACTTACCGAGTGCTGGTTAACCAACCTATTTCCCCTCATGGGTCCCTTAAGAGACCAAAAACTTCACAGGGAGGGGTGCCCAAAAGGAAACATGCGATTTGCCTGATCAAGTAATCCCATATGGTGGCAGTAACACTATATGCTGTACCTTCCGACATTATATCATTTAGGAATCTGTATCTTGTTCCTTGGCACACACCGACTGGGTGGCACTCTTGCATGTGAAATCCGAGGAAGTTTTGAAGCTAAACTTGTCTCCCTCAGGGGATACCAATATGACTACGCAGGGCTCTGCAACCTTTGGCTCTCCAGATTTTTTCGACTACAGATCCCACCAGTCCTAGCCAGCATTGTTAATGGTGAGGGATAATGGGAGTTGTAGTGCAAAATATCTGGAGAGCTGCAGGTTGCAGACCTTGCAGACCTTGCAGATGTGCAGTATTAACTACATTGTGCCCAGGAAACCTGAGTCAAAGGTAGATAATATATGGACAAAATATGTGGTTTTCAATGCTGAATCCAAATCCTGTGCATTGGCCCATGATGTGATTGTAGACTGTCTGCAAGCTTCTCTTCCAATATCTTTTAAGGCGGGGGAATCTGAACCTAAATTGTGTCAATGGCTTGGACACATCCCAAAGCAGAGAGGAGCAACCTGAGCCACAAGACAACTCTGTGCCCAGTGACATCTCTGATGTGGCTCTCTGCTTTGGATGACTCTTGAAAGGCAAAGCATTACTGAGATCTGTGGTTCCAGCTCTCTGAAAGACCAGCAGGAACAGCGAGGTGGGGTACCATTTGAGTTACAAGAACCCCACGAAGACCGCTCTCCCTGCGCAGTCTGAAGTCAGGGCACCAGTTGATGGAATGTTATGGGGATTTTTTTTAACACTTTTTGCAGAGCCCAGGTCCATCAACGTCACTTGGGTCACAGGGTACCCTTTGTGTACTGTAGGCTCTCTAAGGGGTGGTGTGGCAGAGCAGCCCGGGCCCGTCTCCCAGGAGGGGATCAGGTCGGCTGACAGGTACATCAAGTACTTAAATAGACCCAAATTAAGATTGTTCACACAATATATATTTAGCTTCATATAATCTTTATATAGTTAAGACAAAGAGAAAAATCACTACACTTACCGGTTAGTAAAAACTTGAGTTCAGCAGTTCTGTAAAGGTATTTTCAGGCATGAGGACGGCTATTTAAGAAGCAAGTCAAGTTTTTCCCAACCTTTAGGAAGGAGGAAATGTTCATTGAAATATAATTCAAGGGGGACAAAGACATCAGTTAGTCTTTGGGTTGTGAACAGCCATACTAGGAATTCCAGTTGGATATGACAGATGGCAGACGCTGGGATTGAGGGGGATGTTCCACGGAAACGCTAGGTAATGGCGATGTCCACAGGCTCAGCAGCACAAATCGAGGTATGTGCTCGATGTCCAGGGAAACCCCATGTAAGGATTATTCATGTTTCGTCCTCAGGACCACATTCCTTTGAACCCCCGGATGGCAAGTTCAGTGATGCGGTCCGGTGGCAAAGAGTAGCACAGGTCGCTGGTGCTTCCTGGAAAGGGGCTATAGAACCAGCATGCTTGCCAGATTATAATTGTCCTGAGATGTGGTTAACAGGACCAGCTGGGACAGGCGATGAAGGGATGGCCAGAAGCTTTGGGGAAATGGGGCCTTTGGGCAGACAACTTGTTCAATCAGCCCCTTCCGGATAAGAGGGTAGGAGCATTACAGCCAGTTTCTTTTTGGTCACTGGAGAGATGGAGCTTTTCCGTAACTTCTTTTTGGAGTGCTTGCAAAGCGGGTGCAGAGATTCAATCCCTGAACCAGAGTGGCAGGCCTTCCAGATGTTCAGCTTTCTGTTCCAACAGCAAGACAAGGTGAGTGGGTAAGGGGTCTTCTTTAATCCCCACGCAGGGTCTCTGGGTGACCTCAGTGTCCGATTGCTCACCTAGCTATGGTACTCTAAACCCTCTGTAGCTTCAGCAGTAACTGGGACCTTTCTATAGTAAAATTTTACAGAAACCTGCGTAATAAGATCACCTTGTTACAGATGAATTCTGGACAGACTAGAGATGGACTTCCTAAGTATTGTTCAAATGTGGACTTGTGAATCTTTACATTCTCCAGCATGAGGTCTGGCATGGATTCACATGCTCATGAATATTGCCCGTCGTCAGGCTGGGAATCCTCTGTAAAAGAAAAAAACAGTTTCACTTTCACTTACAAACTGTATTTCTCCTTTAAACCAATCACTGTCCTCTGGGCATACTGCCCCCATCCAATGACAGGCCTCTTCCTAAGCCCCTCCTCTGGCAGCCATCTTCAGATTTTTATCGCACACTTCAGTGTTGGGAGTCCTTGCGTTTGCTATGCGAGCTACTTATACTGTTTTTGTGTGTTCGATGGAAAAAGGTTCTATTTTTGTTCCAAAAGAGCCTGAGTGCTCAAGGGCAAAGATCGTCGAAGTTAGAAGGCCATCGGGCCTACGTCGCGCCCACCGACCATGACGGAAAAGAAGAATGAGGGAAGGTTCCTCTTGAAGCCCTACACCAAGTTGAGGCTACGGAACGTGTTTGTGGAAGACAAGCACCTACAATGCCTCTACTGCCTGCAACCGGACCATAAGGAGGTGGGAGTGCGAGATATGCCTGGGGTTCTCCAAGAAGATGACAAAGGACAGGCACAGTAGACTGGCGGTGTGGCTCAACGCTAAGGCCCGTGCCCCGAACAGGGTCATGCCTCACCCAGGACCGGCCGGTCCGAGGAGATGTCTTCTAAGTCCTTTGAGGGCGCCTAATCCGTGGGGGCGCAAGACAAGGCGAAGAACCGCAAGTCTGAGTCCACCGGGGCCGCTGTGGAAGCGGGTCCCAAGGTGGATCAAGCGCGATGAACGTTGTCCTCCACCTCCATTGCCAGCCGGCAATTGAGCTCCTCCTCGGGAGGATAGCTTAGGGGTAACATGCTCGTCTTGGAAGCAAGACGACACGGAGCAACACAGGCTCGATCACCGGGTCCGTGCTTAGAAACCTCCGGGTATTAAGCGCTTTATAAATAACCTATATCATATAATTTCCAGCTGGCAATCAAGCTCCTCCTCAAAAAGGAAATCATCTAACCCAAGCTAAACTGTGGGAGAAATCCGAGAGGCTGCGGACTGAATAGAAGGCGGCCTAACTGCCCAAGCAAGCCCAATTGGCGCAGGCTAAGGCTTTGTCAACGATACAGTTGGTGGCAGCTGCTTTAATGATGGCTAAGGGAGCTGACCCTGTGAAAGTAACCCCTGCAGCACAGAAAGTATCCTTGCCCCCTAGGCGCCACACCATCGCAGTGAATTTGGGAAAGTTTGCTGGTACGCCAGAAGGGGGGAAACAATCCTCAGGCCACGGTTCGGGGGGAAAATGGGGCGGGGAGGCCCCGAAACAGCCCTCTCGGGCCGTGGCACAAGTCATGGCGGTCGGGGTCCACAGACGAACAGGACTAGGAGTCCTTGCACACGGTCCACGAGGACGTGGAAGAGGAGGATGACTGAGGCAACAGCGACAACAGAGATGACAGAGGCGATGGCACAGGGCCTAGTTTTCTGATCCCTCCAGCTCAGCCGAGGGATGTGTCCCTGGACATTCTGTCAACTCTTTATTTATTATTTATTTTATTAATTCATATTTTTAAAGCGCACGCTCAGCCCGTGGGCATCGTGGCGCTGTTACATATAAGCATTTGGCTGGTTACAGAAGGAAGATTGTTAAAGTTTACAGGCATTTTGAATTACGGTATCATGTTTTAGATATATACATTTACAAGGCATTGAGATTTACAGTATCATGTTTTAGTTACATACATAGCAATGCAGACATCATGGCTTTTAAAATATGTGTCGTTCATGTCGGAAGGGAGGGTAGGAGGTGATTATGTGAAGAGCATGGTTTTGAGGGATTTCCGAAAGGAAAACAGCGAGGGATCCGCTCTGAGAGAGTTAGGGAGGTTGTTCCAGAGCTTAGGTGCTATGTGTGGGAAGCCAATGCCTCCAGCTTTAGCTCTTCTTATGGTGGGAACTCGGAGTTGGTTGTCATCGGGGGTTCTTATAGGACGAAGGGAGGATTTCCTGGTGATGGTTTCTGCTAGGTAGGAGGGAGCGGTATGATTGATGCATTTGTGTGTAAGGGAGAGTACTTTGAAGTTAATTCTTTCTTTAACTGGGAGCCAGTGAGCATTTCTTCTGGCCTGCGACACATGGTCGAATTTGGGGATATGCAGGGCAGCGTGGAGCGCATTGTTTTGCACTGTTTGGAGCTTATTTAGATTTTTAGTTGAAGTGCCAGCTAGGAGGGCGTTGCAATAGTCTAGCCTGGTTCCTATGGTGGCTCTAGCGATGGAGAGGCAGTTGGGAGTGGTAAGATAAGGTTTTATGGTGAAGATGAGTTTGGTGGTCAGTGCGGAGGAGGAGGAGATGGCGTTGACCTGTCTTGTCATGGAGAGAGTAGCGTCTAAGTATACTCCTAGGGTCTTCACAGCAGTGGAGACAGGTATGTTGGTGTTGTCGCTGGTTATGTGTGAGTAGTCTTGGCTGAGCTTGGAAAGGATTTTGCTGGGGGCCAGGATGATGATCTCTGTTTTGTCTCCGTTAAGGCAGAGGCCGTTGATCGCCATCCATGCTTGGGTCGTGGAGTAAATGTTAAGGAGGGCTTCTGTGTCTTGGGCATAGTCTCCAGTGAGGGGGAGGAGGACTTGTGTGTCATCGGCATAGTTTGTGTAAGCTATGCCGAGGGAGTCCAGTAGGTCGAAGAGGGGTTTAGTGAAGAGGTTGTATAGAGTCGGTGCAGTGCATGACCCTTGTGGGATTCCACAGCTTATGGTGGTCGGAGGAGCATTGGCCTGGTCAGAATACACCTTCATGGCTCGGCCTTCTAGAAAGGAGGAGATCCAAGAGGTTGCTTTAAGGGAGAAGTGGGCTGCATTGAAAAGGTGAGATGTGAGGATGTCATGGTCCACTAAGTCAAATGCTGCGGAGAGGCCGAGTAGCAGGAGGAGAGCCGGTTTGCCTGTGTCCATTATTTTGGTGATTTTGATTTTTTAAATCTAGTAGGGCAGTTTCGGTCCCATGGCCTTTGAGAAAGCCTGATTGTCTTCTGCCTAGGATAGAATGGGTCTCTATGTATTTCTGAATTTGGTTGTGGGCTGCTTTATCTTTATCAAGGATTTTGAGGAGGAAGGGGACGGTGGTGATGGGGCAATAGTTGCTGGGGGAGATGGGATCTAAGGAGGTTTTTTTTAAGAGTGGGCGAACCCAGGCTTCTTTTAGGCAATGAGGGACGGTTCCTGAGGAGAAGGAGGCATTGATGAAAGCTGTGATGATGGGGGTGTGGGCTTGGGAGCACTCTTTGATTTTCTAGTTCTGTAACTTCTCTGAAGGCAAAGAGGGGTATTTGCTGGTGAGGGTTGTGAGGGGGGAGAGAGGGAGGTGTGGCAGAGGTATTGAGTGCTTTACGTTGGGATGCAATTTTGTCTTGAATTTTTTTGACTTTATTTAGGAGGGCTGTCTGGATGCCTGTGCACCAAGCTTCATCCTTGATGATTTCGTCTGGGCTGGACTCTGGTGTGGTGAGTTCTTTGAAAATAGAGAATATTTCTCTGGTTTTGGAGCTGGATTTGGTTATTCTTTGATTGTATTATTCAGATTTAGCTTCGAAGATGGCATTTTTGTAGGTCCGTGAGATTTCTTTGAACTCGTTGAGAGAGGATTGGTTGGGCTTAGACTGCCAGTTGGATAGGGTTTTGTGCTTCAAGGTGCGCAAGACAGATAGTTCTTCTGAGAACCAAGAGTTGGAGTGCATGGATTTATTTCTCCTTTTTTGTCTTCCAGCGGGGCAATAGAGTCAATGGCTTGGGTGAGGGCGTTATTGTAGATGTTAGCGAGAGAGGTGGGATCTTGGATAAAGGGATGCTTGAGTTCAGGGATATCAAGAAGAGGAGCGAGATTGGTCGCTGTGAGCTTTTTTGGAGCTTCTGACTTTGGCGGGGGGTGCATAAGTAAGGGTTTTACGGGTGGGTGTGGTGGGGATGGAGAATTGGATGAGATGGTGATCTGTCCAGGGGAGGGCTGAGATGGAGTTGATGGATGATGAACAGTTATGATCTGCTACCCAGTCGCTAGACCGGCCTTTGCAGTGAGTAGGTTTGGTGATTTTGTGGATGAACCCCATGTTGGAAAGATCATTGGCCAGGTGTGTGGCAGATTTGTCCTTAGGGTCATCTAAGCCAAGGTTAAGATCACCAAGTAGAATGGTTTTGGTGGAGCTTTTCTGGTTGTTGCTAATGATTTGGAGGAGATGCTTTTGGACATCCGGAGGAGAGCCTGGTGGTCTGTATGTGACTAAGAGGTTGATGGTGCAATTAGGGGAGAGAGCTAGTTTGGCGTAGAGAAGGTCAGCGTTGTTGTCCCAATGTTGGTTACACTGCCTAATGGCAAGTGAGTTTCTATAGATGAGGGCGACGCCCCCACCTTTAGAGGTTTTGCGGTCCTGCCCAAGGATGGTGTAATCCATGGGGGAGGGCAAGGTGTATGGATGGGTTGGATGCCTCATGGAGCCAAGTTTCGGATACTGCTAACATGTCTAGTTTGTGGGTGGTGATGAGGTCATTGATCTCTATGGCACGGGCATGGATGGAGCGTGCATTAATGAGTGCGCATTTTAGGATGCGGTTGGTAGGTGGTGGGTCCTGAGCGCTGGTGTTCGGTGAGAGCGAGGTGGTGGGAGCACTTGTGAGTGATGAAGGGAAGGGTGCATGTATGAGCGCATGGAGGTGGTGGGTATGTGCGTGGGCTGGAGGGTGTGAGCGTAAAGATGTTGTGTGGGTGCGATAGCTGAGCTTTTGGTTCCTACTGAGGGTAGACGGTGGGGACCTGCGAAGCAAAAATGAGGGTTTGGTGCGGGTTCTTAGTCTGTAACGCCTAAGAAGGTGTTCAGGAGGGTTGGTAATGGTGGTTGAGAATGGTGTGTGGTGATGTCGATAGGGAGGAGTGAGGCATGATGGAGGGCGGTGGAGAGGGGTCTGGGTATGCAGGGAGCAAGCTGCAGATGGCCCAGAGAGAGAGAGAGTAATGAGCGAGATAGAGGAGAAGGAGAGGAGGGGTGTGGGCGCTGTGAGGTGGGTGGCAGGGGGATGCATTAGAGCACTGAGATGGATGGTGCTATGCGGTACAGTGCTAGTACTAGGGGCAGGCAGTGGTAGGTCTGGCAGGGCAGCTAGGGGCTAGTGGTGGCGCTCGCAGTGGCAGGGCCGATAAATGCTGGCACGGCAACACTGTGGCAGGGCCGCTAGGGGCTGGAGAGACAACACAATGGCATTGGCAGAACAGTGGCAAGGCCGCTAAAGGCTGGCAGAGGAACACAATGGCATTGGCAACACAGTGGCAGGGCCGCTAAAGGCTGGCAGAGGAACACAACATCATTGGCAACACGGTGGCAGGGCCGCTAGAGGCTGGCAGAGAAACACAATGGCATTGGCAACACAATGGCAGGGCCGCTAGAGGCTGGCAGAGGAACGCAATGGAATTGGCAACACAGTGGCAGGGGCGCTAGAGGCTGGCAGAGGAACACAATGGCATTGGCAACACAGTGGCCGAGCCCCTAAAGGCTGGCAGAGGAACACAATGGCATTGGCAACACAGTTGCAGGGCCCCTAAAGGCTGGCAGCGAAACACAATGGAATTGGCAACACAGTGGCAGGGCCGCTAGAGACTGGCAGAGGAACACAATCAGTACACATTGGTTATGGCGGATTAACCCAGCATAGTCTTTGGTTTGCTGCTTGTAAACGTTAGTGTGAGTGCGGGCAGGCGTTACGGCAGCGAGAGTTGCACAAAAATAAGTCAGGGGGACAAATTGAACTTACAAACTAGTGTGCAGTAGGTGATTTGGGCAGCGTTTCTGGCCAACGGACAGGCACAGGACAGGCGCCTTAGTGTGTGCCTTGTTGGGGGCCGGTTCACGCCTGCCGGTGCCCCTCGATAGGAGAAGAATGTAGGCAGGGAGGGGCCAGGCAGGTCACCACTGTAGGGCCGAGGTGCAACGTCGGAATCGGGCAGCCATTTTTAAATTTCCTTTTCGGATCGCTGCACGGACAGAAGTAATTGCAAGTATGCAGGCAAATACATTACTTGCATGCATCTATGAGGTCGGGGGCCAGGATTGTGCTGATGGATTGCAGCAGGGATGGTGTGGTAGCACCCAGTAACGGCAGAAGGCTGCACGCTTACCTGGGCACAGATGAAGAAGGTGGAAGTTGTTGGTGGGCTGCTCCGGCAGCTCACAGGAGAAAGGAGCTCCTGCTCCTGTGTACACTGGTCAATCCGCAGTGGTGTCAGAGATCCAGAAGAGGATGTCACTGTGCTCAGTTCTTGTGGTCCCCTAGGCCACCGTTCAGCCTCCAACTAAGAACAGAACGCGTCATCCGACACCCCCATTTCAAACTCCACATCTGATTCGGACACGACCGTGGAAGACGTCAATATCGTCACAGCGGGCGGCGAGTCTCTGCATTTGGATGCTCCTCCTAGGGCGTCCCCACCGAATGAGGTGGGGTTGTTCCATTCCATGATCGCCAGAGCTTTTTCAGCTTGTGCCTGAAGAAACCAGTTAGGAGGATTTCTTGTACCAGAGACGCAAGTCCAGGAGGAAGACCATCATGGCGTTGCCCCTTGTGGATGACGTGTGGGATGAGGCCCTGGCCCCCATGAAGAACACTTGCACGGCTCCAGCCAAACGGAAAGGACTGGAGAAGAAGTATCGGGTGCCGGACTCTGCACCCAAGTGCCTGAGGTTGCAACCATTGCCGGAGTTGTCGGCGGCCGCGAGGAAACGGTCGGCTAACCCATTCTCGTCGTCTTGGGTCCCTTCGGACAGCGAGGGGAAGAAGCTGGACACCATGGGAAGGAAGGTGATTTTACACTGCTGCGTCCACGATGAAGGCGGACAACGCACTGGCGATCCTAGCCAGGTATGACAGGGAGCTGGGGTTTAAGCTGGGCCCTATTCTGGAGTTCCTCCCAGACGATAAGATGATGGAGGCAATTGCTCTTTTACAGGAGGGGGAAGTTGCGTCTGATCACGCCATTACAGTGGCGTTGGGCGTCGCAGACACAGGGTTCCGGCAGATGGGGAACTGTGTCTGTCTTTGTCGACAAGGCTGAATAAAGGCTGTGATTTTCCAGCAGGAAGTCCAGGTGAAGGTGTTGGACATGCCCTTTGACGGAGAGAACTTGTTTGGAAAGGTCATCAACGATTCCCTACAGGCCGTCAAGGCGGATAAGAAGCCAGCCTGTTCCTTGGGCACTCTCCAGTAACAGCGCTCTTCTTTTTGCTCGTCCAGGAGAAAGTCGAGCAGGTGTTCCAAAGTTCTCCTCTTCATACCGTCAGCCTTCCAGATCCACGACCCAGGAAGCCTAGAGAGGCCGTTCCCAAGCCTACCGTTGCGGAGAACGGCATTACCCGCAGGGCAGGATGCCAGCTCCGGAACCGGCCGGGACGTCGGGCCACCACGCGTGCACCCCGGTGGGCGGCTGGTTAACGAGGTACATCAGCCAGTGGCAGAAGATCACCACTGACAGATGGGTACTGGACGCTCTCGCCCAGGGACACACCCTGGAGTTTCAATGCAGGTGTCCACAGAACCTTCTGGTTACCCGTCGGGAGCAGCACTTTCCTCAGCTCCTGGAAGAGTTATGGGCAATGCTGCAGAAAGGGGCGATAGAGCAAGTTCCCCAACGGCTCCGGGGCTCCAGAGTCTATTCCAGATACTTTCTGGTCAGAAAGAAGACAGGGAGCTGGAGACCCATGCTAGACCTGCGACGTCTCACCAAATACGTAAAGTTCAGGATGGTCACGTTTAGGGGTGTCACGGTATTAGTTTTATGACAGTACGATAACCTTCTTGCCAAATGACGGTATATCATGGTTATTGCGGTATAGAAGGTGGAGTTAACTAATCTTAACAAATATTTTCTAAAATGTCATAAATTGTCAGATTTATCATCACAAACAAAACCAGGCACCCAGGGCCAGAATTGGGCTTTTCAAAATACTTTCCACTGAAATGCCACCCCTTGCTTCCACCAAACACAAACATGTGTGGAGAATAGCTTTTCTTAAGTGGTCATTTAGGCTTTTAGCTCCCTCACTGGCTATTGGTGAAGATGAACTTGTGCCATCTTGATAGCCTGCATGCCTCAGATCAATGGAGGCTGATTGTAGTATACGCGTGTGCGCATACACACACATGCACACTCTTTATGTTACATCCTTTCCAAATCAGATTGAAAAGCACACTTAACGGTATACCGGTATAATAAATGTGACGGTTGTTATTGTTCAATTAAGTGGTTCACGGTATATTTAACGGTATACCGTTATACCATTACATCCATAGTCACGTTGCCGCACGTGCTCGGCCAACTGGAGGATGGAGACTTCTTAATGCTGAAGGACTCGGAGGACGCCTATTTCCACGTCCCCATTTACAAGCCACATCGAACGTTTTTGCGTTTTGTAGTGCAGGGCCAGCAATACCAGTTCAAGGCCCTACCTTTCGGATTGAAGTCGGCCATGAGAGTGTTCACAAAGCGGTCCATATAATCTACAGGGTATACACGTATACCTGTACCTCGACGACTGGCTCATCTGCGCCCAATCACGAGTGTTGGCTGTCTGACACACAGATGCGACCGTCCAGCTAATGGTGGATCTGGGATTCTTCGTCAACTATCCAAAGTCCTGCTTTACACCATCGCAGAATGGGCTGTTCCTAGGAGCCAGACTCAATACGGTGTCCTGCCTGGCATCACCCACGGAGGAGAGGGTAGTGGCCATTCAAGGGAAGGTGCAGTGGCTGTTGTCTATGAAGACCGCCAGAGTGTGAACCATCAAGTCGTTGATCGGCATGATGTCGTCCTGCATCTACCTCATCCGGCTCTGCATGTTACAGATGTGACCTTTTCAGTTGTTCGCTGGATACCGGTGTTCAGAAGCTTCGCGGACAAGATCCCGCTCGTCAAGGAGTTCCTTCGGGCAATAGGGTGGTGGGGCTTCTGCTCCAACATGGCCTGGGGCAAAGGGTTTCAAAACCCTCCATACCAGGAGACGGTCACCACGGACGCTTCCCTGGAAGGCTGGGGAGCCCACACCAGACGTCTGCACGCAAGAGGCCTGTGGCTGCCAGAGGAGAAGGATCTCCATATCAACATCCTGGAGCTGCGGGCAGTGTTCTGGGCCCTCAAGTTGTTCCTTCCGTCTCTGAAGGGCAAGCCGGTGAGGATCTTCATGGACAACACCACCACAATGTTCTACATCAGGAAACGGGGGGATACCCGATCCCCAGCGCTCTGCAAGGAAGTGCAGGGCTAGTGGCGCTGGGCCGTCGGACAAGAGATGTTCTTCACCTAGCGGGCGTCAAGAACACCATCGCAGACTCCCTCAACAGGGTGTTGCACTCCTGCCATGAGTGGTAACTTCGGCAGGACCAGGTGACCGCATCTTCGTCAAGTGGGGCAGGCCCCATATCGATCTGTTTGTGACCACGGCAAACTCCAAATGCTAGAAGTTTGCCAGCAGATTGCAGCAACCGAGGTGGATGGGGGACGCATTCTCCTTCCCGCGGGAAGGTGAAGGCAAGTCCCTGTTAACACTCACGCCAGAGTAAATACAATCCTCTAGGGAAATAGGCCAAGATTGCAAGGATAACAAAGTTTAATTGTACAGAATACAAAATATCAGCAAAGACTTCTACTGCTCGAGAACATTCGGACTCCATTTAGCACAAAAAGGGCAAACGCGTCACTTGTATACAGTAAAAACTGGCTTTGTTGATTAGTGGCACTATATACATGGGCCTGCTCCATAGGGGATGCCAGGCTACAATTGGTTCCCTTCTCCGCCGTCTGTCAGTTCCCACGTGGGCCAGCTGGGCTCATTTCTCCACTGAGTGATGGTCAGGTCTTTCATAAGTTACATTGTAAAAACAGTGATTATATGCTAAGCCTGTTACTACATTACTGTGGCATGCAGTTGAGAGGCTTGGGGATTGTGCCAGGGGGAATGGAGGAAGAAATACAGTCACACTGACCTCCACAGTCCGTGCTCTTTTGATACCGCTCTTCTCGCACCCAAGTCTTCCACCCTCGTTTTGATCTATGATTTATCCCTCCCTGTACCTTGCACTACAAAGGATGTATTTATGTGACCAGGTGCTTATGCTTAGATCTTATATTACCAGTAGGTTTATAATCTTGAGCCCTGGTCGTCCACTGTCTTAGAATGCAGGGGTGTGGGGATCAGGTCAGTGATATGGCCCATGGCTCTGAGTAGGCTGGGTGGGGGGGGTTAGTGGCCTGCTGGCAGCTTTGGCTGTGATAAATGGGCACTACGAGGAGCCTGGTGTTGTCTCACAGCCTTGCAGGGCGCATTCCTCCCAGTGATACTAAGTAATTTCAACAATGGAGGGACAAGTGTCCACTTCCGTGAGAACTGGTTATACGGACCCATCCTGTCTTAATGATCTTGGCCTCGTCGAGCCCTTTCATGGGGCTAAGAGTTGTGCAGTGCGGCCATGCAAGACTATGCATCTGCCATAATTACTAAATGGCATTTCTATCTTTGCGCATACTAGTGTTATGCACCTATCGTTCGCGCTATAGTATATCTGCGCTGAGTTTAATCGGTCCTCTCCCCCCTTGTACACTACACAATTTCATATGGGATTTGCCTCACCTTAAAGTGCCTAGGGGGGTTGGAGAGACTCATTTCCATCCCAACAAAGGCCTGTTCCTGTACATGTTCCTCTGCTGCCTCTCCTGCTACGAGTCGTCAACACACTCAGACAGTACCAATGCAAGATAATACTCATCCCCCTGGGTGGCCGAGACAGATTTGGTATCCGGACCTTCTCAGACGGTCAGCGTCACCTCTGGTCAAGCTTCTGGTAGTTCCGGATCTTCTCGCCAGAGAAGGAAGCGCAATCCTGCATCACGACCCAGGATTGCTGAACCTGAGGGCTTGGCTCCTGCAGCCCTATAGTTTGGTCAATATGAGTTGACTGCAGAGAGATCCTCGCCAAGGCCAGGGCGTTGTCGACTTTGAAGTGCTATGGTCACAAGTGGAAACGTTTCGCTACGTGGTGCCGGTCGCAGGAGATTATCCCGCTGAGGGTAACGACCCTGAAAATTCTTCTACACTTGCTCTCCTTGGCCAAGGCCGGCCTGGCACATGCTTCTATCAAGTTGCATCTGGCTTCTACCTCCCTCTACACCAGGTCTCCAGGAAGATCTTCACTGTGGTCTCACTGACTTATCAAGGAGTTCCTCAAAGGAGTTTTTCGGTCTTTCCCATCAGTGAAGGCTCCTACCGTGGCATGGGAACTCAATGTGGTTCTGACGAGGCTCGTGGGTGCTCCCTTCGAGCTGATACATCAGGCCCCTCTCAAGTTCCTCTCGTGGAAAACAGCTTTTCTTGTGGCCATCACCTCTGCCAAGAGGCTGTGTGAGATCCGATCCAAGCTTCAGAACAGCGATTCAAAGATGGCCTCCCATTTAAATGTCTACGCGGTCACGCGATCATGCTGTTATACGCGATGACGCCATCATGGTGTTCCGCATTTAAATGAGCTGCCATCTTTTGAATGTCGTTCTGAAGCACAGTTCAGCGCTCAAAGTATAGTGGAACAACTGCATCCCATCAAACAACAAGAATAAGAAATAGACCCCTTAATGAAACATATTGGGAATGCCAACACTATTGCTAGCTACAGTGCATTCCCTTCCCCTTTTTCAGCCAACCGTAATTAAAACTATCTTTACAATACCCACAGGTTACCCATCACAACATGAAGACGTCTTTGACCAACAATCACTATCTAAACGAACTAGACCTATTGGAAACTATGAATAAGCAACTTATTGCATAAAATAAATTACTAAGGGTGGGTCAATCTTTATTGAGGAAAATACATGACGACTAATGTCATAAAGTTGAATTAAGTGCTGTTTTGAGTTACAGCATTTAAACCTTACCATATTAATTTTGATTCATGACGCTCTCCTTTTTATTTATTTTTTATTTTTTTTTAATTTTGCTTCAGATGACGTTAGTTTGAAAAGTGTAGAAAAACCTCCTGATGATCCACTGGAACCACAGTGGAGAAACAGGTGTAGAGGTTACAAACAGATGTTGATACAAATGAGAGGACACAAATAGATGGTGAAAGCATTTAAGTGAAGGTCATAACAGATGTTGACACTATTTAAAAGAACAAGAAACCGAATACTTGGATTATGACTGCAAGTGTTTCATTTTACCAAAGCAAGCTGGCGCATATTGGATGACCCTCCTAAGTAACATATTTCTATAGTTCCTTTACTTACCAATTGTGTGTAGAACCTAATGCTTGCTTGTGTTTAATTTAAAAAAAAAGTATATTTTTGTTATCTGTATGTGGGCCTTTGTTACTTAACAGACCATCTTCTTGTTAACTGTATTTTGTGGAAAGACTGGATTCCAACCAATTGATAGACCAAATTCTCCTTATGGGTATCTATGGCAGCATACTAGGCTTCACTAAGGGAGAGAGGGTTGGTGCATAGCTCTAGTTAATAGCAAGAGAATACGCTCACTAAACAGGTAAACTGAAAAATAAACGTTTTTCTAGATTTATACATAAAGCAACTATCAGTTCTATAAAATTCTCTGAGCTAGGCAGAGCACATAGCCTTAGGACAGACCCTTTGTTCTTCTATAAATATTCTAAGTATAAGACCTGTGCCCGGTGAGTGAAGGGGTTAAACAATTACAAAACCGGCCCATGGGCTATCCATAATTACAGTCAAATCAGATCACGTATAATGGGCTTATCTGTCTGAACTCGGACTGCACAAGGACCATGGAACCCCTCAGGAGTTAAGGAAGCAGTTCAACACTCACCCAAAAGGAAATGACCCACAGGTTGAGTATTAATAAAAACACTGTGGGAGAGTTCCGCCAAGGCAGGAGTGCTACTTGACACACCCCCTGTTAACAGAGATCGGACAGTAGCTGTAGAAGGAGAGAGAGAATTATTTTACAAGTAGCAAGAGAAACAGTTACCAATTCAAAGCATTATTAGCAGATACCTGAGAATAAACTGCTCTCTGTGGTGTAACCTAAATCCATAGAACTGAAGCAGATGCTAACTAACCCATCTATCACCTAAATCCCTTACACGAACCTGCATCCAGGAGTTTAGATGTCAAAAGAGTACGACCGTTGCAAGTATATGAATCTGGCTTATGTACAGCCACACGGAGCGCTGGCTCGCAACCACATGGTTGGAGATAAGAACCTAGCCGCGTGGTCACGTACCACGCTCCGTCGCATCTAGTGATGCAACGAGATCGGGCACGTTGGCGTGCCGCCAGACTCATCACGTGTTTCCAGTGCAACCTGTATGCACCGTGAAATGGACTTGCAGCCCTGATGTCTCGTGGTCAAGTTTGCAATGGAACTGGGTGTACTTTCTGTGGCCTCGGCTACAAAGGGAATCCAAACAGCATGCTCCCCTTCCAAACCCCCCCTCACAGAGAGATGTAGTCTGGGACCTGGCTTCTAGGGGCATGCAGCATAGAATCTGCGTGGACGTCTGGGGGCTAATGCGTCATCTATTGATTCCCACGTTCTATCCTCTAACCCATAACCCACCAATGGACAAGGTATTGTAATCTGCGTCTAGCATAACGTGAATCGATGATACGTTGGACTTCGTATTCCTCCTGGGGTCCTACTGCCAGAGGTTTCAGAGAGGATATAAAAGAGATGTCTTAGCTGGTTTCACTAAGAATACGTGAAATGCAGGATGGATCCTAGAGTAAGGTGGGAGTTCTAATTCAACAGCTACTTGGTTAATAAACCAGTGAATAATGAAGGGACCAATAAAACTGCGTTTCAGCTTTCTACTGCAGGAAGGTAGATGAATATGTATTGTGGAGTACCATACGGAATCCCCTACTTGATACTGGGAAGAGGGTTGACTTTTCCTGTTTGCAAAACGGCAAGCCTGGTCTTGGGCAGTCTGTAAATGATGTTTGACTTTTACAAGTCCATCCTCGAGGCTGTTCATCAAATCCTGGGCTGCTGGGACAGTAGAGATGACAGATCTCGGATGAGAATCAAACGGGGATGTAAGCCATTCGACAGATGGAACGGGGTGTTTTTGATAGAAGTATGATGGTGTCCATCCGTGTTCATATTCGTTGATATGGCAACGCAGATACTGTCCTATAGTCTGGTTTGCTCTTTCGGATTGTCCATCACTTTTAGGATGGTAAGCTGAGGAGAAATTCAAACAGATCCCTATTTCTCTGCTCAATTACCACCAAAACATTTAGACGAATTGTATACCATAGTCTGTGATGATAGCCATCCATGAAGGCGAACAACCTGGTGCAGAAAAATGGGCCTATTTCGGAGCAGACAATACTTCTTTTAGTGTGACAAAATGAGCCATTTTAGAAAAGGAATCCACTATTGTTAGGATCACTGAGTAACCTCCTTAGTTGGGTAAATCGTTGATGAAATCCATGGGGCATATTTGCCAAGGCAGGTCTGATATAGTCAGGGGTTGTAATAGCCCTATCGTTGTACCCCCAGTTGTGTTTGAATTGGCACATGTTCTGCAACCTTGGATATTTTAAATAGTGTCTTCTTTGAGCGTTTTCCACCAGGCGTACCTTTGCACCTTTTCTAGAGTTTTTCTTATTCCGAAATGCCCAGCTCCAGGTATATCATGACACCAGTATAACAGGATCTGTTGGCTTTTCTTGGTGGGTAACCATAGCTTCTGGTTATGGAACAACAATCCTTGTTCCTCTTTTGAGGAATAGGTTCCCCGTAGTATTTTCTCATAGTCCATCAAGTGGCAGGAGATATAAAAGGGACGCCCTGGATCTCATCTTCTGCTCCTTTGTAAGCGCAAGACAAGGCGTCTGCCTTGGTATTTTAATTACTGGTTCAAAGGTAACAAAGTCAAAACGTGAAAAGAAATGATTCCAGCGGTTCTGGCGTTGATTCATGGCTTGAGCGGTTTTAAAAAACAATGTGACGTGTTTGGCTCCTTCCAACAGATGCCTCCAGTTGAGGAATGCTTCCTTAATGCCAATAATTATTTTTTTAAAATGCTGTAATTCTTCTCTGCAGAATTCAATGTGCGAGATAGTTTGACAATCGGATGTGGACATAGGGTTGCTGGTTCTATCTGTAACAATACTGCCCCTAAGGCATAATTGGAAGCATCTGTATTCAGGAGATAGGGTAATTCCGGGTCTGGTAGGTGTAATACAGGAGCAGTGGTGAATAGAGTTTTTATTATGGTGAACGCTTGGTCCGTGGCTTGGTTCCATTCTAAGGGCACTCCTTTCTTTAGGAGTCTGGTCACAGGGACCATGTCAAAGGACCATGTTCTCTGAATAGTTCTGAATGAACCGACTATAAAAGTTTGAGAATCCTAAAAACCTCTGTAGTAGTTTAATGGACGACGGCACAGGCAATTCCAATATTGCAATGATCTTTCTTGGATCAATTCACACCCTAGGTAGGTTATTTTGGTTTTGTGGAACTCGCACTTCGATATCTTCGCATAGAGTTGATGTGTACATAGTCTGGCAAGGACCCCTCGAACATGACCTACATGTTTTTCCAGAGAAGGCGAGAATATGAGTATATCATCCAAGTATTACCGCAATGATATCTAGGAGATCACAGAAGATATCATTCAGTAAGCGTTTTGAAGACTGCCGGCGCATTGCATAATCCAAAAGGCATTACTAAATACTAAACCTGTATGGCCCGAGAAATGGAACTCGCAGCCCTGATATCTCATGGTTGAGGTCGCAACGGAACTGAGTGTACGTTCTGTGCCCTCGGCTGCGAGGGAATCCTAACACTAGGACGAGGAGGTGGATTTCAACCTTCAAGTGGGAGGCGAATTTAATGGAGGACGGCCGAAGCAATCCTGGAATTGTGGGAGGACATTGTATATGGCCCACACATGTAGAAGTAGAGGATGGATGCAGCAGAACTGACAAGCTACTAGAGTGGGCTGGGTTATTCTTCACAGTATAGTACAGAACCACTGCAGTATTATGACCAAGATCACACGGAGTATCAGACATGTGCGCCACAAATACAGCAAATGCAGCAGATTCTGCTGCAACCACAATTGCCACAAGGGCAAGTGCCCATGCAAACACAAGTACAGACGCATCAACAACAGTACACTCCGTCACAACAGACAGTACCATAATGGAGTGTGAATACAGGAGTCCCACAAGCATCCACACCCAGGATAGGGAGCGTGGCAGTAGTTGGAGGGAATCCTTTTACAGGTACAGGGATGAATTTATATCCACAATAGGAATGCCCACAGAGTGACCTGATGTGTTCAGTACTATCTGTGACACCAGACCCACAAGAGGAACCGAGGGTCAGGCTAACGATAGGAAGCAAGACATTTTCGTTCCTTGTAGACACCGGAGCAACCCGCTCCTGTGTTCAATAAGAAAAGTACCCCATGTCTGACATTTCCATGAATGCACAGGGATTCTCTGAGGCTATGAGTTTGGTTCCTTTTACTGATGTTTTACTAATTTCAATAGGAGAACATGACATTTTTTGCACGTACTGATGTATGTGCATGTACCCTTTCAAGGTCATTCCCCCCCCTGTTTTTTGTTGCAGGTGTGTATATATACACCTCAGCCTTACAATCCCCCCAACCAAAACTACCTCCTCTCACAAGTACGCCCCGCAATCTGTCTCATGCCAGATCCAGCCCAATTGGTGTGCAGCTCTCCACCCCCTCCTGGTTCTTAACTATACTACCACCCACCGCTCCTTCCCAGTCTCCATGGTGACGTGAGCATTTTCGGGCATGTGCTATTCCTAACACCATTCGGGAACGGTAGCCTGCTGTTAATTTGTTTTTGATTTAAAGTGGGTGAGATGACAAAAATTGTAACTAAGTGTCCAATTACATCCTTTAGGGAAAAAGTGAACAGAAGTGATGTATACATCAAATTCCCTAATTAATCAGTTGTACTTCCTAAACTCAATTATTGGCAGAGAATTCCAAGGAAAATACCAACGTCCAGGTAAGTACCCATTTTCAGTCTGTGTGATTTCAAAGGTTCCCAAACATTTTGTCCATAGAAAATAATGGGACAAATCGCATAGAAAAGTCGTAGTTGGGTGTTAAAGCTGGGCAAGTGCTAGCTCTATCACACAAGCACAGCAAAAGAAACCACAAGCCAAGTCCTCTATGAAGAAGAGCAGCCCATTGCTTACCCCTGCAGCTGAACAGCACCAACTCCAGTGACGTCCCGGTGAAGTCCTTCTCTTCTGCCTGTTCCTAGGAAGACCCTTGTTGGTGCTTCAACACCTAGGCCGGTGGGAACAAGCAGTCTTGACCTCTGCTTGAGGATCTGTGCTTTCTGAGCCTTCAGATGTGTCCCTGGACCAACCAGTGGACTGACCACCTCTCCTCTTGGCTTTCTCACTGCAGCCGTCTGTTCCTTTGTATTCATCAACTGACATCAGCACCTGCTCCCTTCCAAGATGGCCCCGACACAGAATCATCCCAGCTGGCTGGCACCCAGGAGGATTGGCTGGGTGCACAGGTAGTATTGCAACCTGATTGGCCGCCTCGTGGACTTCCTGCCTCTCCCACATCAAGCTGGCAGGCAATTCCGGCCCGTGTCTAAGGCACGGGTCAAAGGCTGCTTTCCTGTCTGCACCTGTCCACGCTGGACAAGCATTCTTCTGTTCTCCTTACCTTTCTTTGTGGGATGACCATCTGCTTCCAATCCTCATTTCCTCTGCCGCGTGAGCCTCCTCCACCTGCTTGCTGGCCATGTCGCTTACCTATCATTGCTCTTTAGGTAAGATAGTTGTTGCCCGTTTACTTCATCGACCGCTCAACCTTTTCCCCCACTCCTCCAGGCCTTTGTCCTTTATTCTCCTTCCTGGTTGACTCTGTACTCCACCGTGATCTCTGTATCTACTTGCTGATGCTCTCCTCTCTGCCGTTTGGGCTCTCCCTCTCTCAGTGCATGGTGAGGCCTACTGACTCACACCTCACCCTCTCTCCGTGCATGGTGAGGCCTCCAGTCACGCGCCTCCCCTACCTTCTTCAACACTTCGCCTTCTCCTTGTTGTGAAATTCCCCATGCTTACCATACTTCCATGTCCCTCCACCAGTCGGCATTGTTTGCTCCTTTACTCTTCTTTCCCGCCTCATGATTGATCTCAGACTTGGGCAGACTCGCACCCCTACAACAGACATTGCGCAACCTGCGCATCATCCTGCTACCCCCCCTATGTCCTAAGTCCTGGGAGGCCTTTGTAGTCCTACCTACCTGCAACTAATTGACTTTGTCTCTTACTTAGCCTTTGCCGCCGTTTCATTTTTACCTGATGTAACTGCCAACCTTAGGCTCTTGTATCTTCTCATAATCTTTAACCGTCTTTTCTCCTGACCTTTGCTGCCTCTGTTTGTCATCCTTTTGCTTCCCGTTCCTACTTGTCACTCCTGTCTGCATGCTTGATATAGCCCCTCATTCCATGAGGTGAGGCTTTTCCAGGCCGCTTTCACTCTTGTCCACTGTCACATTGCTTGTCTGGTTTTACTAAGTGAATTGTGCCTTAATTGGCATTCCAATGTTTCATTTACCATTTGATTGCCCCATGCACCTTGTGGTTAGGCTTTCCAAAGCTGTATTATCCTATTGCACCTGCACCCCCCCACCTTCTCCACTATTTTCTTGTTATATCATTTGCACGTTCCGAATGGCTCAAGGCCTAGTAGGAATGTTTTTCTGTCTGTTCCCCTATTCCTTGTTCCCTCGCATTTTTGTCCTGATGCCTTCTTGTTGTAGCACTTGCACGCTCCAAATGTCTCAAGGCCTAGTGGGAACGTTTTTTCTTTTTTTCTTCTTATACGCCCTTGTTCCACCCCACAATGCATCCACTCCCCACTCCCCAACCCCCGCACCCCCATCCGCTTTTTGGCTTGATAAGCTTTGAGACACCATGTGATGTATAGGCGCATTACAAATAACCAATTAAAAAAATAAATCCTTGGAACTCAAGTGTATATTCACCTTGTTCAACAAGGCGTTTGCTCCTACATTCTCAGCCTTCTTGAATCAATGGAAGCCATCCAGGACCTGTTTCTTTGTTCATCCCTGAAAGATCGCCTGTTGCTGCTTGCCTGTGTGGACTCCGGTTCCAAACCGCTGTTCCCCCTTGTTCTCCATATGGTTGCATAGGTGTAAATTCCTATCCCTAAACTACTCTTTTCTGACTTTGGTTGTTGTGCCTGGTCAAGGAATCCATCATAGTCCTATCCTAGTGACTGGAATGTGAGTTAGTTTGTTACTTTACTTACCTTTTTGAATTTTTGATCATAACCAATGGCATCGTCCAAATCTCTTAACCTACCTGTACCTGTGTATAACTTTGGAAATGATGCCCATGGCACCAAACATCTTAGGGTTGGACTCCCCCAAGTGTGTTTTACGGAATTTCGTACATAGAAGTACTTACCTGTGCCACTAGTTATTCATGTATATGCTTTCTTTCTTCTCCTCAGGGTGAATGTATATATCTGTTATATAGTAAGTGTGTGACAATACTTGACTAGAGGTACTTGCTTAGTGTGTATTCAAGTCCTAGCACATTATTATGTTTGTACTCCCCTGTCTATCTGGAGTAACTGCTGTTGCTCTGTGTGTCTCATTGTGGCCCTAGATCACTCTCGCAGCCCTCCTGAGATTAAGCCTAGCTGCTCTGCTACCTCACCTTCATTGTGTTTGGCTAGTCATCAGTGTCTGCCTGTTCACCATAATAGGGTAGTCTCGCAAAATCCACCCCCAGGGGTTGATTTTTGAAATCCATCGTGACACCAGCCAACAAAGAAATATCCCATGCCTGGAACAACGGATGGGGTCGACCCAGGATCGCACAACATGGAGCTGTGGTGGAGTAGCAGCAGCCCACCACTCTCTCTAGCCTGAGAAGACCCTCTACCTCCAGCCGCCTTGTCCAAGGGTTTTTTTCAGTGAAGCGACAGCAATGAACCAGAAATGGTCCTACCCTGGGACAGGCAGCAAGGAAGCCAGGAGGACAATGAGGAAAAGCCCAGCAGGGGATTTCAAATGAAGAAACCGGGATTAATGACAAAGGAGCCAGGCACCAGACCATATGGCTGAATCTGGGCCTCAGCTACAGGCGTCCATCTTCATGGCAATCCACCATCAGTTCAGGTAAGAATCTCTGATCCGATTAATTGCGCAGTGCCTCCCCTAGACATATGCATTAAATCCGGTCTGGCAAAGCTTTAACTACAATAAAACAAAGCAAGAAGTCAACAACAAAAAAACAATCCGGGTTTTACCTTCCAGTCACACACTAGGCAGACACACAAAGGGTTTTGGTGGTCAGCTAATCTGACTGGCCCTAAAAACCACCAAACGCTGAGTTCCACCCACACAGGATGTGTGGCTTGTCTGAATGCAAACTAACCCAGTGTAAACCACTATAATAGGTTCAGGGCTGGATTCAAATTGAGCCCCTGTCAGCACAACAAACTTTTAAGGCCTTCCTTGTGTTCCTTACAGACAAAGGGATGGCTCAAAACCAAATACCCGGGAGTAGGGCTTAATACCCCGTGGTTACCAAATGGGACATTGTGCTACTATTGTGGTCAAAATGACTGTAGCCCAGAAGTCAAAACTAAATTACAGCTGACTCCAGCCCACTCCACAACACACTTGTAGGGTAATAAATACCCTGGGTACACAATCAAGTCGTCATCGTCATCATTTGTATATCGCCTTTCACCATTGGTATGGTTCGAACGCGCTGTAGGTTGAACGCCCTCAGGGGACAGAAGTCCAGGTATGGGAAATTCGTCTAAGGAGTTTAGAATGTGTGTGTGCATTTTTAGCCAAATCGAAGTTGGGTAGGGTTGGCCAGATCCCGACTAGCTACCCATATCGAGCTGGCAAGTGGCTGAGTGCTTTGAATTTGACAAGGGAGAGTGCAAGAGTTGTAATAATAAATATTAATAATAATAATAATAATTTTGCATTTATATAGCACTACGAACCCTCGGGCATCTGAGCGCTGCTTGTCATTACCCTCTGTGTGTGGTGCTCATTTATCAACCTCGTAAGGATGAAAGGCTGAGTTTGGCCCTTCCAGGATTTGAACTTGCGTCTACAGGCTCTGCATGGATGTCAAAGCGAGCACTCTACTCGCTGTGCTATCTGACCGGCTAATTCATTAAGTGTACAGCTAGACTGAATTGTTGTTGTGGGGGATAGCTGCATTCTAATGGCAGAGGCGTTGTGCAATATGTTCTTTGGAATGAAGTATGGTTGCCGATGTGTGCGGGTGATTGGCCTTGCCTTCGGCTATCTTCCATATCTCTGACGTCTCTAAGAAGTCACACTACCAGCTGCACCTCCTCAGAGGTATTCTTCCTTTCCTCTCCTTCCCCCAGAAGCTCACCGTCTCCAGAGCTATGGTCCTCTAGGCTGGACTATTGCAACAGCCGCTTACTAAATCTGCCTGCTTCTACTCTCTGCCCTCTGCAACTTATCCGGAACAGGACTGCGAGACTTGTCCTTGGTCTCAAACCCAGGAATCGTATCTCTCCCGGACTGAAATCTCTGCACTGGCTCCCAGTGGCTTCGAGGATTAAGTTCAAAACCCTCTTTCGTCGGCTGGTGCCTCCCTCTGGAACAGCCTCCCTCCCTCCCTTAAACTTGAGGAGAACCATATCCGGTTCTGGAAGCACCTCAAGACCTTTCTCTTTGCCTCTGCTTTTCCCTCTCCTTTCCTCTGCTGACCTCCTTGCTGTAACCGGAACTGCCCTGGGTACCTGGACACCCTCTTATCTCGGACCCAGGTCCCTCCCCCACCAGAGCCACACTCCTGCACTGCCCGTCTGGCAAACCCCGCACTTGGGGACCGTTTCTGTATCCCTACAGTCCCCCTACCAGCCCTTGACACCTGATGTCTGCACTTACCATGCACTTGCCACCTGCCGGCAGTCACTTACTACCGTTTATCTATTCCCATGTACTGCACTGTCCCTTTCCCCTTCCCATGTGCTTGCGCGATCTGAATGACACCTGGCCTAGTAGGATCGTTGTCTGTCCTCCCTTTGTTCCCCTCCCTTGCCTAGTCGCGCCTTGAAACACTTGTGTATAGGCGCATTATAAATGCCATATTATATCATAAGCATGGAGTGTGATCCTTGGATTCCTAGATGCGGCATTGACTCTTCTGTGGTTAGTGTGCATGTTTCACTAACTTTCCTATATCAGCTAAAAATGACCAAGCAGTGGCTATCTTGAACGTTTTGCTAACCTTGGGCCCAGTGGCTAATTCAGATATACAGCTAAAACTTAACAAGCAGTAGGTAGTTTTAATGTCTCGCCAACTTTCCAATATCCAGTTAAAAATTGATTGGCAATGGCAAACATGGAAGTCTCAATAACCTTTGGGCGCAGTGGCTAATTCAGATATCCAAGTTTTTAAAAAGCACCCATGACCTGTGACCCACATGGTCTACCATAAGACTACACATGAAAAAGGGTTGCAGTGACAGACTGTGCCAATAGAAGTCCCTCTGAATAAGTCAAAGGTCAAAGTTTAGGGGTCTCATAAAATTGGACCGAATTCTATTTTTTTAGGGATCTCTTGTCCCAACACTGATCCTCTTGCCAATGTTGTTCGGGACATTCAGGAAGAGGCTATTCCTTTATGTGCACCTCTGCCGGAATCTATTGTTTCGAAGTTGGTTGATCATTCCCCATCCTTTTCCACTCTAATGCTGGTTTAAGGCCAAAGTACAGAAATGGGAACATTTCCTATCCAATTCCACTTCCGGAAAGCGAAACAATTCAAAGCTGTGGCACACAAACCCAGCTCTATTAAATGTATCGATGCCATAGCATTTGCTGGCATTAATCTCCTCTTGTGCACCGACTACTCTCGTCCGAGACCGAGGCTGTAGACAGACTTGCTCCCTCGCCCTAAACACATTATTGTAAATCTTGATGCTTTGAACGTTGGGACTTTACCTGCTTATAATGACCACTCTCTCAGACAATGGAATAAGATCCTAAAACATATGGTGACGATGTCTATGTTAATGGCCACCAGCCTGGTTAACTACATCCATAAAAAGAATCCCATTATCAACCTCCATCATAATTCTAGTCGCCAGTGTTGGGAAGCTTTATTCAAAAAGAGGCTTACCTGGCTCAGAGGAAATGTTGGTGCTTCTACCATTTAAACCAAGTCTTAAAAGCACTGGAAAGGAGTCGCATCCCTGAATGGGAAAGTCTGACTGTATTGTTCTAGACCATGGGGAGAATAATCAACCTGACTTTCTCTGTAAAACAGATCACAAAAGTTTACTTTTGATACCTTTTTATAGGACTAACTGAAAATATTGTGTTGCGATAGAAGACTGAAGGAGCTTTTGAAGTCACATAGAGCTTCTTCATCACATAATAAATAGCACCAGTCACGGGAAAGAAATAGTACTTTTTATACATCTAAGGTTGGCATGCAAGGAATGCGTTGGTGGGATAATCTCATCTAACAGCTATAAAACTACACGGCAGAACCAGTAGCTTGCAAACAGAGCAGTTACAAAATGTTATTGCTTAAAAGATGCTTGCAGTCAAAACAGAATTTCATTGGTAAGAATTCCTTTAGTCATTTCTGGGCCCCTTAATTTGTTGCTTTTCTCCTTTTTTATTTTATCGATCACTGACCTATATTTCGAGGTCATGTTTAGGGGCTTTCTGTGTTCAGGTAAACCAAGCCTGTGTGTGCATATAATTGGCATTTTGGGCCTGCCAATTATATTCACACACAGGCTTTTGTGAGTCTAGACATGCTTCTTTTGTGGTATGAAGTGGTATTTAACAGTTCTTTGCTGTGGGCAGGCCATATCATATCTTTTGGGAATGGTCTGGGGTGAGTGCAAGATTTAGGGCCCAACCAGATTGTCTAGTTAACTCATCCTTTGGGTTCTAGACCTCTACTGCGATTGGTGGCCTGGAATTTTCAGAAGAAGCAGGTTTATGTACCTGCTGGAGGACTTCCAGCAATCTTGCTGCCGTTGGTGCATTCTAGAGGACCAGACATGGCCATCCTGGCTGAACTGCGTGTAGAGAGCCGATCTCCAGTTGTGAATTTTGGCTTCTGGTTTTCTTTCCATACTCCTGTCTCCGTTCATGTGCTGCGCCAGGTGTACCATGCTGGGACATCTTCCAGCACATTTTGTCACCATCATACATCTTTACCACTGCAGTTATCCCACTTTGACCCCAAGACCACACCCCAACTGTTCTTCAGGGATGGCCCTGGGTTGGCGTCAACACAGCTCATCGTAGGACTGTTTTATGTGTCTGTGCTGCCCTACTTTGATCCGCCAGCCCTTAGAACTTGCTTTGCCAGTTTATCCCACCTTTTGGGGAATTTTCTAGGCTGCTGCATTTGATTGTGGCATAAGAGCCCCACTCCTAGGATGGATGAGTGTTCTTTTTTTCCATTGTTTGGGTCGTTGTTGGTCCGCGGTTCATGTCCCTGGCTGCTCAGATCTTGTAAACTGTGCTTGGAAAAGAAGTCATAAAGTGAGTACTTGCCTCTGGGTCATGCACTGGTGGGTTATTTGTCAAACTTGCCTTCAGGGGGTCAACATCTTGTTGTCAAGACTATTTATAGGCGAGGCTCAATGGCATTTTCCTATCGGTTTCCATTATGTCTCATCCTGCAATGCTGCCTCTTTTTCTAGGTCTTCTTGGTCTCGCACCTGTCTGTGGAGCTCCTCTGGTCCTCTATGTGGCTGTTGTTTGCCAAATCCACTCCATTGGGGTAGAACTGAGACTTGCATGCCTTTTCCTTATATAAGCTGATTGTCAGTTGACCATATCCCGTTGACTTCAAGGGGGAACATTTTAGTCACGTGAAATTCTATAAAGCGACTTTTGGGGTAATTGTGTGCCTCATGACATCTTTTATTTAGTTTGGGTCCAGTGAGTTTTAGGCCAAACACCTACCGTACTTGCGCCACCTAACGTTTGCCTGCCTTCCATTTTGGGTTCAGCGTACTTGCGCCACCTAACGTTTAGTTGTTGTACAGACCTCCACATGAATGTACAAAAACACCTTAACACTTGCATTTAAATAAAAGCAGTCCACTGTTTTGTGAGTTTCCAAATATGAAATACAGTAAAGTATTGAATAGTATTGGATACTCCTGTCCCCTGCACACCTTAGTGCTGAAAAATCAGCCAATATAGGTAAATGGTTATAATCATAAAGTTTCCCATTTATAGTCCAACAATTTTAAACCTGAACAATTCAAAGCGGTGTGAGTCATAAATGCACTTCCACAGCAGCTCACTTTTCAGATTTGCCTTTTATGGGTTATCATCAGCATTGGATACTTTACTGTATTACTTGTATTTTCCTACCTCATGTCAGGGTTGTGTTACCTCCCCTGCACCCAAGCTTTCTTTACTTAAGCTTTACCTTTTGTTAGCTACTATATTGTACGTAAGGTGTACATTTTTTTCCATTTCCAAACATGAGCCAAGTTCTTTCTAAAGCCTTGACTAGTAAATGTAAAAATGTGTGTATTTCTGTTAATGTTAAAGGTTTTTAAATCGCGCAGCAATGCCACTTGTGTGGTCTCCTGATGCTCAGGCGTATCTGTAATACAAAGAGGGAGGGGGAGGGTGGGTCTGTTAATAGGGTTGAGCGGAAAAGGAGCAAGTGAGCTATGATGTGCTGTTGGTAGCTTCAGTTTGGAAACACCGTTCACCGAGCATAAATGTGATTTTCTGAAGTTGACCGCCATGTGCTGTTGTGCAAGATTATGTGTGGTTTGTTTTGTTGTTGTGGTGTTGTGAAGTACATGCGGATTGTGGTGCTGTAGAGGTCTGATTGTGTTAAGTTCAGAGTTTGAGAGGTGTATTGCAGTGGAGTGAGTTTATTAGTACAGATTGTTGCTGATAAATCCATGCAAGTTCTCCACACCTCCCGCCCCAAAATCCATCCAAGTGCATCACACCACCCACCCCAGGAATCAATCCGAGTGTGTCACTCCCCCACACCCCACCCAGAAAATCCATCCAAGTGCATCACATTTCCTACTGATGAAATCCACCCAAGTGCGTCAGATTCCCCAACCCCGACATCCATCCAAGTGCTTCACAATTCCCACCCCCGAAATCTGTGAAGTGCGTCATATTTCCTACCCATGAAATTCATCTAACTGCATCACCTGTGGCAGTCTTGATCTTGGTCTCCCCCCTAGTTACACTTTCTGGGTTTTACCTTAATTGTCACCTCAGCGGTCATGATTCCTATGCTTCTCCGGAATTCGTTTAGCTGTCTGATTCTTAATACAAACCCTATTTCTAGCTAGGTAATGTGTTCACTGGCCTAAGGGGATTCCGCAGGAAACGGTTAGTTTTCTTACTCGTTAACCTATGGGCGTTGTCTATTTATTGGGGAGGGTCTGGCGCATTACTACTGTTAATTTGGTGGCGCTCACTGGTGGTGCGCCTTGGCTGAGCGTTTCCCTTCCCTGATTTTCCCTCGCCCGGTTTCCCTTCAGCCTCCTTCCCTGGCCTAATCATATCGGGCCTACCAGCGTCTCCTGTTTCTTAGTAGTCTCTCTTTGGGGGGTGGGGGAGATAGGGCATCTCTTTAAGGTCTCTCTTCCCTGTCCTATCCCCCATTCTTATTGTTTTTGGGCTACTTTTCCTTTTTCCAGTACTTGGCCGGTTACGAGGTGTGCAGGCGTTCAGACTTTTAAAAAACCCTTTCCTCAATCTGAGGATTAAGAACATTCATCTGACGAGGAGAGGCCCTTTGGGCTTGAATATGGAACACCTTCTGTTCCAGAGGAACTTCCCAGGAGAATCCCGAATAAAAAAACCTGCAAGACACTCTACATGAGGCAAGTGGCATTGACACTTGCCACGAAGTTGAATTCGGTAGAACGGATCCAGGAGATCATGCTGAAGGCAATTATAGACCGCTCATGAATAGAGTGATGGAGTACATGGGATGTTCTAGACCCACTAGTCTCAGAAAGAAGATCCAGAGAATACAATTTGAAAGTCTCGTATTCAGGATTTTATTCAACCTAATACATTTATTATTATGTGAGTTTAATCACAATTTAATTTGCACTCAAGCAATTATTTATTTGACATAGCAGGAGAATTTTTAAAAAATACATCATAGTTCCATAAAATTCATACTATTATATCATTCATACACTCAACCACATCCATACAATATCCATCAATTAATCAATACACTCATACACAACATCAATGAGTACAGAATAAAAGCACATAGCAAATATCACAATTCATCAGCAGATCAATTAATGTAGAAAATAGAAAGCATGGCCACAGTAGTTTTTGTAGGTGGTCAGCGATTAGGATAGTCAAGCAATGGAAGATCTTCACAAATGGCCTTATCCTGAGTTTCCCTACCGGTTTCGACGTGTTAACAACGTTAATGTTACGTCTTCATCAGGAGAGATCAGTATATTTTCGAAAAACAAAAGCAAGTATGAAAAACATAATGTTTTCCTTAAAGGGATCTAAAAACAGTGGAAGATAAGAAAGTGAAAAAATGCAGGTACATAACTACACCGTGCTCAAATTTCGAGTAGAATAATCTACTATTGTCCTGCTCATATCCCCAAATATGTATATCTGGGGTAAACGGAAGGCGTCATATGGGGAGTGCTACCAAAGAAAATCGGTCTCCCTGGGCAAGGCGGGAATCAATCATGACTTGAAGCAGAGCAGTTGTGATAAAGAGCGCAGGCCATGCACAGAGTGACAACCCAAATTGTAGAGTCCATGAAGTTGGAAAGTTTGAGAGTTTTTTTGAGAGTTTTTAAGGGACACAACCCCTTCCACTAACCTTGGTGCCACCAACAGGAGTCAATCCGTGGTGTGTCTTTATAAGGAACTGAACAAGCTGTCATGGAGATTGGCAGCATTCAGATTCAGAGTCCTGCTTGGCAGATAGGTGCTTGCATTTGGCGCTCCAATCCAAGGGGGATTTTTAAAAAATTGGATAGAGAGATCATGGACCCTCTGTAATGGAGACCAAGCACAACTTTTTTTTGCATGAGAGATTAGAAACTTAGAGACAAAAAATCATGACGGATGTCAAAAGGCCAGCAATAGTCTTACCCTAGAGAATCGGGTCACGATGACACTGTGAGCGGTGCTGGTGGAACACCTCACAGGATGTTTTTTTGGGGGGAGGTGCTGCAGTGCCAGGAAGAATGGAGCCTGGATGTGACATATTTCGGCAGGCAGCAAAAGAAAGAGAAAAAGAAAGAGAAGAACAACAGAACTAATCAATGGTTGTAATCTCCGCCAGTGACGATTCCAAAAGGAATTTAACAACCAGAAAAAGAGTTTTTTTATGGGAGAAAACATGAATTTATTAGAGAAAGAAAGACATTTTTAAAGAAAAAGAAAATCATGATATAATTAGAGTGTTGTGACATGAAGTCAAGTGATTTTGTTTTTTTTAAAAAAAAGAAAAGAAAAGCCCGATGGGCATAGCAATGATGCTAAATTAAGCCTGACTAAACGGAACAATTACAATATTTAATGCATGCTAAATACCTGCATGTACCAAAGTGGACAGCAAGTCTGCATCCAATACAGAGACTAACTTAACTAAGGTGAACACGGTGTTCGGGCATAAATGCATACCCAACTTACCTGAGACTACCAACCACTGGTGTCATGAAACTGACTGCGGGCGGAAACCACGCACTCAAACTTTCCCGGACCTCTGGGGACCAAAGACGCGCATCTACTGGCAACCCTGATTGGAGTGTTTAAATCGCCCACATGAACTACTCACGTGATCGTGTTGCGCATTACGCAGCGTCCTTAGGACGTCCACATGCTATTCAGCGGCTGATTGTGCACGTGACTAACACCTTTCACCATGAAGGTGAAAAGACTCTACCTTTAGTCGCATGGCACAAATGCTGCAAACAACTTGAATTCCTAAACATTCCAAAAGATTACTGGTGGAACATGTCCACCCCGAATATGAAAACACCATTAGTCGGTGACTCAATTGAGACGTGGAGTCTGTGCCTTCCAGCTAAATCAAATATATCCTCTGTATCACTCCCCTGATCACGTGGGATGCCTTCGCAGCATTTCTTTTTAATAACTGGCCCCAATAGCACCGCCACAGAAGCCGGCATGACCACACAAGGCCGCAATGGAGACTCTGCGGCATCCAAGAGCCAAAACTTTTTGCACTATCCAATAACCAAGATCATGAACATTTGGGCACGGTCCAAAAAACTACAACAAGGCTCACAAGCCCCCTATGTTGGCACCAAATCAATTGTATTGTGAGTGGAGCAAAACTGCATGATTACATGCTATTAACCTATGGTTATTGGCAAAGGTGTATAAAAAGTCTGTCCATGGTATTTAGAATTGACCATTGCGGGCACACTTAGTATGACGTAAGTGAAATGATTATAGGCAAAAGTCCCTTAACCGAGAAAACAACTCAACAAAACGACTTTGACAAGAGGGGGTACCCAACATGTATAGGAATGGTCTACCACATGTATCCATGCTGGGGTCTTCCAGGGGTGTATTAACAATATTAGGTACCTGGATTCCACGGTTCCAGAGTATTGAGCCCTCAGCCAATGTCTTTAAATTGAAGATCCATAATTCTTCTTTGTAGGATAGATTTTTTGCAAGTTGTGTAGGATTCTGGCCAGATACCTTTTCCACACAGAACCATTCCATTTGTTCCGCTTTGTGGCCCATCTCCACATAATGGATCACCATCGGGGCATTCAAATTACGTGTTTTTATCTTTGAGCGGTGCTCATTGATACGGGTACTTACTTCCCGAGTAGTTTTTCCTATGTACATCTTTTTACAAGGACATACAATTGCATAAATTACATTTTTACTCTTGCAGGTGGTAAAGGTGCGGAGGTCCCAGTTTTTATTTTGCATGAAGAAGGAGGTAGTCTTTTTAGAGAATTTACAAGCTACACAAGAGGTACAAGGGAAGTGTCCGATAACTGGATTTTGATTAAGATCCCAAACAGTGGATGGTTTAAAGTGGCTTCTGCTGGCACGAGTGATTTGTTGTTTTAAATTCTTGCTCTTTTTGAATGCAAAAAGAGGTTTTTGCAGTATAGTTCCTGATGCATTTAAAATGCGCCAGTTTATTTGTATAATGCCCTTAATAGCTTCACTATGTTGACAAAAAGTTGACACACAGACTAATTCCTCTTTTTTCGCTGCCTGTGTTTTAGGTAACAGTAGTGCCTCTCGATTAGCAAAACAAGCTCTTTTCCTAGATTGCTTTATGAGCCTTCTTGGGTATCCCCGCTCTAAAAGTCTTTTCTCCAAAATCGAGGCATGTTTAGTAAAGTTGTTAATGTCTATGCAGTTGCGGAGAAGCCGCAAAAACATGCCATACGGTAAATTCCGTAAGAGACTGGTTGGATGTTGGCTCTCATATTTGAGAGTAGTATTTCTTTCTGTTGCCTTTCTGTGTAGTTCCGTATGAGGACAGCCCCCTGCGGAAAAAAAACAGACAAATCCAAGAAGGCAATCCTCAAAGTGGAATACTCAAAAGTTAAGTGAATATCCACCTCTACTTTATTTAACCATTCCACAAATGACAGCAATGATTCCAATGAGCCTTCCCAAATCATAAATATGTCGTCGATATATCGACGATATATCATGATTTTTGCTCTATATGAATTGGAGGAATGCAAGATTTTCTCTTCCTCAAGTTTGGCCATAAACAAATATTGCCAAGTTTGGATCAAAGGTGAAACCCATGGCAGTACCTTTGCTTTGCATGAAAAAGTCTTCCTTGAATTTAAAGAAACTATTGTTCAAGACCAATTGAGCTGCTTTACACACCAATTCTGTTGGCACAGGATGTGGAGGTAGTCGCCTATCCAGAAATGTCCTTAAACTCAGAATAGACCTATCTTGAGGTATATTGGTGTATAGAGCCTCAATATCCAGGGAGACCAATATTTGTGTGGATGAATCAAAACATCCTGTGAGGTGTTCCACCAGCACCGCTCACAGTGTCATTGTGACTCGATTCTCTGGGGTAAGACTATTGCTGGCCTTTTGACATCCGTCATGATTTTTTGTCTGTTTCCAATCTCTCATGCAAAAAAAAGTCGTGCTTGGTCTCCATTACAGAGGGTCCATGATCTTTCTATCCAAATTTTTTTTAAAAACCCTTAGATTGGAGCGCCAAATGCAAGCACCTATCTGCCAAGCAGGACTCTGAATCTGAATGCTGCCAATCTCCATGACAGCTTGTTCAGTATCTTATAAAGACACACTACGGATTGACTCCTGTTGGTGGCACCAAGGTTAGTGGAAGGGGTTGTCTCTCTTAAAAACTCTCAAAAAAACTCTCAAACTTTCCAACTTCATGGACTCTACAATTTGAGTTGTCACTCTGTGCATGGCTTGCGCTCTTTATCACAACTGGTCTGCTTCAAGTCATGATTGATTCCCGCCTTGCCCAGGGACACCAACACCGGTAGCACTCCCCATATGACGCCTTCCGTTTACCCCAGATATACATATTTGGGGATATGAGCAGGACAACATTAGATTATTCTACTTGAAATTTGAGCACGGTGTAGTTATGTACCTGCATTTTTTCACTTTCTTATCTTCCACTGTTTTTAGATCCCTTTAAGGAAAACTTATGTTTTCATACTTGCTTTTGTTTTTAGAAAATATACTGATATCTCCTGATGAAGGCGTAACATTAACAACGTTAACATGTCAAACCGGTAGAGAAACTCATTTGTGAAGATCTTCCATTGCTTGCCTATCCTAATCGCTGACCACCTACAAAAACTACTGTGGCCATGCTTTCTATTTTCTACATTAATTGAACTGTTGATGAATTGTGATATTTGCTATGTGCTTTTATTCTGTACTTATTGATGTTGTGTATGAGTGTATTGATTAATTGATGGATATTGTATGGATGTGGATGAGTGTATGAATGATGTAATAGTATGAATTTTATGGAACTATGATGTATTTTTTTAAAAATTCTCCTGCTATGTCAAATAAATAATTGCTTGAGGGCAAATTAAATTGTGATTAAACTCACATAATAATAAATGTATTAGGTTTAATAAAATCCTGAATACGAGACTTTGAAATTATATTCTCTGGATCTTCTTTCTGAGACTAGTTTTGATGCTAATACCCTAATCCAGAGAGCGGGGTTCCCTGCGCCTTTCAGATATACATGTTCTAGACCCATGCCTGTTTTTGAGCAGGATGATTTAACGGACATACTCGACAAAGGACCACAGGAAGACCCTATTGTCCCATTTCACAAGACTCTACGTAAGAGGGTATCTTACAACTGGGAAACACCTGAGGCTGTCCCAGCAGTTAACAAAAGGTTAACAGCTAACTATAGAACAACAGCTTCGGACCCTATATACCTTTTCAAATTATCCAACATAAGAAAGCCTGGTAGTACAGCCTGCAACCTCTTCTGGCAAACAAAAAGCCTATCCTATAATACCACAAGATAGGGATGACAAAAAAATATGATGCCATGGCCAAGAAGGTTTTCTCGGCCGGTAGTATGGTGTTAAAGTCTGCTAATGCCACATGCACGCTGGTAGGGTTTACCCATACCTTTTGGCACTGCATTTCGATGGCTGCTGACCACATCCCCGAAGGGGAGGAACAAGACGGTTTCTTGAACATTATCAAGGATCGAAAGGACGCTATGAGCGAATTCCTCCAGACTGGTCTCGACTCTGTTGACGGCATCAGCAGGGCCATGGTGGCTACTACGATAATCGACAGATTTGCGTGGTTGCGGAAGCCAAGATTTGCCCGAGACATACAGTCCAGACCTCTAAACATGCCCTTTGACGGCACACATCTATTTGGAAGTAAACCTGATGAGTGTTTGGAGAAGCTGCAAACTTCCAAGGCGGCAGCAAAATCCCTTGGACCTGCAATAAGGCAAACTCCAAACCGCCCCACAGGTGCGCCCTGGAGGGGTAGGTCCTTTCATTATTATTCCGCATTCGGAAAAGGCAGAAGGCAACCAGCTCCAAGAGGGTCAACAATGATTCTGCTGTGGTGGACGTGGTCGAGGTACTAAGACTGCAACAGCAGGGGCTGCTTTGCCCTCAGCCTCTGCGTCAGCCGCCCCAAAACCTCTCTGAGGTCTTATCACAAAACAGCAGAAGGAGGCAGGTTAACAAAGCATCTGACAGAATGGTAGGCTATTACTTCAGATGCTTGGGCATTGGAGACAGTTACCCAAAGTTACTGCCTGCCTTTTTTACAGGTACCTCATAGTCATCCACCGGGCAACAACTCTTTGAAAGTTCTGGATCCGCTCCTTATGCAGGAGAGTTTAACCCTGCTAGAGAAAGGTACTATAGAATCAGTACCTGTAGCGGAGAGGAACAAGGGTTGGTTCTCATTCTGAAAAAGGTCAGAGGATTGAGACCAATCTTGGATTTAAGAGACTTGAACAAGTTCCTCAGGAAGGACACGTTCAAGAGGGTAACCCTTTCTCAGATCCTTCAGGCCCTCCAGCTTCAGGATTGGTTGGTATCATTGGACCTTCAGGATGCTTACTTTCATGTGCCAATCCATCACAAGCACAGAAGGTATCTGAGGTTCGCCATTGGCAACTCTCAATATCAGTTTCGGGTTCTGCCATTTGGACTAACCTTCGCCCGAGGGTTTTCACCAAGCTAATGATGGTTGTGGCAGCGAGTCTCAGGCGAGAGGGCGGGGGGGATTCGCGTCTACCCCTACCTAGACGATTGGTTGATCAGGGCCAGTTCCCTGGAACAAGCCCTAGATAATCTTAACTATGTTTGCCACTCCCTCCATAGGCTGGGCTTCTCCCTCAACTTCAAGAAGTCCCACATGATACCATCACAAAGACTCCAGTTTGTCAGAGCAGTCCTGGATGCATCCCAGAGAAAAGCCTCACCACCAGAGGTGACGGCTCAAGACATTCTGCAGATGGTGACCAAATTCCAGAATGCGCTGCATCTACCGGCCTTCGATTTTCTGAGGTTGCTCGGCCTGATGGCATCCTGCATTTTTCTGGTGCATTTTTCTGGTGCCAGTCTCGCCTGAGAATGAGATCTGTCCAATGGGCTCTCAGGACCCAGTGGTCACAGTTCTCAGGAAGGATGTCAGTTCTCCTACAAATCCCAAACAGAGTGTCACTGGATCTTCAGTGGTGGGCCTGTCGGGAGAACATCTTGAAAGGAGAACCTTTTTGACAACCATGGCCGGAGATAACAGTAGTGACGGACGCTTCACTCATGGGGAGACCATACCAAAAATGTGACCATTAGCGTTCGTTGGTCACCATCGGAGTCCAAACTACATATCAACCTTTTAGAGCTGAGGGCAATCAGACTAGCGCTGAAAGCCTTCCTGCCATCTGTACGGGGAAAGAATGTTCTGATAATGATGGACAACACAGTGGCCATGTACTACCTCAACAAGAGAGGAGGTGTAGGGGTCACTACCACTGTGCTGTGCAGAGAGGCAATGCAGCTCTGGTTCTGGGCAATACAAGAAGGAATCTCTCTGTCGGCAGTTCACATTGCCGGAGAGAAGAACACGACAGCGGACGCTCTGAGCAGGCAGAGCACAATCTCCCACAAGTGGGAACTAGCTCAGGAAGTCCTTCAAGAGATCTTCACCCTCTGGGGAACTCCTCAAGTGGATCTGTTCGCGACCATTGCCAACCGGAAGTGCGAACTGTACTGCTCAAGGGAATTTCCCCCGAGAGGAGCTCTAGGAGAAGCGTTAATAGGAAGTGGGAATTTCCACTCCTCTACGCATTTCCGCCAGTCCCCGTCATTCCTCATGTAAGGAAAGGTTGAGAAGCTTCAAGAAATACATGATCCTAATTGCCCCATATTGGGCTAGGAGAACGTGGTACCCAGACCTTCTGGACATGTCCATCTGCCCTCTGATTCGTCTTTCACAAAGAGAGGATCTTCTCTCGCGAGAGGAGGGTCGGGTTCTCCATCCCGATATCAGGACTCTCAGCCTTCACGCATGGTTTCTGAGAGGCTGAGATACAAGACTTGGGACCTCCCAGACGACGTAATGGAGGTTTTGCTTTCGCCCAGAAGGCCAGCAACCAAATCTTTATACCGCTGCCGTTGGAATAAGTTGTACAGCTGGTGTAGAGATAAGAATGTTTACCCTGTCTCATGCAATACACCGATGGTGTTATCTTTTCTTTTGCATTTAGCAAATTTGGGGCTCCAGATTGGTACGATAAAGGGTTACCTAGCAGCGCTTTCCATCTACAAGCGCACTGCTGAGGAAGTCTCCTACTTTAAATACCTCTGGTAATACCATTCTTGAAGGGGTAAACTAATGTTTATCACCCCCCCCCCCCCCAACTCCTTTTCAAGACCCCCTGTGGAATCTAAATTTGGTCTTAAACTTTCTAATGGGTACTCCCTTTGAGCCTCTTCATTCGTGCCCATGAACACTTCTTACCCTCTAAACAGTCTTTTTAGTGGCAATAACATCTGCCCAAAGGGTGAGTGAGCTCAGGCTTTATCCTGCAAGCCTCCTCACACTTTCACAAGGACAGAGTGGTATAACAGGTGAAGCATAACTTCCTCCCCAAGGTTGTTTCTGAATTTCACAGCACTCTGAAAAGTACTTTGCCATCCTTGTACCCTCCTCCACATCCGGGGAAATAGGAAGAAAGGCTGCACAGACTCCACCCAAAGCGTCCTTAGCAGATTAGCAAAACTGAGACAAACTGACCAATTGTTTGTGGGTTACACGGGTCATAAATTGGGCCTAGCCATCACCAACCAAACCATCTCTAGGTGGATTATGTTAACTATTGCAGAATGTTACAAATTGCCCGGCAAAGACCCTCCAGAACATATAAGTGCTCATTCGACCAGGTGTGTCGCAGCCTTGTCAGCTCTTCAAAGGGGAGTTCCAAAAAAGGATATTTGTGCAGTTGCCACATGGTCGTCTGCACACACCTTTACAAGATACTATAGCCTGGCTTCCTCCACTAGCCAAGAATCTACATTTGGAAAGGCAGCACTGCACCCTGTGCATACTTAATGGATTACATTTTACTACCTCCTCCTGATTATATTACTGCTTTGGGAGTGTATCAAAGATCATGAATACGGGGAGGGCACAATCCATTCGAAGAACAAGTTACTTACCCATGGTAACGTTCTTTCGACTGGATGTTCTTCCACGTATTCCTTATCGCCTCTCCCATCCTTCCCAGCAGTAAAACTTCCCTTGTGGTTGCAGTCTGCGCTCCTGTGAAAGGGTTAATACCGTGAAGGCAGGCCAGGAGGGTCTTTCTGATAACATTAGCTCTCACAGCACTACAAGACTAAAAGGGTGAATGGCACAAGGTGGGTCTTGGATATTTGATGGACAGTTTATAAACCCAGTTGCTGTAGAGGTGGGATATGAAGGTCCTTTTATCTAAGCTGCGTGTGGTTTCTGTTTGTTGTTGGTAGGACACGACTGATCGAGAGGAGGGCCGTTACGAATGGGCCTATTGACCCAAGAGACAAAGAAAGAATTGCCCAGAATGTGTTATGGCTGACCCCCAAAATACTACTTTGTTTTGCCAAGTTCCTGTGTGGTTAAGCTATTTCAGATAGATTTGTTTTGTGAGGGAAATAAACGTTGAATAGCCGAGGAGAACAAAGTGTGTACTTGTCCCGTTGATACGAAGAGGGCCGTTCTGATTGCAGAGGTACATTTCACCCTACAGATCGTATGACATGAGCCTTCCTGCCTGCTCTTGATAAGGATGACTCCACGGCCCGATCATAAGCCAAGGTGAGCTGTGGCTAGATCGAGTGAACGGAGCAGCTGGAGCAAAGCGGTCTGAAAACTGCTGACCAGCTGTGTACAGATCAGCTGTTCTGCCCGACAAGGCCCCGCCGATCCAATCCGAAATGACATCTAGAGGCGAACTTAAGAATGGCAAGTGATCCAAAAGGACATCTGCCATAAACCCTGGAAGCCGATCCAACCTGAAAGGACATCTAGGGGCGAATATAAGACTTGCAAGAAAGTTTAAGAGCATTGTTTTGTGAAGCAGGAACGAAGGAGAGAAGGAAACGTTGCAATCCACAAACGAATAATTTTTTTGAGTCATCTATAGTTTGACAAGAAAGAGAAGAGTACAAGTGTGAAGACATGCAAAGCCATTTGAAAAGGATGTTGACAATAACGGAACCAAAGTACACATTGCAGGCTAGAACACCAGGTACAGAGGTCTCTGTTGCAATTTTAGAACATTGAAGGGAAAAGGCCTAGAATGAACTATAAAGTGACTGCCGCTTGGAGAATAAACCAGATCTCTCTTATTACTCCATATGCCATCCACCTGATGAAGTACAAAGGACACCTCAAGGGCCTGAGAAATTACAAGAACGCATCTCTCTAGTGAAGAAATCCTCTAGTTCTGTTAAATAAAGTTAGTGTTTAACCCATTACCAGTGTGTTGGCTGTTATTCCCACATTAAAAAAATTGACAGCCCCCTCAAGGGTACTAACCGTCTAACTCAGGACAGTGCTTTGCTCTTCAAAACGGAACTGAGCAACGGACACTGCGTGCAGTACGGCATTGACGCACAGCGCCCTCTACTAGGAAAAATGTTTTCCAAGACAGCAAGCTGGATATTAGGAATTATCCAAGATAAGGAATACGTGGGAGGAACATCCAGTCGAAAGAACGTTACCATGGGTAAGTTACTTGTTCTTTTAAGGGAGTTGTGAAGTGCCTTTGTGATGTATTTCTTCCCTGCAAGACTACAAGGGTGAGTAGAGGCTAAAACGCCCACTCAACCTTCATACTTCTACAAACCATTAGCCAACACAATCCTAAAGATAAACATGTACAGTTAAGAGATATACCTCCTTTGCCTTTTGTGGTAACATAGACAGAGGGAAGGCTATACTCTCAAGGAGGAGGAGTATGAATGTGGTTCAGTAGCAGCCCAGACAGCAAATTATAACAGTCCAAATTAAAGGCATGTCCAATCAAGGTTCTATACAAATATACACATTAATCCAACAAACCATGTACAAAAATAACTAACTAGAAAACACTGTAAAAACCCACCCCTGTAGAAAGAACATGCAACAATAGTATAGATGCAGCACTCTGGGTAATGAGACAAGGGGAGAAAAGGCAATTAAGACACAATGTTCAAAGGATATGTTCATGAGGTTTTAAAAGGGATTCAAATTACCTAGCCAGTCTCTATGGCCCAAAGATGGATGAGGTGGACAGATGTTAGTCAATAATACATCTGCAAAGGTATTGGTGGTTTAACAGCGTCGAACCAGGTTTCTCGGCATCGACTGCAGTGTCAACTCGGGTTGCCGTTGCAGCAGTCACGATGGTCCTGCAGCAAGCTAGCGTCGAGTTGGGGTCGAACGGAAAGGAGCTACGTCTCGAAGCATCTTCTCAAGCGGTGCGGGACAGGCGGTTACCAGGTACAGTTCGGTGGTTGAGGATAGACGACGGTCGAACTGGTACGAAGATGTGCGGTTCAATGCAAAGGCTCGGACGTCGCTATTCGGGGGACATAAGGGTCGATCGACTCACAGGAGCGGCGATGAAGAAGCTGGTATTTTGCACGGCAGCTCGAGCAAGACAGCACTATTTTGTTCGTGGTGAGGCAAAGGCACACTTCAGCTCAGTTTGGTGCAGCAGCAAACAGGTTTAAATAACATATGGCGGATCAGAGAATAATGGACGCCAAAGGGCCGTGTGAGAGGGTCCTGCTATATCTCATGGCATCGAGTGCACTCAAAACATGGCTCGGAGAGGGCCGGCGTCGACAACAGAGGCCTTGACTCGACTGGCTTCCAGGTGCTGTAAGTCCTGCTCTAAGGTCTCGAGGGTCAATGTCAGTCCTCTTTTCTGGCTCCCAAACACGGGGTAGGCTGCCACACAACTTTAGGGAACCTACAACATGGTGAGGTCCTAGGCAACGGGGTGACTGGCAGAGAGGCAGGTTTATGGTTCAGCAGCCGTCACCCCCACAGTAAGGGTGCAGAGCTCACCTTTTCCTTGGAACACCGGTCTTCACTTCCCTCACAACTGGAGGGCTTTAAATCTTCTCCAAGATGGAAGTCCCAAGGATGGTTCAAAGAAGTTGTGGGAGACCCCTTCTTTTATAGGAAAATGTGTGGCCATTGCCCTATTGATGTCACACACAAAGTGCTTTGCTCCAGAGGAAGTGGAGGGGACAGGAAAGAGAAAGAGCGATTAAAGATGGTCCCCTTCCCTTGAAGACAGTTTCTCTGTCTATAACCTCGCTCCCTTCCCTTCTCTCTAAGAACAAAGGCCTTTAGAAACGCAGCACCCTTGTGTAAGGCCTGGCTCTCTGTGATTGGGTTTGCCCCTTGGTTTCTGTTCCAAAGCCAGCTTCCTGTTGAGTGGCTGTCTTTGGAGAAAACGTGCTATCTGCCCTTACAAAGGAACACAGAGAAGCAATCCACCAAGACTACAGTCCTGCCAGTGGGCAGGGGTGGGCCTTGTCTAGGAGGAATACTCATCGTTCCACAGCTGAACTGTGCTCACAGGGCTGACACATGTGCGATACCAATTTAATACGGCTGAGATAACGCTGAAAGATGCTGGCCACCATACCCTAACTCAGTTATGGCTTATTTTTACAGTATACTGTGCCACCATTACAAGATCTTCAGGTTTATGCAGCTTTTGGAACATGAGTGCATATTTTAAATGCAGCCCCTGACCTGAAGAGACGTGAATATCACTGTAGCTGTAAAGAGAGGCACCTGTGACCTCGGAACCTGCTCTGCGCCACTGGTAGAGCAAATGCTGTGAATCATGATACTGAGGCAGCAGGGCACACTATGCTTTATTAGCAGATTTCCCTTTCAAAGATGGAATTGCACGCATCATGCTCTACACCCTTGTCAGATGAGCATTCCTCACAGTCTTGCACTTGCTCATTTGGATTCAGGTTTGTTCACTCATGCCCACTCTTTCCTTTTTACTCTTGCTGTCTCGACCTCCATCTTGCTCCACCCGCCCCTCTTCTGTCCCCTTGATGTTTCATTCCTCCTACCTATCTCCTCACACACCACTTAACTACTCCTCCCCCTCCCTGCCTTCTACGGGGGTCTGTGTAAGGCAGGGGTATGAAAATAGGTTTAGCCATGCCCACTTTCTCTGCAAGGGTTTGCCGCTTCCCCATGGTGGCCCATTATGCCCATTCATGCCAATGCGCCCCTTTAGGTATATGAAAGTCAATTGGCATTTTCCTCCCCCGACCCCCTTGAGTTTCTGGTGGTCTAGGATCGCCACAGGTAACAATCCCTCGGGTGTGGTAGGGTTGACGTGCGTTGCCCGGTGCACCATGTAGCCACATATGGCATACAGCTTTGGTGTTAGCACATCCGGCACGGCTGGCAACTGGGTTTGCGCATCAATGGTTGTCACCAGGGATTGTATCTTTCTCCATCTGCTTTTCTTGCTTGCAGGGATGTTTCTCAACCAGTGTATGGGCCGCTGGAAAGTCGCTTTCGCTCAGTTGATTCTCTGTAGTTAAACTCTCTTTAACAAACATGAGAACCATTTTGATTTATAGTAAGCGGTAAAGGGTTACTGCTAAGAAACAAACTGACACAAGGGGAATGGGTGGGCCCCCACAGTTCTTTTCCCCGTCAGGGCTAGAGGATTCTCTGGGCAGCGTTATGGTTGGTCTTCCTCTTGACAAGGGTAGGGTACTGGCTTTATCATACCTGGAAACCAAATAGACTTCTTTGTGTTGTTTGTTTAATAAAACCCTTGAACCAAATATTGTGGTCTGTGATAACCAGTTTCCATCCTGACGGATCTTGCCAATTCTGTTCAGTTGTGTTAATATTGCGTGATAGGTGACCACTAGAGGTACTTGTTTTGCAGATCTGCTTTCTCTGTATTGTAGCAGGTTCTCGTGGAATTTTTAATGAACGGGTCAAACTCCCTGACGATTTGTCTGGCCGAGTATCCCTTTTGCTAAAAGGATCTGTGGAGTGCAGAGAATTGCTTGTCCCTTGTCCTTGTCTTGGAGCATATGCTTTAGTACCCGATTACCTGGCCATAGATAACTGTTCATTTTGTGAGGCTCAAATCATAGTTTGCCCCCTGCATGTACCTATCTCTGGGTTTCTTTTATACATCTGCTTCCAGCTACCTATTCCTTCCAACAGAGATGGTGGTATGCATGCTGAATTTAATATGTTGGTGCAGGTTGATTGATTGCTTATATATGGACTTTTTGAACAAAATCTTCGCCTTCTGTTCAAATCAATGTTTCACTGGTAGGTTAGCAGTTTCTGTGATTAAGAAATATTAATTAAGGCTTAATGGAAGTCTATTTCATCGTTCAGTCCAGCTGCTAAAGTAGTTTTTTTCCAAATGGATAGATGTATATGGTCAGAATGTTTTGTTCCTTTGATGCTGCATGTGGACTTAACCAGTTGCTTTTTGCACATATTGTAAGCACTTGGACAGTAAGCGAGATAGAAACAAACATATTACAAGATGCACTTTCTTACTCTCCTTTTTTCATTTCCACATAGGGGAACGGGGTCAGTGCCTTCTATCTACTCCCCCCAAGATCCTTTTCTGTGATCTCCGACTGGATCCAGGTGAATCGAAATCCTGTAAGTAGAACACACTCGTCTTGCATTCCTGGGATGTGTGTTCAAGTAATGGATAAACATCATGTTGAAATCTCACCAGTGCTGTTGACCCGGGTCAGAGTCCCACATATTTCAAACCCACGGGACTCCAGTCGCCTAAAACCCAACTAACCGTGGGATTGATGCCAACTGTGGCCAGGTGTCCCTCATCCCTCAACTCGAAGCATTGACATTTGTTTAAAAATAACATATATCTTAAAATGTGATTATAGGAACGCTTATATGTGCACTCTTTATGTTGTTGTCGACCGCATTCATGTTGAACCTTTTGTATTACCCAGACTCCTACTGCGAGACACTACCAGTGGATGGGCCTCCATCCTTTCGTGGGCAGTCTGTCAAATATGTCTACAAGCTAACCATTGGATGCCAGCGTGTTAATTCTCCAATTAAATTGCTGCGGGTGCCTTTCAGGGTCCTGCTGCTACATGGTGAGTACTTTGGATACACCGAGACTGGTAATTTATTGTGTAAAAGAATGAAGGAATGTATTTATTGGTGGTTTCTTAATTTTCACATGCAGCCTTAGAAGGATGCCAAGAGATGAAAGGGGAATTTAGAAAGGAAGGGTGACCCTTGTATCATGAAAACCAGTACTAAAGCATAGCCAGCATCGATACTGCTTAGTAATCAATATATACGCTTTCAAGGGTTGCTTTCTGAAAAAGTCCAGGCTTGTTTGTCAACCTCGTCCGGAATCTTTATAACGTTTGCGTTATTCCCGAAGACCTGTCTCTGTGTATTTCTGGCTCATTGTTGCTCATTTAACATTGCTTGTTGCTGCAACACTAAATGTGCATGCAGGTGTATAGTGGATTGTGCATGTCATTGGGGTACTTGTCCCACCGTGTCTTCATAGTGGTTGAAGTTATGACCACAGTTGTTCGGAAGACCCATGTACCCATGGTGACGTAGTCATTTATTATTATTATTTTAAATTATGGACCCATGGACTAGATCTAACTTGTGTTGGAAACTCAATAAGGGGGCTGTTGGATGAACATAGAAACTGAATCGAGGTCTTGGGTAAACCAAACTCAGCTGCCCCTAGGAATAATGATAGTGTGCCAGTTGTTTTTCTTACTGTGAACCGCTGTGTGTTTAGGGGTATAATAGGCTAAGCCCAACACCTATATTATGAAATTCCAAACAAATATATACACCAACACAACCGTGCGTGTCCGAAAATATCGCCATATACTCGTTGTCAACAGAAATGAAATTGTTGTTTTAATGACAGATAAACATGACTTTACCTTTAGTTGCAACTCTTGCAGGTCAGAGGTTTCTCTAAGCAGAGAGTGGGGGGGATAGATCTTTCTTCGGCAGGAGCCTCCCTCTGAAATGGCCTCCTCACCCCTCTCAGACTTGAGCCAGATATCCTTAAATTCCAGAAGCTTCTAAAGACCTTCCTTTTCTTCTCCTCCTTCTCTCTCCACCTTCCTTGCAAATCTCCCCCTGGTGCTGCGACTGGCTGCCTGATCCCTTCTGAGCCATACAGTGGCCAGGCCGTCCCTGGACCAGTCGGCCTCAGCAGCCTCCGCCCCACCCCCCGCCAGCACTTGCCCTCGGGTACCCTTCCCTGACTAGACTACGGAGTCTGGTCTACACCCTTCCTCGCACTAGCTGACCCAATACTGTCCCCAGTCCACTTGTCCTCTAGGCTCCCGCTAGCATTTACCCAGCCCCTGGGACCACTTTCCTCCTCATCCCACACTCCCCCCTACCTTCCCTTCACCCTGACATGCCCCTCCCCCTACACTTCCTGTTTGATCCACTTGCACAATCCGAATATCACAAGGCCTAGTAGGACCATTTATTGTTTTATCCTCCTCTGTTCCCCCTTACCCCTTAGTCTTGACATCTGGAAACACTTTCTGCTGTATAGGCGCCATGCAAATGTTCACAAAATAAAAAAAAATAAAAATGGTGCAGTTTCCACTCTGCCCTTTTCCAGGCTGTCTAATGGTAACTAATTTCCTAAACAAACACTTACATCAAACCACATATGCAAACATTATTTAAGTTAAAATGTGTGAGTTTGTGGCTTGGCGAAGCATTGTTCCTTATATAATTCCACACTGTATCTCCAATCTGCACCACATTTTACGTAGTTACCTGTTAGGACCCTCCTGACAAAACTGGCTACATGACATTTGGACACCCCACCTCTTTCCTCGGATTCCAGCACAAGTCAAGATTTGTCTATGTGCTTGGCGTAGCATTGTTCCTCCTACAATTCCACACTGTTTCACCAATCTGCACTAAACTTTGCATAGTTGCCTGTTAGGACCCTCCAGACATTACTGGCTACATGACATTTGAACACCCCACCCCTTTCCCTGGATTCCAGCAAAACTCTAAATCTGTTTGTGACTATGTTGCTTGGCGAAGCAGTCTTCCTTATACATTTCCACACTGTTTCACCAATCTGCACCAAAATTCTGCAGAGTTGCCTGTTGGGACCCTGCATACATTTCTGGCTACATAATATTTGGACACCCTACCCCTTTCCCCAGATTTCAGCAAGCACCGCCACACATGAGACGGTTGCCTGAAATCGGTGAAACATCAATGTGGTTGTAGAAGGACTGGTCCTCGACCCTAGAATGCACGGTTTCTGGGACATTTGCACTGCAACGAACTGCACCAGGCCAGGGTGAGGCAACAGGTGGGGAGAGAGCACAGTAGGTCCCAGTATGCAACAGCACACCAACTCTCGCCTCCCCCCAACGTCTGCTTCAGAGTATGTCAGCCAGCCACACACGCCAGCTCTGAATGTAGTTTACTTCAGAGTGCAAAGCACATCAAGCGATAAGCGAATCAGAACAGTGACTCACAGGATCATTGATTTTCAACAATTGATGAGTGTTGTCATGTCTGTCCAGAGAAACCGATTTCTAGTTATATATAAAATACTCTTGATTGCACAGATCAACCATTTCACCATTGATAAGCAGTGTAGTGCCAATACTTAATTTCATTAAAAAAAACTTGGTTTTAAAGTCACCACTTGTGATCTCAAAAAGGTAGGTGCTCATGCATTTCCAAAGCAACACCCGTGAGAATGCTCACCTTTAATTCCTATGCTACTTTCCAGGTAAATACTCTAGTTGTAAGCTCACAATCTCAAACGACATTCATCTAAAGTGAGAAGACCGCCTATCTTAGTGGTTTATCTAGTCTCAAAAGGTGGAAGGTACTCTATATTTAAACCACTCGCCTCGCTTGAAACACTATATTGTGGACTTCTGAATAGGGTCACTGAACCTCATTGGCTTCATATATAGGAATTTCTGAAATGGATAACAACCGTAATTGAAATTCTAAAATTGGTGTACTGATTCTAATCTGTTCGGTGTATGCCATTAGCTAAAGTATATACTATTTACCTCATAGTAAGGGTGACATGTTATGGACACCCTTTGCCTCATTCCGCGTGTGTTCACAGCAGCCACCATTTAAATTGTGGGTTTATATAGTACTCATGGCGTCACACTTTATTCCATTCATGTTTTAGGTGGTGCCCGTGTATATTTATATATGTATAGTCATCGCACAAAATCATGCTTACTCAGTGTTTTATTGCCTTAACCAATTATGGTAACATGAAGAAATACCACCACAAAATTGCAATGAGCGTGGTCCCACAATACAGTACCTTGCGCTGAATAAGAAAAATGTCTCTATAGTTCATGTGTGCTAAACCTTTACCAGAACATTTTATTGCCTTATGAACATGTTGTTCTTAATTCTAAATTGCATATACTGGATAATCTGGTTGATTGCTAGTTAGATAAATGTATGGTGCTGCATTAAGCCCTAGTCTCGCCCTCAGGAACCTTTGTTACTCTAGTTAACTGTCCTTATATGTCCTTATGCTGATCATTTCAAACTTCGTCTAGATATATTGTAGGTCTCGTGGGCTATTTCTTGCATATAGTAATCTGGTCGTAGTTCCTCACTGCAGTACCTTGCTCTAAATAAAGCAATTGCCTAAAGAGTTCACGTTTGTTATTCCTTTACAAAGTAGGTCTGTTGGGATGTACGTGATTATACCGTGGCGCGAAATTATGAATTTGAAAATTTCCAATTCAAAATGCACGCTATGGTGTATTTGTGCATTATTTCCCCCACATCCCCTTACCCCACCCACTACTTAACTTTTGGTGGCACTGACTCCTGTCTCCCTGCAACACCAGGTCTCTTCACTTGCGTGGATGGGAACCGGTGCCGCAGGGTCCTTTTTTTTTTTTGTTTTGTTTTGTTTTTGCATTACTTTATTTTTATTCGCCCACCCGTGCTTTCAATGCATTCCTTCCTCCCCCTTCCGCTTCTCCTGTTCGCTATAAATGTTTAGTACAGCCGAAATTCGAACAATGATAGCATACCTTTTTTTTTTTCTTCTAAATTGCCTTCAGATACGGGTCTGTTATATTATGAGCATATCATTGTTGGTTCTGAATTGCATATACTGGATGATCTGGTGAAATGCTAGTTGATGAATGTATGGTGCTGTAGTAAGCCCTAGACTCACCCACAGGATACTTTGTTACTCTTATTCGCTGTCCTTATGTGAATATATTTTCAGTTACTGTATAGATGTATTAAAGGTCTCATGGGCTATATTGTTTGGGTATAGTAATCTGATATGCAAATTTGCAATAAAGTGTTTGATATTTTTCTAATTTCATCCGAATTGTATTGTAAAGCAGCTACGTATTGCTGTAAATCAAGGGCAATCTCGAGACTTCACTCGTATATCCTTGGGATATGCAAAGCTCCCAACTATGATGATGCGTTATGGGTCACAACTTCTTGCACTTTGTCTAACACGTGTAGCCACTCCAACCACTGCTCACATACAACATTATTATTTGACACACAATAGATAAAACAAAGTTGGTGTGCTGCCTCAAAGAAGATCTGTATGTGGCAAGTTCATTGATGCTCCATATTTGATAAAACCTGCAGACAAATGTTAAACCGACAGTCCTGAACTTAGAGAAATCCACTAATTTCATGTTCCTTATTCAGTCCACTGTATACTGTGCGTACTCTGCAAAACATTCTGCATTCCATCTGTCATAACTTCAATTTAAGGTCGTCTCCTCTTTTGCCACATGTTGCTTTCGGGAGTCCAAGAAATGTCACATATTTCTTGTCATCCATCTGCTGTTCTTTGCCAGTATTTAGCAAGAGGTTATTTGGGATCCTGACTTCCTAGAGTAGTGGTGGTATTTCCTCGTGTCACCATAATTTGTTAGCCAATAAGACACTGATTAAGCATAATTGTGTGCAATGACTATACATATCTACATTTCTGAGGCTTGTGGATCTGCTTAGAATGACATGCTTTGTATAGGCTGACATCTAGTGGTAGGTGCAGAGTATTGCAAGACTTGTTTTCAAAGTGGGTCAAAAGGACATACTATATCGCTTCTGGCGAAATGACCCCAGTGGTCTTAAAAGGTTTGAAGTGCCTTGATTGGAGGGATGGGTAATGTTAGGAAAGGTTTTCTGTTTGCCGCTTTCCTCCCAAAGGCTTCTATGGGACACACTTTCTTTTTGCTTTGCTCTGACTCATGTCCGGATTTTTGGAGGTAAGTAAAGACTTATAATTTACTTCCCTTGCCTTTTGGCTCATTCTTTTGGAGAAACTCATCAGTCCGTAAGGCTTATCAGTGCTTAGTGACTATGTCTCTCTCTCTGAATTCCTTGTATTTTTAAAAATGCACATATCTCCTAAAGTACCGTGCGGTTGGGATACTTTGTATCCTTAACTTTTTGTTTTGTGGCTTTTTAGTTACAATTGCAGTATGTCCGGGATATGTTGTGCACTTTTACAATTTCCGCAAATGGCTACTTGGAGTGTCTAGCAGCCTAAGATGGCTGTGCGATGAGCTTTACACCTATCCTTTGGCCATATTGTTCTATGGCTGTCTTCCTGCGCTCTCAGTTACAGAATGGCCATATCTGGGAATCCCTTTCTTGGCGAAAGCTGCTGATTTTCCAAGCAAAGTGGCTGTTTGGGTGTAATCCCCTCCACAATTCATAATACTGAAGACTATCTTGCACCCATAAAGAAGTGCAAACTCTGCTCTCTAGACAAATGATGGTTCTCAGACCAACGATAGGCAAAGTAATCTGGGGCAGTCTAGGAAGAAAGTACGGAGGAAATTGATTCCCCAAAAGTGATTTAAATATGAATAAGCCAGAATTTGCGTTGCACAAGAAAATGGTCATAGAAAAAGCAATAATTATTTTACTAATGGAAATTACCTGGTGCTCTTTGGTCTAAAGAAATGTATGGATGTTCTATGTTACAAATAACTGTAGATGAGGATGGAGGTGCCTGCACACAAGGTTTTGAATGATTGTACCAAAAACAGATGATTAAAATGTGTTTTTGGTGATTGAAGGCAATGGAATGCATTTGAACATATAAAAGCTGTTGTGTCTTAGTCAGCATACGCACCTTCCCATTTCTTCACCTTCTAAGGAAACTCTATCCCAGAGCTGGTCAGGAATAAAAGTATACTCCACACTTGAGATCCTAGGTAAAAAAAACATTCAACAATGCAACATTCAACAATGCAGGAGCTTTGTATGTGTTTGCTAACACACCCCAGAGTGCATCGAACTTCCTCCCGTCTCCAGAGTTGATTTCCTATTGCACCGTCTGTGTTGGTGGCTAACTCATCAACTTTGAATCCTGGAGGTCACAGTTCGAATCCTATCTTGACTTGTCAACAACATTTTGTAATTGGATTGTAATCTCTGAAAATACATGGGCATTAACATCTCAACTCTGCCATTCTTGCTTTCATAGCTCCCCTCCATACCCTTTTGTATATTCTGTCATCTCGCTTTAATTGCGGCTTGAACCCACTCCCATTGTGCTTGTTCTTATCAATCCCTATTCACACGTCAGGTCTGAAGGACTATCAGTTTCCACAGGATGAGGAAGTTGCACCCTCAAACCCTTTCCTTGAAGAGGAGGAAGGAGTGAAGAAGGACTCCAGGATTGTAGATCTTGCCACTGAGCTGCTGATGGCTGCAACTTCGAGGCGCAGTTTACGTAAGTTGTGACACCCAACTCTTGGGTCCAGCGATGGAGATGCATACTGTCTAACAAAGAACCTTGCATGTCAATGTATTTTGTAGACTTGCCTCGGATTGCTTTCTGATTCCTTATGTACATTTTGCTGCTGCTGATTATTTTTTCAAGATGGTGGTGAGTTGATTTGGTATAAGTGATTGGTCGTTGTGGCTCTTTGCTGTACCTTTTATCTGCAGATCTGTACAACATCAGTAACAGCCGTGGGAAAGTTGGCACATTTTGCATTTTTAAGACCGTGTACAAGATAGGAGAAGATGTTATTGGGACCTTCAACTTCTTCGAAGGGGACATTCCTTGCTTGCAGGTCAGTGGGAGAATAATAACCTTGTACCTGATTGTTCCTCTGATGAAGATAGTCTTTCTAACGTATCGTCTATGCTCCTTTAGCCTCAATTGACAAGACAGCCAGGATTGCAAGCCCCAGAAAGCCTGCCCTTTCAGTATGGACACATAGTGGAACTGGGACCATAGTATTTCATTTAGTACCAGGTGTTAAACTATCTTTCCCACTTTACGACATATCGCTTTTAGGTAAGCATATCTTTCATGTAGATAAGTCACTTTCTCTTACTCCAGTTGGCTCCTGTGTAGTTTCTCCCTCTGTTAGGAGAATACACCTAGTTCTAAGTTTAGAAGCCAACATTACTGACCCAAACTTAGGTGAGCAGGCTTTCCCTTTGCTTATTTGGCTAAGCTAGTGGTAACAGTGGACAAAATATCTAGGCTTGTACATAAGAAGGGAGAAGAGTGCATGAGAAATTGGGGCAACACTGTGTTACTTTAAGTAAAGGAATGTCCTCCTACATTTGTATGCTACATATACTATATGTATAATCGAAAATGGGTAAGAGCTTATGAACAGTAACGAATAAGTAAGAGGTTTAGAAAGTCGGGGAGTTAGTTTTAGGTCTAGCCATTTAGTTGCTGCATGTCTCTGATGCGGTTGGTTGCTAGTGCACTCTGTGGTTGTGCCTTGTTGTATCCGGTTCATACATGAAACAGCTAGCAGATATTCCGGAGTGACAGGAAATTGAGCGTTTTGTTACACTGCTGGTCCTGCCATATCAAAGGAAGTGGAAACCAGTATGTCTTTGTCTGTACTTGATAGTCCAGAACAGCTGGTATCGGGCAGAACTTTGCTGGCAGTGAGGCCTCAGAGGTTGCAGGATTAGGTTGGGCGTACCCACACTATGGTTCATGAGTTGTCAACTTCTATCATGCTTTGCGACTTATCCAAAGAGTAAAAACAAACCTTGCTGGATTCCCTGAATCTGTCCTCCAACTGTCCTGCCCCACTCGGACTTCACGTTCACTGCATAAGGCAAAACACTGGTTAAGTTATATAAGTGACTAAGTGTGGCTAAGCATTGTACCATTAGAGCTGTTCAATAGATTAGTTTAGCAGTTAAATAAGTAAGACAATTAAAAGGTGGTTCTTTATTTGGGGATTTGCATAGTGCAGAAAGCATTAAACCTTCATTGCATTTTGATAGTAGCTGCAAAAATACAGCCGAAGCCAAGACTGAAAGTACTTTATCCGCATTTCTTGCTAATCTATATTGAGCTAAAGACAGGGGTGAAAACACTTGCTCAAAGACTTCACAAATTAGGCTCTGCCCCTAAACCACACTCTTTACTGATTAAATGGCATCTGGATCCTAATTGTTGATTTCGCTGCAGTCTGTGTAACTCCCAGAACAGGAGAAGGGAAGCAGCCTTTCCTGCTGCACCTGGCATTGTATTTGTGTCAGGTGCCGTCAAATCAATATGGTCTTACATCAGCCTAGCACAAGCACAAGATCATATTTTATAGGTTCTGTACATCTACAGGCTCTGCTCTCTCAAACCGTACTTAACATAGAGCTCTAAAGCTTTGTCCTGCTTTTTATTGAAGAGTGATTCTCTGAGGGCAGAGAGGAATAATGTTCTCTAGTCTTGCTGTATGAAAAAGTGCTGACAGCATGGCATGCACAGCATAGTCTCAGAATCCCAGCTTATAAAAATCTCCACAGGTTTTGAAGGGTGGGATCAAGGTAAATGCCTGCAAGTTATACCTTCTCTACTCAATTCATATAAACGTCTCTGATACAATTCAAATAAACACCCCCTTGGTCACTCTACATCCCTCACTCCACTCCAGAGACCTCCAACCTTTTTTTGTCTGATATCATTATGGTGTTTTTCAGTACTCCGTTAGCCTGCAGACTGAAGAGGCCGTGCAGGAGGAGTTCCAGCGTCGGCGTGGTCAGCCAGTCTCATTCAGCACACATGCCCGGCACCAGGAGTCCTGTCTTCACACTGCCAAGAGCAACTTCAGCCTACCCATTCCACTCAGCTCGGCTCCTGGATTTTCCACCAACATCAGTGAGTTTCTCTTGAGTATCTTAGACTGCTCTTACAATTCATGAAAGGATGAGCTGTACTGCTTGGAGAAAAGGATCCACCCTGTACTGTATGGGTGAAAGGGGCCTTGGGAGGGACTGTTGGTCGCAGCTGCTATGTAATTGGTCTATCTTTGTTGTGACCTTCTGCTTCTCTTACCCATACTTGCGTGCAGTGCCTGCTGTATTTGGTGCAGGTCTTCTTTACTACGTTTTCCCATTGCATATTTACTCTTAAGCCAGAGCAGTGAAAGCTGCTACGGTTGCTATTACAGGAGCCTGGGACAATGCCCATCAGAGTCTATTTGCCAAGGTATGCCAACTGATTGAAGAAACATCAACAATACTCATCACAAAGCATTAGCCAGTTATTTGCTATGGTTGGGTTTACACCCTCATGACCCACATTTTGGCCATTTAAATGAGAACCCTTTACTAATAATCTTTGTAAAATTGTATTAGCCTAGTTCAGACCATAGTCGAGATGTAGTATGTTGTCCCTGCCCTTCCATCCTTCCCTTCCTCCTTCCTTCCCATGCCTTCAACTTATTCTCTAAAACCTAGTTTCATTTGTGTAGGCCTCGCTATATTTGTGTAACTCTGCACTATAATTCTCTAAGGATGTCTAAGCCCAGCCATCCTTTCCCCTAAACTAGGCTAAAGTTCTGCACAGGGAACGAAAACATCTTCACACAGCCCATGGCCCCAATGGAGTGGCACCAAGGGCTGACCGATTCAGTATATTTTGTGTTACAAACATTTTACTGTAAGGATGAGTGTTGAGATGGATTTCCAGAATCAACCCTGGGGTGGATTTTCTGAGGCCAACCTATTGTTGTGAACATGAAAGATTCTGAAGTCTAGCCAAACCCCATCAAGTTGGGTAGTAGAGCAGTATGGCTTAGACTTAAGAGAATGTATGGTCTAGCGCTACAGTCAGCCAAAACAGAACACCAACAATAATTCCAGTTAGAGGTGAAACCTATAGGCAAATATTGTTGCACTTGCTATAAAACAAATGTAATTAATAAATAAAACGGGTATATACATTCACCCTTGGGAGAAGATGGACTGCATTTGATTCAGTAACCCGTTAAAACCGGTAAGCACTCGAATGCATAAAGTTCCATAGAAACAATTCAGAGCAACCATAAAACAATTGGGTAGTAGTAAGTACAGCCCTACGGTGGTTTGGGTCCTTGTGCCCTAAATACACGAGTAGCGAAGTTATACTTTTCATGCTAACATTTTTCCCTCACCTCTAAAATGCCTCTGTCTCACTTCCTCCGCCTCCATTCACTTCAACCATAATGGGCACATCCCGAGCAAAGGTGCCCGTACCGCCTACCTGCACTTAAAAATGTCTGTTGGTTGTCCTTAATCTATGTATGTCCACTCATGTATTGTCCCCAGTCACTGTTCCATTTACTCCCCTCCACAACCTGGTCAGAATGTCCCTTAAACTCACAAGAGCATTGTTTTTCCTGTATATAAATAAATAAGCTAAAAAAATTGATTTAAAAAAAGTAGGTTTTCTATATGATTGGACGATGCCAGTGGTTGACTCGAACTTCAAAAACATAAGGAATGTTATTCTAAGCTAAGTAAGTAGCTCAGTCCCACTACACTAAGATAGGCCTAAGAACGGATCCATGACCAGGATACCACCCACTTAAAGTCAGGAAAGGGATGAGGACAAGACGTTATACCCATGTAACCCAATGTAGGACGGGGAAAAGAAACGGGTATGTTAACTTAAACCACTTACTCTGATTTCTTCAGAGATCACTGATAAGGTTCCGGATTCTGTTAGGGACACAATCTTCTGTGCTTGGTCTGGTCGAGGTAGACCCAGGAGTTGCAAGTTCAAAGTTCACTTTCAGATGCAGGATTTGCTTTTGTCAGTTGAAATGCTTGAATCTCGGTTTCAAGCACCTTCCAGCTGAACATTGTTGCAAAGAAAAGGTGAAGACTTCTGCTGAGCAGGAAACCTCGGGACACCTCCAGGGATTGAAGACTGATTGTAACGGGAGTAACCAAGATCAGGCGACGACAGGCGTATTTCAATGGACTAGCAAATGAGCAAGCTTTGCATGCAAAAACGGCTGAAGATCCTCCAAGTTCCAAGGATGCACTCAGAACGGAGACGGCTGCAGCGAGGAAGCCGGGGAGAGAACTGTTCAGTCCACCCATTGGTCCAATTAAATTTCCAAGGCACAGATCCTCACACAGTGGTCGAGTCTAGTTGTTCCCAAGTCCAGGGCTCGAAGCACCCACAAGGGCCTTCATGAGGTCAGGCAGAGGAGCATGGCTTCACCAGGACTTCACTCGAGTTAGTTTTGGTCGTCTGCAGGAGTTGTACTCTGGCCGTCAACAGGCTGCACTTCTTCGTAGGGTGTTGGCTCCAGTGATGATATGTGGAATGGCTGCAGGATACTCCTTTTATTCAGCATTTGGACTGCAAGCTCGCCAAGGTCGATCAATAGTAAGGATCAGCACCTTTCAAACTGGTAGCGGCTATTCAATTATGGATAGCCATTGGTCACACAATCTGCCCAGCAACAGACATTCAGGCACCAGGATTTGGACTGGAACCAGACATTTGCAGCACTTGCATTCAGCCATACACACACACAGCCCACTCTTTAGCCAGCGAAACATACAGCTTTCACGGGTAAGGGCACTTCCATATAAGGCAATTCGGACAGACTCTGAGTGGGCAGGAAGAAAGCCAAAGAACAATATGACCAAAGTACAGGAAAAAATCTTGTGGGAGGGCAATCTAGCCACTCCTAATATCCATTTGTGGTAATTGCAAAAGTGCATGCGTAAAAAAAGTTCAAAGCACAGTAGAAAAATGCAGCTGGACACATTTTATTTGTAACCCAAAAGTTATCAAGTTATCCTAACCGCACTTCACTTAAGGGCGATGTGCGCAGTTGTAAAAATACAAGAAATCCATAGTTTCTCACCACTGATAGTTTTATGGACTGATGAGTTCCCCCATAAAAATGAGCACAACGCAAGAGCTCCAAATGTCAGGTAAAAAGTCAAAGCAAAGAGGAGTGTGGGTGTTTTAACGAGGTCACTTTCCTCATTTGCACATTACTTGTGCATTTTTCCAGTGTTGTTTTTTTTCTTTATTTTTTATTTGGGGGTGGGGAAGCCCAACCCCTCATCTAACTCCCCCACCACCTACAATCCGCTGATACCCAAACAAACAACATATATATATATATATATATATATATATATATATATATATATATATATATATATATATATATATATATATATATATATATTTATTTATTTAAAAAGAACTCATTACCCGGTCCGTGATGGAGGCGGGATGAAGTTGACGGAATGCACTCCCAAAAACAAATAGAGAAAGCCCCAATGACTCTCTATACTGAGGCAAAAAAACACCCAAGTTGGTCCAGACTGACATGCCTTTATTGTAAAGTCAGCATGGATACGAAAAAAGCACAGAACAACGTGTTTCACGGCACACAGACCGCTTGATCACGTAGAAAAGTGTAAACATAGACAGGGTGGCTTTGTATAGGCTAATACATCTCTATCCCCAGTTCTCAGTATGGAATGTCTCCAGAATAATTAAGTGCTCACTCGATTCCAAAACGGCAGACATCTTAACACTAGCAAAATGCTACGTGATTCCCATAATAAATACTGTCGGACTCATTCTTAACATTATGCATGTTTGCATTACAGTTTCTGTTTCATTAGACTGATTGCAAAACCAATGTAACCTACTTCATTGTAAAAATGTGAATGCAAAATACAGAACATTTCTGCCACATTCATAAATTACAGAATATATATCAAACATTAAAAATCTGTACATGTCTTATGTGTGATCATGCTGACATGTATTTTAAAAGAAATGCCCAGAATTGTACGGCAGTGAAACTCTAGAAGCTAATGCTCAAGAATGCTGCTCTTAAGCAATGTGATAAAATACCACTTGCAACGAACAACACATGAAGCTAAGCAAAAATGACAACAAGTAGAATATGGGAGCCATGGCGGCCGTAGTGGCCCCAAAGTGTATGCTAACTAAGATGTCACTTGCCATTGCCAAATAGTAGTAGACATGGGGGTAACCAATGGAAAGGCATCTATCGCTGTAGTCAGTAAATAAAGTGCCATGTGCATAGCTGGATGATGGTATCTACCAGCATAACTGTGCAAATATGCAAAGCAACATTGTCATGGATATAATGCTAAAATTAGTTGTAATAAAGTGCATAGTGCATATACATGATAAAGTGCATAGTGCATTGTAAACATCTTATATATATATATAAAACAATTAGACGAATATTACCAAGGTAGGAAAAATGTGTGTTGTGCAAACGAGGAAAGTGTCCTTGTAAAAAACAAGGCATACAGGTAAAAGAAAGGGTTTCCCATTGAAGTATATGGAAGGAAAGCAGCAGAAAGAAAATGTTTCCCAACAAAGTATTCAAAAATGAAATGCACACCAAGCCCAGTGAGCATTATGAAGTTCGTCATTCAACCCTTTTATCGAAGACCTATTTGTTACATATAAAGATCTGTGATCATTCTTCAAATCGTGTTCCTTCATTTTAGACGGGAGTCTTTCACAATAGTAAAGTAGGATTGTACCAGACAGTCCATCTTGAAATAACCCTTTATCAGAAAATAATGTATATATTACAGTAGATTTTGATAATGTGCTTTACTCCGTAAAGAAAGTGTTACATTCTTGTTATCACTAAAATATATACTGGAAGTGATCATTAGACATTAACATTGTACAATTTTAGAAAGAGCTGGTTAACAATGTTTGTACAATAAAATAATGTCCTTTTTTAATAGCTGATTTTGCACACAAAAAACACAGCCTGTCTCCGCTAAGATATCTTTCTTTTTACTTTGGTCTGAGGTGGCTCTATCAAAGGTGCACCTGCCAATGCAACTCTGATTCAAACAAAGAGTAATTGAGTTGAACTTTATTTGGAATGTAACAATCCATTAAACACCACATATAAAAACAACATATAAAAACAACAGTATATAGAAATATAAAAACATGTCCATCTACTTGAACAGTTAAAACACAGTCGGAATGTATCAAACTGTGAAATTTAAAATTCGTAAAACACCCATCACTGGTCATAAAGACACAAATTCCAATACAAACCGGCCATAGAGAAAGTGAAACTCACAACCAGGTATAAGTGCGCACCTCGTTCTAGAATACTTTCAGAAACGTTAGACAAATAGAGAGGATTGGGGTGCGGTGGAGAGAAAACAACCCTGGGACATATAAGTAATGCAGACAGATACTTAAAATACAGCAGAATCATAAAGAAAATGTATTTAATAGAATGCAAAAATGCCAAAACAAAATACATTTGCAACATATTTTGTGTTTATCTCTTCATCAGGAGCAAAGAACATATAATTCTACTTCCGATTCTCAATGTAGTAATCCACAAAGTAAAAAATAAGAATACATTTAGTATTTTAAACACACGATAGTTAACAACTAAAAAATCATCTCCCATAGTATATAGTAATCATTCACCTGGATGGCTTGCAGCTTTAATCGAAAGTCAAAAATGTTTCTGTGGAAATTACTCAATGCTTCAATACAGACATCCAATCATGAAATAAGTTCCAAGACAAAGGACATACACTAGATAAAAAAACATGGTGCAATGCCACTACTCGGTACAAATCAAGAGATCCAGGAGCGCATAAAGGAAAGAAGAGGGCTATAAACGAAGGAGCCTGGTCTACCCAAACCTCTTAAGTCTTTTGTATTCCCACATCAGGGAGGGACTGTAACCTGAGAAAAGCTGGTCTCTACCGACGGAAGGACGTTTAAAAACGCAAACACAGAACCCATCACAATTTTGCTTTCCATGCTCTTGCAAGTCACTGACTTTAGGTGGAAAACATTAAACTGGTTCCTGGTTGACAAGAACAAGTGGAAAGTATTGGGACCCTTAGCCAGATAATCAGCTGGACCCCTTGCTGGAGAGAGCGGGAGGGAACGCCTAACAGAGGCCTTGCACAAGTTCTCATCCCCTCTCATAGAGGCCCATAATGTCACAAATCTCTTCTTTATGAGCCTAATGGGAAAGCTAGTAATTTTCTATGGATTCCTGAAACAATCTCCCAGCCCCAAAAGACTTTTTTAATATAGGCAAGTCATTCAATGTTCTGATAGTTCCCCAGCGTAAAAACATTCCCTAACAGCGGTCTAGTTAGCGACCCTTCTTCATTTGTCCACGCGGCCCGCCAAAACAAGATTGGCCGCAGGGAGAGCAAGTCTGTCAAGAGTTCCATGCAGAACTTTGAGTGCAGAATATGTGATGTTGTAGGAGCGGATATACCTCTAAGAGGCATGCACAGTAAATATTCTCGGCACTTTGTAAAGACTTCATATTCGCGCAGGCCAAGAGTTCACTGGCATATTCCCCTGTCGCCACAGCTTTCCCACTATACACCTCCAGCATGTGCTCTACTGAAAATTGGCCCACTTTTTTGCGAGTCTAAAAAGCCCTACAATGACCTGGTTCATCCTGGACCTCTGTGCTTCTACATTCGCCTTCCAGGTAGATCTATAATTGAACCGGATCCCCAGATAGGAGAAATATGTGCAGTCTGTTAAACGGGGACTGTTCAGCAATATGGGGGGACGAAGGGGAGGTCTTGCAAGGGCGGTTAGCAAAGCACTTAACATACCACTTCCCAGCATTTGCTGTGAGGCCACGGCTTGAAATGTAATTGCCATAGGTATTCACAAGTGTATCTCAAGATCTAGGTGTCCGTGCCAACAATACTGTGTTACCTGCACAGCTTAAGATCGTGAATCTCCTGCCCCAGCAATGAGGGGCATCCACACAAAATGCAACTAGGGTTGAGACAAGTGAGTTGTGTAAAGATTAAACAGCAGGGGGGCAAGAACGCATTCCTGCCTCACTCACTTCCCCACGCCGAGAGTCACTCCATTCTCCACCTGCCCCATAACGAGCCATGACACAAGTATCCGTATGCAATGCCTCTAATGATCGTATCAAGTGCATCCAGAGTCACCTAAACGAGTCTCCTGTTCAAATGGTTGAAGACCGAACTGCGGTCCTTGAAGCCCACATAGACAGGAGAGCCATGGAGCCCCTAGCCAAAATCAGGTAGAGGCATAAGCCTTGTGGGCCATGCCACCACCCGCTCTGAAGGCCAATTGAGTTTCCGATAAGAGACCATGAACCCTCACTCAATACTCCAGTCTTTTTAATTAGAGCCCTGCAAAAGCTTGGACATCCCGTCCAAGAATGTAACTGGATGGTAAGATGCTGTTAATGATCTGCTGCCCTTTTTTATATATAGGCACAATTATGCATGTTTTCCAACTGATGGGTATCGGCCCTGTGCGGATAATCGTATTGAAGATTTGGGTCAAAAAGGGCTCCCAGTGATCAATATTGATAAAAAAAAAATCATTGGGGATCCCATCATGCCTCGGTGCTTTGCCCGGTTTTTGTCTGACAATGACTCATTTCAGACACCTCAAAAAGTGCTAAAATATCAGGCTTCTCATGAACACAAATTGCAGCTGTCATCGGGGCTTTAACATTTAGACTGTAGAGGGAGGAGCAATTCTTGACCCGGTCTGTTTCAGAGACCCGTAATTCTGGAAAATCCCTGGTCCCTGCATGCTGGCTATTGGTGTTTCTAGCGACAATCCTCCAAAAGGATTAAGAAACTTTGGACGAAGCCGCAGCAGATAAAGCCTTCAAGTGAGAGTTTTCAATCCGAGCCTGCCTCTTAGCAAGTTCAGCTTTGTAATCCCTTCGTCTCATCCTGATATCGGATGCAGTTGGAGAGGAAGTTTGAGGAGTTAAGCCCCTCTTAGCCTCGCAGCTAACTGATAGCCAGGAGGGAGTTTGATAATTACCGCCACTCTTGGTATGGTTCTTGGTTATAATAATTGTCCTGCAATTTGCTATAAATAAGTTGAAAGCGTTGTTAATATCCATCTGGGAGGGCGAGGGGTGGAGGCAAGTCAAAAGAGGTTCCCTATTCAAAACATCCACCCTCCAAGGAGTTCAGACTCACTTTACAATGAAGAACACAGCCTTCAGATCCTTTATCCACAGGCTGAGCATTAACTCCCCTGGACGAATCATATCCTGTCTGCTACATCCCAAATGAGGGAGAGCGGGAAGTGATCCCTCTCACACCAAGCCAGAATATCAAATCCCTTTACGCAGCCCCAACACATCATGGGGGTCAGAATAAAATCATAAAATGAATTATTCTCCAGCATGGGGTCTGGCACGGATTTACATGCTCATGAATATTCCCTGTCGTCAGGCTTGGAATCCTTGGTAAAAGAAGAAACAGTTTCACTGTCACTTTAAAACTGTATTTCTCCTTTAAACCAATCACTGTACTCTGGATCATACTGTCCCATCCAATGACAGTCCTCTCCCTAAGCCCTCTTCAGATTTTTACTGCACGCTTCAGTTTTGGGAGTCCTTGAGTTTGCTCGATATTTTGAGTTTTTTTACATGAAAAGTTCAATTTGTTGTTCCAAAGAGCCTGTGTGCACTTTTCCTAATCTGTCGGCAACGGTGAAGCTCCTAGCCCCTCAAAGGCGAAGATTCATCCAAGCTTCTAGAAGGCCATCTTGGGCCTACTTTGCACCCTCTGACCATGACACAGGAGAAGGAAGGAAGGTCCCTCTTCAGATCCTGCACCAAATGCGGGCTACGGAATGTGTTTATAGAAGACCTTCAATACCTCTACTGCATAAGGCGGTAGAGTACGAAATATGCCTAGGTTTCTCTAAGAAGACGACAAAACACCAGCATACTAGGCTGGCAGGATTAACTTGAACAATCCCTCTGCCCCGTGCTCCGAGCAGGGTCATGCCTCGTCCAGGAGCGGCCGATCCAAAGAGCGGTCTTCTAATTCCTTTGAGGTTGCCCCATCTGTGGGGGTCTAAGATAAGGCAAGATCCGCAAGTCTGAGTCTACCGGGTTCGCCGCTGATGCGGGTTCCAAGTTGGATAGGGCACGTTCAGCATCACCTTCCGCCTCCATAGCCAGCCTACCATCGAACTCCTCTTCAAAGATGAAGTCATCCACCCCGGCTAAACGACGTGAGGAATCTGGTAAGCCAAGGACAGAAGAGGAGAAGAAGGCTGCGCAGCCCAAGCAGGCTCACCCGGCACAGACAAAGTCCTCAGCAGTGACTTCGTCGGCATCTATGACTACGACGGCAGCTAAGGGCGCTGATCCTACGAGGGTGGCTCTCGCAGCGCAAACGTTGTCCCGACCCACACTACGTGACACCACCGCAGAGGCTTTGACAAAGGACGCAGACACTCTAGAAGGGGTAAATACACAGGCCCAGGTTCCGGTTCAGACTCCTGAGGGAGGAAAAAAGGGGGTGGGGGTTGAGGATGCCACGAAACAGGCCCCCCCCAGGTCGCTGTACAATTTATGGATGTCTAGTCCACGGACGACAACGAGCAAGAGTCCGTGCATACGGTCCATGAGGACGATAAGGACGGAGGCGCATGGCCTAGTTTTCCCTCCTTACCTGCTCAGCCGAAGGACATTTCCTTGGACATTATATTGACTCTCCGCACCTTGGTGTCGGAGATCCAGATGGGGTTGCCCCCTGTGCCAGCGCCTGGAGTACCCCAGGCTCCTGATCAACCTAAGGCTAAAAAGAGGAAGCGTCATCTGATGGCCCCATATAAACCTCCACCACGTCGGGCCCCAACTCCACCAGCGGACCCGGAGATGGGTACTGGGATGTATACGGCAACGAGTACAGACCAGGACGGAGACTTCGTCCCAGCAGACAATGAATCACCACATTTGCTGCTCCTCATAGTTACCCACCGGATGAAGTGGGATCATTCCACTCCATGATCGCCAGGGCCTCCAAGCTATTCCAGCTAGTGCCCAAGGAAAACCAAGAAGGAGGGCTTCTTGTATCAAAGGCGAGAGGCCAAAAGGAAGACTATCATGGTGGTGCCTTTTCTGGATGATATTTGGGAAGAGGGCGTGGCTTTCATGACGAACCCTTGCACAGCTTCAGCCAAGCGGGATAGGCTGGAGAAGTATAGGATGCTCCCAAGTGCCTGAAATCGCAACCATCACTGGACTCGGTGGTGACTGCGGCCGCAAGCAAACAGTCGGCTACCCCGGCCTTATCGTCATCGGTCCTTAGAGACAGCGAGGGGGGGGGAAAAGGATGGCCTCCATGGGGAAGAAATTGATCTACACGGCAGCGTCCACAATCAAAGCGGCCAACGCCTTGCCGTTCCTAGCCAGGTACAACAGGGAATTGTGGTACAACATAGGACCGATCATAGAATTCCTCCCAGACGATAAGAAGATGGAAGCCCTCGTACTTTTTCAGGAAGGGGAAGTGGCATCGGACCATGCCATCACGGTGGCAGTGGACGTCGCCGATGCAGGTTTCTGGCAAATGGGGAACGGTGTCTGCCTTCGTCAGCTGGGATGGATTAAGGCCACTAACTTCCTTCAGGAGGTCCAAGCGAAGGTGCTGGACATGCTCTTCGACAGTGAGAATCTGTTTGAGAAGGCAGTCGTCTGGTCTCTCCGGACAATCAAAACAGATACAAGAGGGCGCGTTCCCTTGGCACGCTTCAGCAGCATTGCTCGTCTTCTTTTCGCTCCTCCAGGGGAAAATCGGGCAGGCCATCAAAGGGTTTCTCCATATCCTACAGACAGCCTTCCTCCTCCTCAACACAGGAAGTCTACATCGGCCGCTCCCAGGCCTACGGTAGTGAAGGTTAACGTTGCCGCCGCCCGCAAGGCAGGGCAGGGCAGGACACCGGCACCCAAGCAAGCCTGAACCGGCCAAGACATCGGGCCTCCACTTGTGAACCCTGTTGGGAGGCCAGCTAAAGAGGTTCGTCAGTGAGTGTAGAAAGATCACCACTGACAGATGGGTGATCGATGCTCTTGCCCAAGGGCCCACCTTGGCGTTCCAACGCAAGTGTCCTCGTATTTCGCCGGTTCCCTGTCGGGAACAACACATCCCTCCTGGAGAGGTACGAGCTATGGTATGGAAAGGAGTGATAGAACTAGTTTCCCCGGGGCTCCAGAGTATATTCCAGATACTTTCTAGTCAGAAAGAAGTCAGGGGGTTGGGGACCCATCCTGGACTTGCAATGTCTGAACAAATACCTAAAATTCCGGATGGCCACGTTGCAGCACATGCTAAACCACCTGGAAAAGGGGGCGGGGGGATTTCTTGATGTTGTTGGACCTGGCGGACGCCTGTTTCAACGTCCCCATTCACAAGAAACCTTGGTAATTTCTACCTTTCGTGGTGCAGGGACAGCACTACCAGTTCAAGGCTCTACCATTCGGCTTGAAGTCAGCCCCAAGAGTGTTCACAAAATGCCTGGCGCCAGTGATGGCCCATATACGTCTACAGGGTATACATGTATACCATACCTGGACAATTGGCTGATACATGCCCGTTCGCAGGAGCTGCGCAACGGACATACAACAGCGACCGTCGGGCTGCTGACGGATCTGGGATTCTCTGTCAATTTTCCGAAGTCCTGCTTAATGCCATTGCAGAACGCATTGTTCCTCAGCGTCAGACTCAACACGGTAGCTTGTCTGGCGTCGCCCTCGGAGGAGGGGATAGCAGCAATTCAAGGAAAGGTGCAGCATCTGTCATCGGCGAAAAAAAACATCTATGTTGCGAGCCATCATGTCATTACTGGGCAGGAGTTGCAGATGGATCCCCTACAGGAATTCTTGGATGCCTGTTCGATACAGGTCTCCAGAAGTTTCACGGATAAGATCCCTCTCAACAAGGATTTCTGGACGGCTATAGAGTGGTGGGGTGTCCGCTCCCACATCGCCGAAGGCACAGGATTTCATCATCCACCATACCAGGAGATGGTCACCACGGACGCCTCTCTGGAATGTTGTGGGGCACACACCAGACGTCTGCCCGCCAGATGCCTGTGGCTGCCATAGGAGAAGGATCTGCACATCAACATCCTGGAGCTATGGGCAGTTCTCTGGGCCCTCAGTTGTTTCTACCGTCTCTGAAAGGCAAGGTGGCGAGGATCTTCACGGACACCACCACCTTGTTCTACACCAGGAAGCAACGGGGCACTCGATCCCCGGCGCTCTCCAAGGAAGAGCAGGACTTTAGGCACTGGGCCGTCGGACAGGGGATGTTCCTCGTCCCACTCCACCTGGCAGGAGTCAAGTACACCATTGCAGATTCCCTCAGCAGGGAACTGCGCTCCTTCCACGAGTGCGAACTTCGTCAGGATCAGGTGGACCTCCTGTTCGTCCAATGGGGCAGACCCCAGATCGATCTGTTTGCCATGGGGGCAAACTCCAAATGCCAGATGTTAGTCAACAGATTCCTTCGCCGAGGATCCTAGGGGAAGCAATCTCCTTCCCTTGGAAAGAGCTGTTTCTGTACACGTTTCCCCCGTTCCCTCTCCTGCTATGTGTCTTCAATACATTCAGACAGTGTCGATGCAGGATGATACTCATCGCCCCGGCGTGGTTGAGGCAGATTTGGTATCCGGATCTTCTCAGCCTATCAGCATTGCTCTCAGTCAAGTTGCTGGTGGTTCCAGATTTGCTCACCAGTGAAGGAGGCGCAATCCTGCGTCACGGCCCAGGCCAGGGTCGCTGAACCTGAAGGCTTGACTCCTGCAGCCTCAGAGTTTGGAGGTTATGAGCTGCCAGCGGACTGCAAAGCCGTCCTCGCCAAGGCCAGGGCGTCATTGACTTTGAAATGCTATGGCCATAAGTGGAAGCGTTTTCTACATGGTGCCGGTCATAGAAGATTACCCCTCTGAGGGTCATAGCTCCACAGATCCTTCCGTACTTGCTGTCCTTGGCAAAAGCTGGACTGGCTCACGCTTCCATCAAGGTACACCTGGCAGCCTTCTCACGCTACACCAGATCCCCAAACTCCTCAAGGAGTTTCTCAAAGGACTTTTCCGATCCTTTCAGCTGGTAAAGGCTCCTGCCCTGCCGTGGGAGCTCAACGTGGTTCTGACAAGACTCATGGGGCACCCTTCGAGTCTATGCATCAAGCCCCACTCAAGTTTCTCTCAAGTTTCTCTCATGGAGAACAGCTTTCATTTTGGCCATCACTTGAGCCACTGCTGCGCATGCACCCCTCTTTCATGCCGAAGGTGCCGTCGGACTTCCACCTCAAGCCTTTGGTGTTACCTGTATTCTTCCCGAAACCTTCATCACTGGCGGAAAGGGCCTTGCACTTGCTGGACGTTGCTCGTGCCCTGAAGTTCTACGTGACAAGAACAAAGAGTTTTCGGAAGACTTCTCAGTTATTTGTGATTTGCGAACCAAGGTGGTTCTCCGGCTGCATCATGCACTGTCATCGGTTGGCAAAACCGACCATTGCAGGGCCATCTGCGAGCCCACTCCACAAGAGGGATCGCTGCAATGATGGCTTTCCTTTCTAGAGTGCCCATGCTGGACATCTGCAGGACTGCTACGTGGAGATCTACACACACCTTCACGAAGTTCTACTGCATCGACAGGTATTGCAGGGAGGAGTCCAGAGTCGGCCAAAGAGAGCTATGCAACCTGTTTGCTTGAGGTGAGTCTGTTCCAGAGGCAAGAGTTAAATGCTTCTGTTGAGCCTTGCCACTTCCTGTGGTTGTGTTATGTTGTACTGCTGTGTATTCGTTATTCATGAGCATGTGACTCCATGCCAGAACCCATACTGGAGAAGGTTTAAGTTACTTACATGTAAGTATTGTTCAACAGCATGGGTCTGAGACATAATTCACATGCAAACCCTCCCGCCGGCCCCTCTGCGGCTCTTCTTGGTCATACTGCCACTTTACGTGCTTACCAAATCTGAAGATAGCTGTCAGAGGCGGGGCTTAGGGAGAGCACTTTCATTGGATGGGGGCAGTATGACCCAGAGGACCGTGATTGGTTTAGAGGAGAAATACAGTTTTAAAGTGAAACTGTTTTTCTTTTACCAAGCATTCCCAGGCTGACGACGGGGAATATTCATGAGCATGTGAATCCATGCCAGACCCATGCTGGAGAACAATAGTTACAGGTAAGTAACTTTTTTTTTAACTCTTTTTATTGACTTGACAGCACAACAACAAAACAGAGGGAGCCACATGGCACCAGCGCTAAGAGCAAGCAATGCGAATGATAAACAATACATCAAGCATAAAATGTAGCAGATAGATAAAAGGCAATATACATAGTATTGATACATACACCATAACAGATCACTATCTAAGGGGAACCACCTGGGGAAGTAGAGGGAGAAGTTGACGGTGAAGCCATAGCAGAGATATAGTCTCGGAATCTCGACCAGATGTCCCTCGGCCTGGAGTGTGGATACTGCATCGCACTCCAGGACTGCTCCGTGTCGTGAGCCCATGTGACCAATCTGAGCCATTGTGTACAGGTAGGCGCTCTAGTGCAGAGCCAACAGAGTAATATACAGCGAACTGCCAGTATCATGCAAAGACCTGCCAGTTTCTTAGAATTACGGGGTAACTGCGGGAAGTCATGGAATAAGCAGTGCAGTGGGGTAGGGGTGATTGGGTGTTCCAGAATGTCAGACAGTGTAGAGAAAACATCTAACCAAAATTGGGACAGTCGGGGACAGAGCCACAACATGTGTATATAGGAGGCTTGATCTGCGCCGCACCTAGGACAGGAGGGGGAGTTGGCGTTAAACATATGGTGGAGTCTCATAGGTGTATAATGATACCTGTGTAAGATTTTAAACTGGATGAGTTTAAATTTAGTGTTGTAGGAAACCTCGGGGGTACGAGCGCACATCCGAGACCACCACTCGTCGGTGATCTCAGAACCAATGTCCTCCTCCCATCTGCGTCTCAGCTCGGTGAAGTGGGGGGCCGCTCTAGTCTGTAGTAAGGAGTAGAGCCTTGACACCTTGCCTCTGAAAGAGAGATAGGAGCAGAGCTCCTCCACTATGGGTTCATCAGTGGGTAATGCGGGAAAGTCTGAATATCTGGACTTGAGATATGCACGGAGTGAAGAGTACTGTAGCCACACCAAGGGTCGGCGCCTGAGTGAGGGAGGAAGGTCAGACCATTCTATAAAGTTTCCCTGTTCAAAGGCATCGCGCAGCATCAGGAAGCCTGCAGCAGCCCAGCGAGTGACCACAGAAAGTGGAATGTGTGGAACATCGGGAAGGAAGTTCCTCAGTGGCAAATCCCGGTGGAAGGGGTGGGGTGTGTCGACCATGGACCAGAATTTGGTAAGAGCCAAGGATGTACTGGCTACAGGATTCACAGAGTTTAAGTCAGGGGAGATTGGTTGGAGGACCAGGGATCCAATCACTCGGTCACAGACAGTTAGCTTCTCGAGGCAAACATGTGGGGGGGGATCAATGGTATTGAACCAGTATGCTGCAAACTGCGATTGGGCCTCCACCCGGTATCTGATAAAATCGGGTGCGCCACAACCGCCCAATGCCCTAGGAGCAGTTAGTGTGGATAATTTGAGGCGGACGGCCCCCGAGTGCCAGAGGAAGGTGTTACATATGCTGCGCAGTGTTTGGAAAAAGGTATCCCCGGGCCACAGAGGCAGATTGGTAAATCGGTACAGTAGTTGAGGTAATACAATCATTTTGAGTATTCCAATTCTGCCTGCTAGCGAGAGGGGAAGTTTAGTCCAGCTGGAGGTTTTAGTCTCCAGGCTAGTCAGAGAAGTTTGGTAGTTGTCGTCACGCGGCTGTGACGTGTGCCGAGAGACCACCACCCCCAGGTAGGTGAAGCTCGAAGGCGACCAGTTGAACCCATGTAGATCAGGGGGGGGGGGTCGTGTCAAATCTGTGAGTGGAAATAATGTAGACTTGGAGCAATTAACCTTCAAACCGGATATGTCACCAAATCGAGCCACATCTGTCAGTATAGGTGAAAGATTGATTTCAGGGGATCGAACATACAACAGGGTATCGTCAGCATAGAGCGAGATTATATCAGTCTGGCCTGTTGTGCGCAACCCCCTGTGCGAGGGTGATTGCTGAATCATGTCACCGAAGGGCTCCATGGCTATAGCAAAAGCGAGTGGGGAAAAGGGATATCCCTGATGTGTACCTCTAAATATGTGGAAGGGGGAAGAGCACCTGTCTTCCGTGCGGACCTTGGCTGACGGGGCAGTGTAAAGGAGCTTTATCCAGCTGCGGAAGTTAGGGCCGAATTTGCATTTCTCAAGAACACACCACAGGTATTTCCAGGAAACTGAATCAAATGCTTTTTGCATGTCCAATGTAGCTGCCACTGCTTGTGTGGCCGGGTCGATTCTGCTGATTACATTGAAGAGTCTCCTTAAATTTAGGGAGGTGGACCTACCAGGGACGAAGCCGGCCTGGTCTGGATGAATAATGTGGGACATGTATGGGGCTAAGCGGTTGGCAAGTAGTTTGGCAAATATTTTAACATCACTATTAATCAGTGAGAGGGGTCGGTATGAGCTACACTGCGTGGGGGTCTTACCAGGTTTAAGGAGCACCGTAATCAATGCCTCCCGGAGGGACGGTGGAAGTATGCCCCTGTCACACGATTCTTCCCACGGGGTCAGTAGATGCGGCGCTAGTATGGCCTTGTATAGTTTATAGAAGTCCATCGGGAGCCCATCTGGGTGTCATGATGCCTACCTCCAAGGAGCCAGGTCCGACCCAGCAACCCCAGAGGCAGGCATCATTTCCCCCAGGGAAGTGCCAGCGGGCCCAAGCTGGGGCCCTTTGGACTCAGTCCTGGAGACTTAGGCGCCAGGCTCATGCGCCAGGCTCATAAAGCTAGACATGTGTTCAAGTGTTTTAAGGTGCACTTACCTGATGCAGACCATGCTGCTACATCCAGGCCCTCTTGAGGCCTGAATGGAACTACTTTACCTGTGGACCTACTTTCCCCTGGGTGTGGTCGGGTAAGGATACATACCTGATCGGTGGAAGGATACACACCTGGAACTTCTTCCAAAGCTATTTAAACCACGCCCGATCAGCAACTCACGCTTCGCGGCGTTCTGCTCCTCGCAGCTGGACGCTCACCGTGTCAGCTCCTGCATCTGGACTTCAGCCACGCCTGTCAGCATCCTGGGTCACCTGCTAAGAGAGAATTGGAGAGAAAGAAGACCTTACCTGCTAAAGCTGCATCACGGAGACTTCACACCGACGATCCTGAAAGAACTTACCTGTCATTTACTGGAACTGCACGTTTCACTTCGGGTCGGCGCCATATCTCCGGCATTCCGAACCCCGGCCCCTAAGGGGGAAAAAAAGACATAAGCGATTAGCGTTTGCTGCAATAAGACAATGAACATTATTATAAGGCTTGCACTTTTGAACTTGCTACAGAACTCTTACAGCGCCTTACCTGAATAGTCAAGCTTATTTGAACTCCCATCAAACCTCAATCCAGTGAAGTAACTGGGTTTCAACGCGCCCCTGCATCAGAAGCAGGATGGAGAACTCATCCTTCCAGACCCTAAGGTGAGACTTCACGGGGAATCGAGGAAGCGTATCGTGGAGGGCTGGAAGGGAGTGGGAGGCTTGAGCATTATTCCGTCAGTAGGTAATACTCCCTTTTCACGCACAGGGGAATATTCTTGCGAGCCAGTGAGTCCATCTTCAGAGTCCTGCGCTTCACCATAGAAGAAGCATCAGCACTCGAAGCCAGACCTGCGCCTCCGTGGGAATCAGGTGAGCGTGACACTGGGCCAGGGGCCTTCCCTGATGCCAGTGACTCAATGGCTTCCACAATTTAATTTCCTCTTGGGTGAAGGGCCTCTCGAGGGAGGTGCTAGCGTCGGTCGACAGAACTGACAAAGGGAGGTTCTCTAAATAGGAATTGATTTCAGAAATCTGGGACCTATCAACCTCCGAGTACAGTGAGGTGTAGAACGCGAGGAACTCAGAATTGATGTCTTGGGGGGAGGTGGCGAGCGTGCCATCCGGTCTAGCAATGGCCGGTATGTTGGGGGCACTGAATTCGCGACGTAGCAGCCTAGCTAGCATTCTGCTGGGGTGCTCGCCCTCGCCGTATTTCCTCGCCAATCGGGGGGAGTCCAGGAACTTAACCTCGCGCTCGGCAAGGCCACGGAACCTGTCCAGTTCACAACCCAGCATCGCTAAAGTAGTCGGGAATGATCCACAGCGTATTGGGATTCATAGACAGATAGGGCTGATTCGCTGGTAGCGATGTCGGCACGGATGCCCTTCAGGATGCCACTTCTCTTGGAGATGGCGACCCCTCTTCTGTGTGCTTTGAAGGGTTCCCAGAGCACAGCTTGTGTTGTAACAGAGTTTGTGTTAATCTCAAAATATTACTCAATGGAGGATTCAAGCTCAGAGGCAAAAACCTGGTCAAGAAGCGCGTGAGGACTCATCCTCCACTGTCTTGTTTTGTTGGGATCTAATCCCCAGTTTAAGGAGATAAGTCTCGGTGAGTGGTCTGACAGCGTCCTGGGGAGAACGGCCAAGTGAGTTATGCATCTAATCAGTACGTCCGTGACAAACCATCTATCTATTCTAGAGTGGGAATCATGGACTGAGGAGTAAAAGTAGGAAGTATGGTCCTCAGGATACAACAGGTGCCAATCAGGCTACCCTCGGCCTCCTCTTCTCCTTCCCTCATCTCTGACTGTCTTTCTGCTATCCAGAAATGGTGTGCCACCAACGATCTCTGCCTTAATGCCAGTAAGACCGAGATTCTACTCATCGGCACACCCACTCCCTCCTTCCCTGCAGCTCTCTGGCCGCCTCTCTTGGCCCTCTTCCTGCTCCTACCTGCAAGGCAAAAAACCTCGGGGTCATCTTCGACTCCACACTCCTTCTCTCCTCACATTTCAGACGTTTCTAAGAAGTCACACTACCAGCTGCACCTCCTCAGAGGTATCCTTCCTTTCCTCTCCTTCCCCCAGAAGCTCACTGTCTCCAGAGCCCTGGTTCTCTCGAAGCTGGACTACTGTAACAGCCTCTATCTAAATCTTCCTGCCTCTACTCTCCGCCCTCTGCAACTCATCCAGAACAGGACTGCGAGACTTGTCCTTGGCCTCAAGCCCAGGGACCGTATCTCTCCAGGACTGAAATCGCTACACTAGCTCCTTGTGGCTGCGAGGATTAAGTTCAAAACCCTCTGCATTGTCCACAAGGCCTTCTGGGGCCTGGGGCCAAAATACCTTAAACTCTCCCTTCCTAAATATCTTCCTTCTCGAGCACTTCGCTCATCCGCCTCTCTCCACAGCAGGGGCCTCCCTCTGGAACAGCCTTCCTGCCTCCCTGAAACTCGAGGAGAACCATCTCCGGTTCCGGAAGCACCTCAAAACCTTCCTCTTTGCTTCTGCTTTCTCTCCCCCTCTCCTCTGCTAAATCACTGAAACTGTACTGAATCAGCAACTGGGCCACTCACCAATCTCGGTCCTTGGCCCAGCACTGCTTCCTGGCAACCCCAGCACTGCGGGACTGTCTCTGTATCCCTACAGCCCCCCTTCCCAGCACTTGTCTGCACTTATCTTGCACTTGCCACCATCTGGCCCTTATTATTTATCTTGTTCGTCACTAATCCTGTACTGCACTTTCCCCTCTCCCTTTCCCCCTCTCACTTTTCCCGTCCCCCCTACCCATGCACTTGCGCGATCTGAATGACACCTGGCCTAGTAGGATCGTTGTCTGTCTCCCCTTCTTCCCCCCTCCCTGCCTCGTCGCGCCTTGAAACACTTGTGTATTGGCGCGTTACAAATGCCATATCATATCATATATCAAGCATCCACCAGTGCCAGGCAGGGGAGCGAGGTCAGGATAGAATATGCTGCCTTAGACAGTTGGCGAGGACGAGAACCTGATCTATCCAGGTGGACATCTAGTATCGTATTGAAGTCCCCGCCCCATAAAATAGGAATCAGGGGGTAGCTCTCAAGTAGGGTGACCAGGTGAACATAGAAGTCAGGGTCGTCGACGTTGGGACCATATATGTTCAGGATGACTATCTACTGATGCTGTAATATACCAGTGATGAGCACAAACTTTCCAAGTGGATCTATGTGGGAGTGCTGACACGTAAATTTCAGACTTCTATGTATTAGGGTGAGGGTGCCTCGGCTCTGAGTGTAATAATTAGTGTAATACCTCTGGGGGCCCCATTGTTTGGCGAATCGTTCACATTGCTCCAAGCCAGCGTGGTTTTCCTGCAAACATAGGATCTTTACTCCGTGGCGTTCAGCTGAATCTGTCGCATCTTTTTATAATTGCCTAATCCCCTGACGTTCCAGCTCATAAAGGTCAGAGTAGTGTCAGCCATATTTGAGGGGGTGAAGGGGGTAATGGTAGAATAAGTAAAGGTGGATTTCAGTGAAACGAACGGCATGTACCCTAGATGTCTGCGGTCGCCTGACTACATATATGAGTTGATTGGGCGCGGTGCCTGCGGCGCCTTTGTAGGCTGTCAAGACTTTTTAAAACCATAATGTTCCATTCCAACCTCCCACCCACATCCCTCCCCCAATCAGAGGGACGAAACCCGAACAAAACCAAAACAAACATAAACTTTTAGGCATCAATGCCTGGGGGTCTGTTAGCAGCCAGGGATGGCGGGCCGGGCTGAGAAGAGCGTAAGGAGAGTTATGCTACGTAGTAGAAGAAAGCGGTCGTATAGAGTGGGTGCGGGTTACATCGGGACCAGATCTATAAGCAAGGACCCATGGGAGAATGGGGTGCAGCCGTGTGCCATGACACAGCATCAAAGGAATTGGGTATGGTCCTAGTCCCGGGGAGGCCAGGGTCCCGGGGCATAATCACAGAAGTGGCTGGGTTGAAATACTGGGTAACTCTGAGCCGGGAACCCGACAAGAAACGGATATTACAGTCTGCGATGCAACAGCATGGACCGAAACATCACCTACATAGAGAGGTAATGGAGCAACATTGGCAACAAGTACAATAATAAACTACGATGAATAGTGACCATCGTGGGGGAGGAAGCGTTGTGGCGGTCCGGCCCCGTGGCCCAGGTATGATAACAAATATTGAAAAGCATGAAACTTATATTAACACTATTTAAATCAACCAGGAAAGTGTTCGTTTATAAATTTCGAAGCCTCTTCCGGGATAGTAAAGAAGTATGTTTGATTGGAGTGTTCGATCCTCAGCTTGGCGGGGAAGAGCATGGAGTACTTGACTCCTAAGTCTCAAAGTCTCTTTTTCACCGCAAGGAAGGTTTTACGCTCTTGTTGCACAGCCACAGAATTATCCGGGTATAAGTGTACCCTTGCCCCCCCCCCCCCAAGGTGCAGCTTCCCTTTGGCCCTGGCCGTCCGTAGCAGGGCATCACGGTCACGGAAATTGAGGATTCTGTCTATGATGGGGCGGGGTGGGGCACCCGGCCTGGGCTTCGCGGTCAAGGAACGGTGAGCTCTCTCCACTGCAAATTGTGCCGAAAGCTTGGGGTTATCCAGGAGTGTTAAAAGGGTACGTTCCACGTAATCCTCCATGGGCTCTTTAATGTTGTCCTCTGGTATACCAACAGTGCGGAGGTTATTCCGCCTGGAGCGGGATTCGAGGTCATAATTTTTCTTTTCAACCATAGAGACCCGGCTGGTCAGGGTGGCCACAGCGACGCGTAAGGAAAACAGGTCGTCCTCCGTGGTGCCAACCCTTGTCTCGATCTCGGCAACCTTAATGTCTGTCCTTTCAATATGGGCCTTTATGGACGAGATGGTCCCATTCATATCATCTAACTTGGTGTGTAGCGTAGTGAAGCCCTCTCGCATGTACTCCAGCATTTTCTGCGAGTCATCAGAGGTTGAGGGCGCCATGGTGGACGGTGACTCCTCCGGAGGGTCCATTAGCGGCTTGGAGGGAGTCTTAGCGAACATATTCAGTGAACTTTGCTTCTTGCTAGACCCAGCTCCCTTAGTCATGGTGATGGGCCGCGTCTGGCAACCGGGGCTCAGTATAGTTGTAGCGGGAGACCCTCCGATCGCAGCCCCACTGAGTGCCCAGGGGGGGAGGGCAGCAAGGTGTGGAGAGCGGTTGATGAGGCTGGGGGGAACTCCAGGGGTCCCCACCAAAGCACACCGAGCCAGACGGCAAGGCCACGGGGACCGGAGGGGTAAATCAGACGTGATGTTGTCACTGGATCGTTGGATTGGTGATGTGACGCAAGAGGATGCGGCGCAGGTTACTGGCTCAAGGGTAGGCCGTCCAGGTTGAGGCACTCCAGCCTCTACGGGGAGGCTGAGGGAGGTAAACCAGGTGCCAATGCGGGTACCCACCCTTAGGTCATGAGGCGTGGAGCGTATGTGCGGTTAGCACAGGAGTGGGGTGGCGAGTGGGCACACGGGTATAGGCCAGTATAGTTGAGATGACAGGAGGCCCCTGGAAGCAGGGATGCAAGTCAACGTGTTCCTTATTTAAGATCAATGGGGCACAACCGTAGGAGATTTAGTGTAGCTGTTCCGCTGCGAGAAGGCGAGGAGACAATGTTCCCGTGTCAAGGGGGAGGGCATTCAGCAGTGATTACTGGTAGGCATCAGGTGCGGGTCCGAGTGCACCGGGAAGCACACAGAGGGTGCAAATGTCACTGTGGTTGGTGAGGCCCCCACACCAGCCCAGGAGCGTCGCAGCGTAGACAAGGGGGTGGGGAAAACCAATCGCCATGGCGAAGGAGTGGGGCCGGGGGCAGGGTGTCCTGCGGTGCGGCGTCCAGCCGAAGCCAGGGTTCAGCAGTTGTTCAAGATAGGGGCCCGCAGCCTTGGATCCAGGAGAGACGGGCGCCTGCAGGAGGAATCAATGACACTGTATGGGCAAGAGGATCCAGAAAGAGGCGCCAAGGGCTTCTGGTGGGGAAGCAGCACCAGCACCCCAGCCACGCCGGCCCCCGACCCCAAAGCAGTAGAGTGATCGAAGCAGTAGCTGGAAGGAGGTTGGCAGGCCCTACCTCAGTGCACAGATGGTGCAGTCAGCGGGGGGGGGCGGGTGGATGGAGCACAGAGTAGGCGAGCAGGCGTGTTGTCTGTAGCTATGAGGTAAAAGGCAGCGTTTAGTATACCATCCGCGGTGTACTGTCAGGCGTGAGGCAACAGCGTGTAGCAGAGGGCCCCATCAGTTGTAGGTGGCAGCAGACGTGGGCAGGCAGACCCAATGCGCGGGGATCCGACAGCGCAGGGAAGGGCCCGGGGCCGCCTCCTGGCCTGCCACGGGGAGGCCCCAAGTCAACAAGTGGCGCCGGCGGCGCGGGACCGACAGCCCAGGTCAGATGCTGATTAGGATGCGAGGAGGCGAAGGGCAGCCGCCGGTGAGCGCGCGGAGCCCAGGAGCCAAACAAGTTCGGCCGTCCCCCATCCCCGCGTGCCCCCTACCTTGTTGTGGGTATGCTCAGTGGTCCGTAGGAGGGGGGGCAGCGGAGGGTGGCAAGATGTGGTGTGGCGCCGCCCAGGTCCCCGGGAGCGTCTCCGCCCTCCGTGGCGTGAGACGGGCAGCGGGAGGGATCCGGGCTCAGCGCCGCCGGAGCACGTAGAAGGGGGCACCCGCAGGGTGCAGCAGGGTCAGCAGGGTCCTCTTGGAGGGGCACAGGCGCCCGCAGGAGCGATGTAGGGCGGCCCCCTGGCCGGGAGAGGCGAGCCGCCGAGGAGGGCTGCAGTGCCCCTCCCCCACAGCAGGCTGCAGCACCACCCACTCGGGTGAAGGGATAGCCGCAGGCACCGGAGCCGCGACACGGCCTGAGGCGAGCCCCCGCAGTCCTGCTTCAGTCGCAGGGCCGTCGCGCAGTCCTCGAAGGGCGGTGGAAGATGAAACATCTCAGGGTTGCAGCGCAGAGGCTTATAGGTGGGCCCCGCCGATATGGGGCAGAGTAGATGCCGTTAGCCGGTGTTTAATAAGAGTATAGTGCTCTTCCCGTCCGGAGCTCCACTAGCAGGCGGCCATCTTGTTTCGGCGCAACAGCGCCCCCCACAGGTAAGTAACTTAAACCTACTGTGAAATCTGCTGTTGATGAAAGTAAAATTCCCTGCTGTCTCCGAATCATATCTGCCGTTTATGGGATTATAGCCGGTCTCCACCAGGCTATTCGCCAGCAGAAGAGCACTACTCAAAGTAGAGGGATTCTGCAGGTGAGGTTTGGGGATTAAGAGAGCTGCCTCCTCCTCAAGGTCATAGGGGAGATCCTCTCCAGACCCTAATCGTAAATTGAAATCTCCTCCCACTAACACAGGAAATCACAGCCTTTACGATCACGGTCACTGGACATACATGTATGTAGTGTTGAGAAAATGTCCCTCCCTTACCCCTTTCATTGTTATAAAGGTTTATTAAACTCTAGGCGCAAACTCCTTGTGTTTTCGCTGTCACAGTAAAGATGGTAGCATTTTTCAGGTCGGCACAACGTATGTCCCAGCCAAGTATAGTAGAGCTATAAGTTGCCAAGCCCCCTGCTGGTCAAAGAACGAGAACGAGACCAAGACCTAGAGTGTGGGAGAACCAGACAGACAGAGTGCACACAAGTTCTATATTTACGTGTAATACATTAGGTACAGCGAGCGTTTACTGTAAAGAACATTTTCAGACTGACCAGTGTTGTCTGCAGCAATGCACTGCAATGGCATTGAGTCCTGGCACATTTTGTCACTACCTCTATCCTTTGGCATGTCTCAAACTCTCCATAGATCGAGATGGGAATCTGTTTCATACCTATAATGCTCTGCCATAGAGGGGCAAACTTCCTCTTTGCATGTGCATGCCTTTTATTAAGGGTGGTACCTTATTCGAACCATAGTTCTCTTAGAAGGATGATTTTTTGATTGTGAAATTGCCTTTGCCTGTAAAGCCACTTTCTGATCTTCTCATTGCCCTTATACGGTATCCAGTAATTTTTTCTAAAACTTATTGTCGAAACATCATTTTGTCAAACATATTGCCGAATTTTTTTTCCCAAATGTATTATTTTTTTATTTTGTTTTTTTTTGTTTCTTAAGTAAAATAAGTGTTAAAAAGGTGGGTTATGGGGGGACCCCCCCCATTTCAAAAATATAATTTAAAAAAAAGAAACATTAAAAAAAAAAAATTAGCCAAAATTGTATCGAGAAAATGGCATTCGAAAAAGTCACTATAAACCCCCTTATACTCTTGCATAGATGTATGTAATTATGGTGAATCTGGAAACGACACTAAAGTCTAACCAAACTGTATCAAGGCAGGTGACTGAGCAGTAAGTCCTAGACTAAGGAGAGTGTGGGGATGGTGGATGGTTCAATGAGATCCCGACAGAGCGCTCCTAATTCTAGTTGGACAGTACAGTATGTATAAAAATAGTTATTTATTAGGCCATAAGTGAAATTCTTTGCAATGAAAATAAAAGGAAGTAAAATTACGAAATTCACATAGACACATATATACATTAACCATGGGTAGCTCATGCTAAAGAGTACCAACAGTTAACTTTTTCAACAGTGAGATGAGATTCTAGTAAGAACATTAGCAAGCTGTATGCAGTCAACCCAGTGTAGAAAAACGAAAGAGGTTGTTAAAACACACAGCCCTTGCACTCACAAATGCCTTCCTTGATAATGATGGTTAGGAAAGATTTCTCTTTCTGCAACTTTCCCTCCATAGTTGCTTAAGGAACCCCATTAGCAGCACTATATTGCAAGTATCTGGCCAACAGGTTTGGTTTTTGGTTTGGTTTTTTGTTATGACCGCCGGAGATAGTACTTGTGTAGGTTAGTATAGGAGACCATGTTCGTTGTATATTTGCTAATTTGTTCTGTTAGCACTTCATGCCTACGGGCCCATAGTGCGCTTTATAAATGTAATGTAATGTAATTTGTTTTGCTCCGTTTACATCCTACCGTGACCTCCGTGTACCTCCTTCGGCTTCTCTTCCCTAGCCTTTTGCTCATCGGGAAACTGATCAGTCCTTCAGACTATCAGTACTGGGAAACTATTTTTCCCTTTTGAATTCTTGTACTTTTTTACATTGCACACAGCATCTTACAGTGCAGCGCAATGGTGATACTTTTGTATCACCCTAGCTTTTTACTCATGTGATATTGGTTACTTTTATGTGTGCCTAAGGACAAGCTGGTGGCAGCAGGTACAGTTTTACCAATTTTCATTATTGTTGGTGTGGCGTTTGCTGCATATGGCTACTGAACGTTGCTAGTGCCCTAAAATGGCCATGCCACAAGATTTTCGCATACTTGTTGTTTGACCTTCCTGCCTTGCAGTTCAGGAAATCCCTTACAAAGTCATGCACTTTCCCGGGAAAGCTGCTGCTTTCACAGGCTAGTGATACCTTTGTGTGTGTGGCCCAGGAAGGGGGTGGTACTGTCTAGTGCCAGTCCACATCCTTGGTGCCAGAAAGTCTGGCTGTGGGACAAATGTGAAACCAGTCGTTGTCCCTGATTGGACAACACTTGGTTGTTTGAATGGTGCAGGTCCTTCCCATTGATGGGCTGGGACTTGTTTCCAGCTCAGATTTTGGATAAGAGGACCACTGCAGCCATTTCTTGAGATCGTTTGAGTCAAGAATCCCTCGAAGAAGAGCAGCTTGCGGAAGATCCGAAGAGGACTCCTAAAGCATCTCTTGATGTGTCTGGCTTGGTGAAGCCCTGCTCCTCTACCTGATCTCCAAAGACCCTGAGCGGTGCTCCAGCATTTGGACTAGTGCGACCAAAAAGTCTCAATCCCGCATTGCCTCCAGCAATGCCCTGCTCCTTTCGCATGAAGACATTGATTGGTGCTTCAATATCTGGACCAGCCGGAACAAACAGTCATAATGCCTGCTCGAGGATTCTACCTTTGGAAGTCGTTGGAGGTGTCCTGGCACCACACTGCAGGCTTACCAGTTGCCTTCTGGCCCTCACTTATGCATCAGTTGCCATTCCAAGCTCAGACTTGGGACTCTGCCGACTCTCAGCTTGTGAGACAAGGGGCCACCCCCACAGATGCAGCTCTCCAGAATGAAGAGGGGCCACTAGACAACCCCTTCTGTCGCATTAATCATGGTGTTCATAGCTACAGTCCGTCTTTGTGTCCTGTGGGACTCTAGAAGTAAGTAGGCTCAGAAGAATCAGAAACCCTAGGAGTTCAGATACCTGTGTTACCCTCCTTCCCGCCACATGGTTTAGCAGATGCAGATACATAACCCTACCTCTCCCTTTCCTGGTTGTGATCAGTGGAATTCTGATGAAGTATTCCCCTCTCACACGAGCTTCCCTTAGAATGGTGGGATGCAGAGAGAGTTCCTAAAGAACTTTGCATGCTCTGTTCTCACCGTTCTGGAACAAGAACACCTACCTGTTGTCTTTGCCAACACTTGTTCAGCTACTCTTAACAATTTACAAAGGGATAACGTTTGTGGACTTGTGGACAGATTTTAGAGGCCACCCTAGTTATAGTTAACAGGGAACTCCAAGATGATAGCCAAAATCAATCAAGGTAGCAATGGCGACCACACAGTAAGGCACACAATAATTAAATTTAGACAATCGAGTATAGAAATAGTTATTATAGGCCTTATGAACACACTGGAAAATGAATCTAACGTAGTATTATTGAACAGCACTCTATGATACAAACATATACAGTCACTTTAGGTTCCAATATACATCACAAAATGTAATCGGCAAAGCAGGCAAGTATATCAAATGCAGTAAATGATGGAACCAGATCACAAGACAATAACCTAACTTAAGTCCAAATCCAATGATGAATGGGGCCTGTGCCCAAAAGTCACGGGAGCCGCAATGGGTCTTGGGGGTCTCACCAGAATGATGTCTCTGTAGGTAGGTTTCAAAAGGGTTGTGTGGGTGATTGTTTTAACTTAAACTTGTAACTTTTAGAGAGTTTTCAACTTTTGCCATTTTATTAAATGAAACAGGTTGAATAAACTCCTCACTATCCCTAGTCTAATGAGGATTTCCCTGCCTAACATAAACAAAAAGGAACACTCTAACCAAGGGATATCTAACCCTCACACTTGTACAATAATCAAAGGAAAAAGGAAATACATGGCAATTCTATAATCTGCTTCAGAATACGGTCAATGGCTCTGATCATGGTCTGGGCGAATTCCCCTTCCCCAGATCCAAACAAGGGTTTTCTCTTCAAACAAAAGAAAGAAGAAGGAAATCGATTCAACACAAAGTTCCAGTACAGTTCTTAAGTTCTTGTACTCAAATACACAAACATTACATTACAGCATTTGTAATGCGCACTATGGATCCTGAGGCATAAAGGCGCAGACAGTTTGGACTAACGACACTGTGAAAACAGAAAAGGAGATTGACTACTGATCCTGACGACCAGAAGCGGAGAAGCCAAGGATGGAGAACCTACCACAAGGTCAAGAGACTATCAACGTTTACAAGTCTCTCTCAAACATTTGTAGAGAAATATGGCTTCTCATTGTTCCAGGTAACTGATTCCAGAGTTTGGGGGCTATCAGATAAAAGCGCCATTCTCGGCTTTCTATGTTCTGCGCCTGGGTAGAAGTAAGTAATTCTGGGTGCAGGCAGGACCTCAACGCCCTACCATTAACTTTGTCATTGATATATATCTGCAGATATTGATATTGATGTTTTATTTCTATTGCGCTCGTACACAAGTGTTTCAGAGCTCGACAAGGCAAGGGAGGGGAACAGGGGGAACAGCAATCTTACTAGGCCCAGTGACATTGAGAACGCACAAGTGCATGGGAGAGGGGGAGGGGAAAAGTGCATGGAAGGGGGAGAAGTGGAAAGTGCGAAGCAGAGGAGAAACAGATAAATAACAATAAATACAAAATAAAGGCAACAAACGGTGGTAGTGCAGCCAGCAATTTGCAAGTGCTAGGTTTAAGGCAGCAGACAGAGTAGGTCTGATAAGTGCAGGAAGAAAAAGGAGGGGGCTGTATGGATACAGATACAGACACCAGTGCAAGGGTTGGCCCGGAGGCAGTGCGGGAGGTTGGCAGGGTGAGCAGGTACCTGGGCCCGGAGGACAGAGGGTGGCCAGGTCCACGGTGCCAAGAGAGAAAAGATCAGCAGGGGGGAGGGGGAGCGAAGGCAGAAGAAAAAAGGAAGGTCTTGAGGTGCTTCCGGAACCGGAGATGGTTCTCCTCAAGTTTTAGAGTGGCAGGGAGGCTGTTCCAGAGGGAGGCCCCAGCCGAAGACAGAGATCTACCCCCAGCTCATTTCTTTGAAAAACGACTGACCCTGAGGGAGTTGGAGGTAGAGGAGCGAAGAGTTCGAGAGGGGAGGTATTTGCGGAAGGATAGCTGAAGGTATTTTGGACCCAGGCCCCAGAAAGCCTTGTGGACAATGCAGAGGTTTTTTAATTGAATCCTTGCATCCACTGGGACCCAATGGAGATATTTCAGAGCTGGAGAGATATGATCCCAGGGCTTGAGGCCAAGGACAAGTCTCTCAGTCCTTTTCTGGATTAGTTGCAGAGGGCAGAGTAGAGGCAGGTAGATTTAGAAAGAGGCTGTTACAATAGTCCAGCCTAGAGAGAACCAGAGCTTGGGATACCATGAGCTTCGGGGGGAAGGAGAGGAAAGGCAGAGTACCTCTGAGGAGGTGCAGTAGGAAATTTGACTTTTTAGAGACCTCAGAGATGTGGGCGGAGAAGGAAAGGGTGGAGTCAAAGATGACCCTGAGGTTCTTAGGGTGGCATCTGTTGTAGTCTGCATTTAAGTTATGACAAGTACCCTGAGTTTGTCATAACTATTGGTAGCCAGTGGAAGGAGCGTCTAGCCTCTGAGACATGATCACGGTGGGACAGGCCTAACATGACTCTGACTGCCCAGTTCTGCACTGACTGGAGCTTCTGTACGTCCTGCTTGCTAATGCCCGACAAAAGGCTACAACAATATTCTATATTGGCCACTATTATAGCTCTGGCGATTGTTTCAGCACTTGCCTGAGTATTAAGGGGCCTAAACTGCGAAAGAAGCTTGACATAGTAGACCGATGCGTCGACTACACTGTTTACATGAGCTCTCATAGAAAGAGTCTGATCGAGAGTAACACCCAAGATTTTTGTTTCGGGCAGAGGGGTGGTAATGTTATCTCCTAGCTTGAATGAGCTGTAAGTCTGGTTCAGCTTTCGCAAAGAACAAAGTTCTGTTGCTTCAGTAAAGTACCTTGAAAAAAAGCCATAAGCTCTCACTCATCCTGGAATAAGAACTGCTCCACATTTGTAGTAGCAGCAAATAGTCTGGTCAGGATTGTTAACCACCATCTTAACTACAGAAAGAATTGTGACTTTTCTTCAGCCAGCTTTCACAACTCTCTGCAACTGTCAAAACTCAATATGTTGTTCTGTATTGGTACCACTCTTCAGCACTTTCACCTTCTACTACCTGGTGAACTCGTGTGCCCAACACAAGCCCTTTAAGACAGAGTAGCAGTACTTTGTGATAGACAGGGATGCTGGATGCAGAATATACTCAAACATCAAAAATCAGACCGATTCAGGAAGTTTGCAAAGTAAACTGTTTTAATCTCAATTATCTAAAACGGGGAGTATAACGAACATCAATGAACACGCTAGATCCACTTACTCAACTTAGCTTATATACTAAAAACTCATCATCATTGACGTCAACCTACGTGGCAAACTACAAAAACCTATTCGGGAGTGTGATGGGATCGCAGGGAACATCTAGGTATACATTCCATACTGTTCAAGGAGAGTGATTGGACTTCTAACATCAGGTGGGCAACTAAGCCCTCCTCTAGTGCAGGCCACTACGAACGTCAGCAAATACACAATGTCCTATTGGTTATACAAACTATAGGGTTCTCTTACGTGGCCCTCTATAATTGGTTGTCACCCTTGTACACCTCTATAATATTCCACCTACACCGGCAGCATGCAGGCTGGCACCCAGGTGCTGGCGGGCTGGTCATAACCATAGCTTCCCACCTCATTAGCCTTCCATCTATAATCACTCTTGCTGTCTGCTAGTCAATTAGTCCTTTGAAGATTGGCCTTGTAAATGTTATGAGCCTGAGAAGAAAAAGGGAGTATAGGCATACTCTGTCCTTTGGTTTCTATTTACATCATGCCTCTGGACTGGAGACCATGTTTCAGAGCATTTTGTATTAAACTCTATTAAATGAAGAACCTCTGACGTCTACAATGTTCTCGCATCTCACCTCAATCAGGAGTTTTCTCCCTTCACACGGTTTGTAGCTTCTGTAAGAACATCCAGGCTCGATATGGCCTTGAGTTTCTGGTGCTGGGCCAACCAAGCCTTTCTTCGATTCACCTTTGTTATTAGCCTATTTTCATAACTGCACCACACTGAAAAACTTGTCTGTTCTTCTGGGTCCAAACTCTGCTAAAAATGCGTCGTGGAATATCTGTAGTCCATACAGTCCTATGCATTTACATTGGCGCATCGCCGCAATCTAATTAACTACGTAGCCAGCCTCAAGAATACTTTGCTTGCGGTACTGCAACTGTACAATTGTAAAATGACTTCATATCTTCTTGTTTATCTCTGTAGCATGAGCATCTTCATCCCGAGTCCGAAATGTTGCTAATCTTTAACGCCTCCTCCTTTGATTCTATAGAATGCTTATACTCTTCAATCTTTGTACGGGTGTGTCCGTCTTGCTTTCATATGATGTCACCAATCTACTCCCTCGCTTGTTTTTCCCACTTCCTTCGGATTTCATTCAAATGGCCATCATATATTCGAGACTGCATGTATGGCTTTCTCAACGGGAACCTTGCTTCCATGATCCTTTGCGGTTTTTGTAGTTTCAATGGTACTGCACGTGTCTCAGACTCCGGCTCCCAACATATAGGCAACATGGGGAGGAGCTTTGGGTGGGGTACTTAGCTACACCGCTACACTGGCTTATCCTTTCACCAAGTTCCTTTTGGGCTATCTCTTCTTGCCCTATGGATATATGATATGGCATTTATAACGCGCCTATACACAGGTGTTTCTACTCACCTACCCGTCTACTACTTCAAAAACAAAAGAGAAAAGTGCTTCAATGGTAACTTTCAATTTTAAAGTAACAGCTTCAGTAGTTTTGCTTGATATATAAATGCAGCTTCCAGGAAATAGAGCATTCACTTTACAAACAATGCTCCTCTCCGGCTAGATAACTTCTTCCTAAAGGGCAGCTTGTTTGCCACCTTTCTTTCCCTTCTGCACCAATGGTTAAACAGTAGCTAGGATACAGTCTCTACCTGTGGCAACCTTGGTTTTGGCAATGTGAGTTTAGATTAAGCACTTTTTTCGGAACATAGGAGTAGCACTTCTACAACCCATGAGGTTCTTATTACTCACCTCTGAATTTTGGCAACGCTTGGTATTCTTTCTCAAGCCAGCTTTAACTCTTTTGCTTGCATGCCTTGGTTCTTAATACTGGATTCTCACCGGGATGTCAGGATCTCCAAAAACTCATAAAAGGTACATCACAGCTTTGTTTCATTAACCACCACCTCTGTGGTTTTCTAACAGTTTGATATTCAATGGAAGTGTCTCTGTCATGCACACGCGAGCAGCGCGGTTGACCTGGCACACGCAAGCAGCACCCGAGCACTCCAGTACCACTTGCAAGTGAGGTACTCACTGGTTAAGTCGCTCCCTCTTGGTGCTCGCTGGCTGCTAGCTTCTGGGGCTCTCCTGGACCCGGCGAACAGTTTCTAGCTGTTCGCCCTCAACGCCACACCAGCTTCACAAACTCCTACGACTCTCCTGCGCGACCCAGTCACCGGAAATCTCGCAGCATCTTCCACCATGCCGACTTTCTGCTGCATAACCGCTGCAAGGGGGATAAGGAGAGTCAACGACCCTATCAGGAGCCTCAGTGGTCCTGGCGGCTTCTCGCTCTGTTAATCCCGCCTCCACCTGCCCACACAGTGTACACTGCTTCCTCTGCTTCCCTGACTTCTTCAGCATCTCTTTAGCCGGCCCCTGAGGGGGCCATTTAAGCCTCTGTCTCCCTCAGGTGTGGGTCATTTAGGTTACTTAGCTGACCACTACAAATCTGTTCCTCTGCATTCCTCGTCCCAGTACTGAGGGAATTATGGGTCCCGAATACCAAAATGAGTGTTCTTAACTATTTCTGCTCTACAATAAGCTATCAAAAGACATGGGGTTTTTGGGGGGGGGAGTTAAACAGGGGAATTGGCCCTTCTTCCTGACCTGTGTCCTACCCCTGTGAACCTCCCGCAGAAGACCACCCCCGGGGTCGGGATTAGGAAGCATCTGCCTTCCCCAGGCCACATAAGGGAAGGACCCAGGTCGGGGTTTGGGGTAGGGCGGGGACTCATTATCGATTAATCACAGAGTCCCTCTACCGAGAACGAATACGGGCAAATAACCTGTACTATGGAAGTTGCCCACTCGGGAGGCTCAACAACCACGTTTTAGCTTACTGTGCCTTTCACAGAGGAGAAATATCCATTTGCATATCAGTCTGGTCCCACCCACTTAGGCGGTCCAGCACCGAAATGCTTGGCAATTCTCCTCTGAACAAGATTACCAACAGCAACCCCAGACACGTGTTTCAGGCCTAGTCGGGCCACATCAGTGAGGTGAACCAGTGCCTCTCTAAGCACATTGAGCAAGGCATATTACCCTAGGCAATTTAGGGTGAAAACCCAAGTTCCTATACATTCACAAAAAGGTCTGGGAGCCCCTCTACTAAGAACGCTCATGGCCAAATAACCTGTTCTATGGGAAGGAGCCTACTTAGGAGGGTGTACAACCACGTTTTTACTCACTATACAGTGCAGGACTGCCCTTGTGAGTGGGACCAGACTGATACGCAAATGGAAATTTCTTCTCTGTGAAGGGTACATTGAGCTAAAATGTGGTTGTAGACACTCCTGAGTGAAAGAAATTCCATACAACAGGGTATTTGACCCATGTTCGTTCTCAGAAGAGGGGCTCCCACACTCTTGCTTAACGGGGTTACATAGATGTCTATGCAGTGAAAGCAGAATTAGGAAGAGGATGCGTAGAGGTGAGAAATGTGTAACTAACTCATGGTGACAACCGTAAAGACAGACAAAAATTATCACATTTTAAGGGTGTTCATTAAACTGTATAAATGGGTGAGAAAAACGCCTAATCTAAACCTAAATCTAAGATGTGAGCAAGCTATAACAATCAAATAATAAGGCAGTCCTAGTGGCATCTTGTCAAATAAAAAGGGCCTACACTAAAACAATCTATTGCCAGTCCTTACAGCTAAATTACTAAATGGTGTGGGATAATGTTCACCAGAAAAGAAAGAAGTGTTCACAAAATGATAAGTCAGGATGGTATAACTGGGTTCTCCCTTCCCCACGTTTTTAGCACGGGCCAAGGCAGGACTCTCGAGCACAGACCTTGGCTTCTCCAGCACAAGCTTACAATTAGTTTCCAAAATATCAGGGTCTTCTGTGCCCAAATCGCTTTTACACCAAGTCTCTTGCCTCAGAGGGCCTGATGTGCTATAAACAACAAAACGAAAGTTAATTTCAATAAAATCTTCCCATCATGTTATTTCCCTTCTCCCTTGCATCCCCCTCAACCGGGCTCCGTTCCATTTTTTAACATTGGCCTCCCTCAGTCGGGTTCACATTTGCCAGTTTAACACAGTTCACTTAGTTGTAACAACTTGCAGGATTCTCTTCCCTTAGCTTTTTCCAGTTCCCAGTCAGGCTTTCTCTTAGCCCCCAGTCAGGCTTCACACATTTACTGTTCGCACGGCGTTCGCCTCAGCCGGGCGCACACGCTTGTTTAACAATGGTAATGGGTTAAGGACTTTCGATTGTACAAGGGAATTTGGTTTGACCCTTGTATGAACCACCTTACCTCCCTATGCCAGTCTTTCCTATGGCCTCTTGGTACTATAATGTTTACAAGAAATGGGTACCAGACAGAGTCTTTCGAACGAATATCCACGTAGCACCGGACCACTCTGCAGCTGGTCTTTCCCTGGAACTTAAAGTTCAGTAGCGCACAAGTTCTTTGTTCATATCTTGGGAGGCCTGATGTCGGGAGGATAGCTTAGGGGCAACGTGCTTGCCTTGGAAGCAGGTTCGATCGCCGGGTCTGCGGTTAGAAACCTCTGGGTATTAAGCGGGTTATAAATAACCTATCATATCATACCATATCATGTTGGCGTTTGCAACCTTTGTTCAGCACCATCCGGTTTACTATCAGTTCTCCTTCCGACTCACTGGCTGTGCTGAACTCCTTGTCATTTTGTCTCTGGAGTCAAGGACGGTACCACAGTAGCAAGCGCATCTCCCCGCCTTGGTTAACAATGCGGGAGGTTCACGTGCACCGTTGACATCTGTTCCACCACACGTGAGCTATAGGTCCCAGTCTTATGATTCCTTTTACAAGAGGCTTTGCGGGTCTGGGTCAAAAAGGGCAAGGGTAACTGCCCTCCTTGTCGTCCTTTCCGGTCTCGCTTTCTTCTCTGTTCAAGCTGCAGTCCTGGAATAGCCACTTCCTTGTGCGTTTGGCCTTGCTCAAAGTGTGCTCTCGTGCTCCGCCTTTTATCCCTGTGGGGAAGTGAAAGGGCCGTCAGGTGTGTGCAGTTATTCTCAATTGCCTGACTCTGCCTAACCCTTGTGTTGGGACATGTCAGGTAAACGGCTCTGGTGTTAGTCCGTTGCCTTTCACGGTGTAAGAAAGTGTGAGTCACAAAGGTGTTATAAGCAAGGGTGTACCGTGTCTTACCCGTCAGTGTCCCACTTCCACGACCCAAAGAAGCCCCCCCACCCCCATCCAGGTGATCCTCCCCCACTGGATCCAATGGCGATGGCCGTGTCCCGGCCCCCTGGAGGACAGATCTCTGGGGACTAGCGCGTGAGACACCTTCAGGTTTCTCACACATGGTATCCCCCAATCCCCATTGAGAATCAGCCTAACCCTCCCCTGGCCTTATGGGCTATTGTAGAACATCTCCCCTCAATTTCCCACATTTAACCTATGACAGTACTGGGACAAGGAAGAGTCAACTAGGAGTAGTAAACACTAGTCGCTCATTTCACCTCTCTAGTACTTGGACGGGGAAGGTGACTGCAGAGTACTATGAAGGTCCGCCATGTCCCTCTGATTAGTCAGGCAAGACCAATTGAGAACACACACCTGCAACCTGTTAAGTGGTTGTAGGTGTTTAAGAGAGGTAAAGAGCAGCAGGAAGGCCTGTGTGGAAAAGACCAGCAGGGGATCCTGCTCGAGAGGATGCAGCTGTAGTGGGTCCTGCAGAGATGATAGGACGCCGGCAGATGACACCAGAAACCTGTGGAGCTCAGGAGAAGTTTGGCCGTTGGAATTCCTCAGGTGTGGGAGCCTCCGTGGTCAGGGAAACTCAGCCGGAACTGCGGACAAAGGAAGAGAAAGCAAGCCGCTGCCATCATCTGCGGAAGAGAAGCAGAGCTGCCGGAGAACACCGAGAAGTATCAAAGTTGCAAGCGGAGCTCGCAATCAAAGGCAAGGCAGCAGGCGGAACAAAAGGAGTCTATCGCAGCTACTTGACAGGACCGCCGGAGACAGGTGAGTGAAAGGGAACATCACTCGAGACTGGGGCACTCCGAATGGCCTGGTTTTAAGCAGCACAAATGGTGAATGGGCCGAAACAATGCACAGAGTGAAACAAACCCAAAGTCACAGGTTACATAGAAATTTAGTGGCACAGTAAATAATGATGAATTTTGAATGCCGAACTGAATGGAAACTTTATGGGAAAAACTGCGCTACAGTAACAAATTTATGGGAAGTTACCCAGTTGAAAAAACATACGAATTAAGAAAGCAAGGGTGAAAGTTGGCAAAAGATTATGACGAAAAGATAGAATCTTGTACATGAATGCAATGCAGCAGGGCCAAAGACTGGCAAAAGGCTAACCAGGAGCGGCCAGGTGAGTGAATCTTCATAAAAAACCAAGAGGCCAACAAGAAGAAAATAAGCGAGTCTGAATCTGTGAACAGCGGCAGATATTGACAAACCTGTGTGGGCTGAAGAGCCTAGGATTCCTGGTTGCGCGACCTGTGATGGGTGTACCGTGTGGTCTGAAAACTGTGACTGGACAAGGGAACCCTCAACTGTGAGAACCAAGGACATTGTTTAAGTAAACGTAGGAGGAGTAACATAAGTGAACTGTTATTTCAATCTAGGAGTGTCAAATTGATCTGGTGTTGTGTTCAACACTGAAAGACCAAGATTAATCCTAAATTGGCAATTGGAAGTCTTGGAGAAAGGAACCCTGAGACTTGATGAACTGCAATGCTGTTTGGAGGACAAGCCTCAAGACCCTTTTCTTCTGAACTCTTGCCTTGAACTTGGGGGGAGGGAACCCTGACAATTGTGTGGAACTATATTACCTTGAACTTGAATAGGTTATCCTAAGACGTTTGTGGAACTATCTTGAACTTGGGGAAGTGTAGCTGGGAAGGAAGCTAAGAGCTTTGTGTTGATCACCTCTTCTTTTATTGTTGATATCCCTACACATTGTTTAGCTTTCATTGTGAGGGCAAGTATAGGATTTGGACACAGACAGATTCTCAAGTTGAGCTTTTGGACTGACTTTCCTTAGGTACGTTCAGGTATGGAAATCCCAGTTTAGCATAGGGCAAGTTAGGCCATCAACCATACTGACACTTGAGTTAATAAACCATTTTGTTTTGAACTTTGAATCTGTTGTCTGTGTCTTGCTTCATGATGCCTTCACAGTGGACATGATATTGTTTGTCAATCTCTTGTGTTTGTTAATTGTACTTTACACCAAACCCCTGACCTCAACCTAGCTGCTCATTCTAATTAGCAAGGGAGACCTAAAGTGTGAAGTTGTTGTGAAAACTTCAGGTTCACTAGGGTTGCCCCCTCCTCCCCCCTGAACCATAAATACAAAAAAGGTAGCAGGCGCCCCTCTCTCGAAAGAACATGGCATGATAACCTGTTCTGTGGTTTTTACCAACTGTGAGAGTCTGCAGCCATCGCTTTTAGCTCACTGTACTTTTCACAAAGGAGGAATATCCATTTGCCCTTGTGGCAGGACAAAGACTGATATGCAAGTATTGGCTCAAGATGTGTGCGCTTGTTTTGTTGCTTCTAGTGCTTTGCAGCTGCCATCCGATTATTAAGGCAAAATCTCTGGCTCCTTCTCTTCAAAACCTGACTCCTAAAAGCGCCGTACTTCTCCCGCGAAACTTAACGATTGTGAATGTCTATCCCCCACCCCCCCAGGTTAAGCAAATTGGTACTCTTGGGGAGGATTTTGTTTTGCTAAAGGGTCGGTTGATTTCCGAAGAGGATGATGTAATAATGGTAGGTGATTTTAATGCCATACTGGGTCAGAATAAGAGGACTCTGCAAGATAAATTATTGGTCGAAGAACTTTGTGCTGTCACAAGGAGAGGCATAACTGGCATCTTATCGATAATGAGCCGCATGATTGATTAACTCCTTTATGAATAAATATTTAATTGTGGATTTGAACGGCAGGTGTAGTGGGGATATTCCACCAAAACCCTCTTTTAAAGCCGGCCGGAGGAGAACCCTAACTGATTACTGCTTGGTAGATTGCTTCATTTTGTGAGGTAAAGGGATTATAGATTCAAGAATGCCCAGAAAGTGATCACAATCCCCTACTTTTGAAGTGGCAGCTTTGGGACCCCGCCTCCATTCGAGCGCAGCCCCTCTGAGTGTTGGACTCTGCCCCCCCCACCCAATGTTGATGATTGAGCATTGTGAGTGTATACCTCTGTTACCAAGCGAGGAAGCTCTAGCTCTGCGTAGTAGCCTTTTGAGGGCACAATGTCACTCTGAAGTGGTGACGTATTTTGCCATTGCGGTCTAAAAGATAATGGCATCAAGCCTGATATTAAAATGGTGTATGCCCCGTGGTTTGACAAGGAATGTAGAAGGGCAAACAAAGAGACATCCAAAAGATAGTTTATGAAACATTTTTGAAATGTAAAAAAAAAGAATTTGTTGAAACTCTGTGGGACCTTTTGGATAGGTCCGTATATGAAAACCATCCAAAAAGATTCTGGGCATTGGTGCAAAAGGGTTTCGCTCGAGGAAAAGTGGATACTGAGGGAAGAATCCCCTCAGAGCAGTGGATCTTGCATTTTCAAGAGATCTTCTGGGTCACATAGGAGCAAGCGCAAGTCAATGCTTTCAGCTCGTGGTAAGGTACACTCTGGGGTATTTTACCCAGGGTGAAATTGAGGCACAAATTAGATGTTTAAAGAAAGGCAATGCTGCAGACCCAGATGGACAGAGACCTGAAGTGTTTAGCGCATCAGTGGATTGTTTGGCCCCGGTCCTGTTACGGGCCTTTAACTACATTGATGAAACTCTTGTGCTACCACAATCATGGAGAATGAGTCTAATTGTCCCACTGTTTAAAAAGGTTAACATATTGGACCCCCACTACTACCGTCCAATAGCCTTGTTGGATGTTTCAAATAAGTTATTTACATGATGCTTGGCCAAGCGCTTTGGAGAGTGAGTACAGGACAATTTGATTATTCCAGATACACAAGCAGGTTTCCGTAGAGGTTTCTCAACAATTGACCAGTTTTATACTGAGCACGTTGGTGGAGAAATATATCAGCAGAAGGAAGGGTCGTCTTTATGTTCCCTTTCTCTATTTTACAAAGGCTTTCAACTCGGTAAAATAACATTTTCTGTGGACAAAGCTTAAAGGGATTGGTGTGCCCCTAACACTCCTCCAGTTAATTATGTTGCTTTATGGAAATACGTCAGCAAGGATCAGGTTTGCTGCAAACAACAATTATTCCGGTGAGTTTTTAACTAGCGTAGCGGTAAAGCAAGGCTGCCCTCTGGCTCCTTTGATTGCTCTTTCTCCACGATTATAACCCTCACGCACCAACTCAGGGTCGTATTCCCCCTCTTCTGAATGGTGTGAAAATCAGCAGCGCCCTATTGTATGCAGAAGATATTCCTGATAGACCTTACTCCAAGCGATCTACAGCGGAATTTGCAATATGCATCTAAATATTTCTCGGGTTTCGGTCTTCTGCTGAATTTGTCTAAAACCAAAATACTTGTGTTCGGTAAAGGGAAACCATCATTTAAGTGGTTTCTGAATAACAAACCCTTAGGCGTGGTGAATGAATGCAAATATTTGAGCTTTTGTTCGCCAAAAGCAGAGGTTGGAGTAATTGTATAAAGACGTAAACCTGCCTCTATGGGCTTAAAGGACTTCTCTACTTCTATTATAATTTTGGTGGGAATCATTTGGACAAGTGCCTGCAGGTTTTCAGTTCCGAAATTAATGCGCCCGTTCTTTATGGAGCAGAGATTTAGGGTGCAGCTCCCTGTGGGTGCCTAGATAAAATGTTCAACTCTGGGTTGCGGAGGATTACAGGCCTGCCAACCCAAACTCCTGGTCATGCTTTAAGAAACAAATTGGGTATAGTCAGCTTATCTTTACAAAGCCAGAGGATGTTTTTAGACTGTTTTGTGAATGTGCAAGTAAATGCCCCATTAAACTCTAATGTAACGCCTTCTCAGCATGACTCCATGGTTAACTCTAGGAAAGGTTCGAACAGTTGGTATAACCATGGAATCCGCTTAATGAATGTGTGGAAGCTGAGGGATGTTGGGGCTCTGGACGATTTATCACGCAGTCAGCGTAGATTCTACTCAAGAGAGATATAGAACTAGAATGTCATGCTCTAAGTGTACATTTAAGCTCATTGAGACATTATTCAACATCACACAGACAAGTGGGAGTAGTCCCCGCTGTGCTTGAGATCAAGACCCCTGAATCCAGAAGACTTATTTTATTGGCCTGGTTAAATATGCTTCCTTTGAGATCAAGGACCCCATGGCTGACCCGGGAAACGATCTGCCCCTGTGGCTTGGGGCAAGGAGAATATTTATGGCATTTTTTATTTGACTGTACATTTCTGTGTATATTAAGGCCTGTCCTTATCAAAAATCAATTATGGACACGAAGGGAGCGTTGGGTAAGATTTTCATATCAATGATCTTCCTGATGTGCCAATTCCAGAGCTTTTTGCATTATCTAGGTAACTATTCTACCTCGTTGAAGGGGAATCTTTTTCCCCTCTCACCTAGTCTTTTTCTCTTTTTTATGGGTGACTTTTTATATATCTCTCCATAGTGTATGGTTGAAGTTATAGTTTCATACAACTTTTGGGCTTAGGCTGGGTTGCCCCTATGGGTTCCCCTGTAAATATCTGTTTCATGTACTTGGATGAACAACAGTTTCCAAGTAGTAAAGAGGGATTTTCATCCCCCATTACATTTTATATAGTGAGCCAGCACGCCCCACCTTATGTGGAGTGCTGGGGGGATACAATGTGTCCCCTTTCTTACTTACTGGTAACGTTTTATTACAATTGGGAGTTTTACATGAATGGCTGGTGGCAGTGGTTTTACCTTTGACTCTTTTAGTCTTTATTACACGCAGGTTGTTAATTCAGTCTCGGTAATGCACAGAAGGGCTACTGTGTTTCTAAATAAAATTCCTGAATAGGGTGCCAAATCCACAGAGCCACATCCAGCCATGAAGACTCTCTTGCCTGGAGCCTTCTCTGTTGATCCCTGTTGCAAATTCCCTTCCAAAGTCCTGTCTTCCGTTTTTATGACAAAGGAATCCATCTAGCAGGTTTTTGGCTGCAGATCCAGAAGTCTTCCTTCTGCATTTCCTCTTCTGTGCTGAGGTACTGTGTTGGCTGGGGTGTTTACTTACCCTAAGCCTGTGTGCTTTCTGTAAAGCTTTTGGGGTGTATTCTGTGATTGGGAGTCCTCATCTGGTTCACCCAGGCCCACTGCTGGAATCCTCCTAGGGTGTCTTCTCTGAAGTCCCTTGACCCTAACTAACTTTAAAGTGAACTACTTACTTGTTTGAACAGTCTTCCACAGGAACTCTGACTTTTGCCTGCATCAGAACCCTATCTCCCCCTGCCTACATCTGGCAGCTAGATCTCAAGGGTCACTCTTCTGTCTCTGAGTGAATTCATGCAATAGACTAGGGAAGGACAGAATAAGTAAAGGATTCTGTATTGAAAAGAATAACAAGTGTTTAAAAGTACTTACTTGTGATTTGGTTGGTAACTGTAACTCTGAGAGTGAACCGTTAAATAAGTTTTTACCCTCCTTGAACATGTGTTGTGCCATTCTGAAACATAGGAAGCACCTCAAAACCTTCCTCTTTGCCTCCGCTTTCTCTCCCTCTCTCCCCTGCTAATACTACTGAAACTGCACTGAATCTGCAACTGGGCCATTCACCGTTCTCGGCCCAGCCACTCTCTCCTGCACTTCCTCCACGGCAACCCCTGCACTACGGGACTGTGTCTGTATCCTTACAGCCCCCTTTCCCAGCACTTGTCTGCACTTACCTCGCACTTGCCACCAGCTGGCCCTTGTTATTTATCCTGTATGCTGTATGCTAATAACCCTGTACTGCACTTTCCCCTCTCCCTTTCCCCCATGCACTTTTCCCTTCCCCTCTACCCTTGCACTTGCGCGATCTGAATGACACCTGGCCTAGTAAGATCGTTGTCTGTCTCCCCTTGTTCCCTCCCCTGTCTCGTCGCGCCTTGAAACACTTGTGTATAGGCGCGTTACAAATGCCTTATCATATCATATATCATATCATAGATATATAAGGTTAATGTACTCATCTGTGAACTGGTTATGCCTCTTTTCCAAAAGTAATGCTGTTGGCTTCACTATTTCTTTCAGAGAATAGGTGTACAAGTTCCCCAACTGGGTTTTACCTCCCCTAAGCTAATGAATAGCCTGTTTAGACTCGGTCTGCCTTAGGCTTTTACTTACCTAGTATAACATTGCGTCCTTCATGAAGTGTAACCTTAGGTTTATACCTACCTTTAAGTTGCTGATGGCTCCTTTAAAAGGTGTATAGGTTCTTGAGTTAGCAGTGTGCCATCCAAAAATAAGTTGGAGTTATTGATTACCTCAGCCTGTGCTACACTGATCTGAAAAGCAACTGTAAAGTGTTCTACAGGTGTAGCTGACCTTGGTCTGCCTGGTGCAATCCTAAATTAGTGTAAAGAGTTCTTTTTTTAATCGTAGACTGTTCCACTGAGCTGAAAATCAACTGTAATTGTATATTACACCAACAGGTCTTACGCACCTAGTATAACAGTGTGTTATTCTCAAAGTAGTTAAAGGTATATACTGTTCCTTGAATGAGTGTTCCACTATTCAGAAAAGTATTCTGGTAACTGGGGTTAGTTGATTGTGATGTCTTTGCTGAGCGTCACTGTATAACTGGCAGGGTCTACTAGCCTTATATTACAGAAAGTAATCTGGAAGTAACTAATGATGAATAGGTGTGCCCTTTACTAAATGTGTTTGATAAGGTCTAACTTCCTTAGAAATACTGTCAGTTTTCTAAATAAGGTGTATGCTTTGCTCTGTGTACTTTAAAGTAGAGTATTGTGTTTTTATAATATGTTTGTGATCTGTGAAAGTACTTATTTCCCACAAGATTTATCTGGGCCTACTTGTTTTTAAATAAACCCTTTATTTTTACAATACGTACTGTTTCAGTGTTTCTTTGGACCACACGTATACTACAATTTCTTTGTACATATTCTATAGCCCTCTCTCCCTCCTAAAATAAGCCTGGCTGCTCTGTCTATGCTTCCATATACTCAGGTGGCACAGCCTTATACTATGAGTGAAGTCCTGTACTGTCTCAGTTGAATGGGGTTACTAAGCCCTTAGTTGGACTTCAGAAAAACTGTCCTAACAGAGATGCTATGGATTTTATCATAAACTGTGATTATAAGAAGTTTTTAACTGAAACAGCCATTTTATTAAAAATGCGTTGGAGGTAGTTAATAGAGATCGGTGAAGGTATGTAATGTTTTTGGTATGGGGTTTTTAACGTATTTTTTTTATCTTGTACTGTATTTTCATTTTTTATCAGTTGAGCCTGATATGAAGTAATGTGATTTTATGTTGTATTTTAATGGGTTGTATTTCTGAAATAAAATTGTTTTTCTGCGACTCCTGGCAACTTTGGGGCTCAAAGTCTGTGACATGCTTCTTAATCTAACCTCTGGTACAAGCGTTAACCCTTCAAATGGGTGTCTCTCTTGGCTTAGCCACTTCCTGTGTTTCAGCTGTCCTACATTGTGTTCTCTTTTTCAGCTGCTCTTACAATGTGACCTTTGATTCCCTTCCCCCCTCCCCACTCCTCCTGCGCCTCTCGCTTCTACAACACAAATTCTCTGGAACGCTTTCCTAACACCTACACTGCTAGCTTGCTTCTGCCTAGTTTTAGATGTTGGCTTGGCATTAGTTGTTCCTGTGGGTTTGTGGGTCTGTTTCACCATTAGCCCAAATTGTTTTATTGGTTGGGCCTTGTGCATTATGCATCACCACCAACTCCTTATGTGCATGTTCTAATCCTCATTAGGTTCTGTTGGTGTTAGTTTTCTAGTGATTACCTTTCTAGCCAAGCCCGCGTCTCTGCGGCATCAAACAACTCGGCCAAACTCTTTAAAATCTGCAAGGAACTGGCCAATCCTGCCGCAGTCTCTACCTCCCCTATCCCCTCCCAGGCCCTCTGTATGGCACTGGCTTCTCACTTCATCTCTAAAACTCAGGACATCCTGTCCTCTCTCTCCTCCTATCCCCCACGTCCCCCCACTCCCTGCTCCTCCTCTGGCCTCTCTGCAGCCACCTCACTCCTTCTCTGCCTTTCCCCTGTTCTCCGCAGACGAGGTTTCTAGACAAGTCAGATCTATGAAAGTCCCCTGTTCCTCCAAAACTATCAAGGACCACATCGACTCCCTGGCTCCTGCCCTGGCTGATTTCTGCAATCACTCCTTCGCCACTGGAGTCTTCCCATCCCCCTTGAAGCACTCCCTTGTGCACCCTCTTCTTAAGAAACCCTCTGCCGACCCCTCCTGCCCGGCTAACTATCGCCCAATCTCCATCACCCCCTTCCTGGGCAAGCTCCTGGAGGAACTGGCCATCTCCCAGCTCAATCTCCACACTGAATCTGTTGGTTGTCTTCACGACCATCCGTATGGCTTCAGAGCTGCCAGAAGCATGGAAACTGCTCTCCTGAACATCCGTGAAGACCTGCTCTCCAACCTTGATTCTAACACCCTGTGTGTTCTCATATTACTTGATCTCTCCTCTTCCTTTGACACTGTCAACCATGCCATCCTGCTCGACCGTCTCCGTGGTAACCTGGGTATCACTGGTCAGGCTCTGGTGTGGCTGACTTCTTTCCTCTCCGACCGACCCTCCCAGGTCCAACTTGGGTCTTTCCTCTCCGATATCTTTGTCTCTACCTGTGGTGTCCCCCAGGGATCGAACCTCTCTCCCTGGCTGTTCAACCAATACCTGGCACTCCTTGCCCACCGCATTGCCGCTCTCTGCCCCAACTTTCAGTGCTATGCGGACGATACTCAGCTCATTTTCAGGCTACCCTTGGCCTCCGCCTCTCCTTCCCTCACCTCTGACTGTCTGTCTGCCATCCAGGAGTGGTGTGCCGCCAATGACCTCTGCCTTAATGCCAGTAAGACTGAGATTCTACTCATCGGCACACCCACTCCCTCCTTCCCTGCAGCTCTCTGGCCAGCCTCTCTTGGCCCTCTTCCCGCTCCCACCTGCATGGCTAAAAACCTCGGGGTCATCGTCGACTCCACACTCTCCTTCTCTCCTCACATTTCTGATGTCTCTAAGAAGTCACACTACCAGCTGCACCGCCTCAGAGGTATTCTTCCTTTCCTCTCCTTCCCCCAGAAGCTCACTGTCTCCAGAGCCCTGGTTCTCTCTAAAGCTGGACTATTGTAACAGCCTCTATCTAAATCTGCCTGCCTCTACTCTCCGCCCTCTGCAACTTATCCAGAACAGGACTGCGAGACTTGTCCTTGGCCTCAAGCCCAGGGATCGTATCTCTCCAGGACTGAAATCGCTGCACTGGCTCCCAGTGGCTGCAAGGATTAAGTTCAAAACACTCTGCATTGTCCACAAGGCCTTCTGGGGCCTGGGGCTGAAATACCTTCAACTCTCTCTTCCTAAATATCTTCCATCTCAACCTCTCCGCTCTTCCGGCTCCAACTCCCTCAGGGTCAGTCGCTTCTCCAAGCAACGAGTTGGTGGTAGATCTCTCTCTTCGGCAGGGGCCTCCCTCTGGAACAGCCTTCCTGCCTCCCTGAAACTTGAGGCGAACCATCTCCGGTTCCGGAAGCAACTCAAAACCTTCCTCTTTGCTTCTGCCTTCACTCATCCCCTCCCCTGTTGATTTTCCTGACAGATACTGCACTGGATACCTGGCCTCCCTTCTGATCTTGGGCCCAGGCCCGCCAGTTGCCCACCTGCACTGCCTCTGACAACCCCTGCACCTGGGGACTGTTTTCTGTATCCTTACAGTCCCCCTACCAGCACTTGTTCTGCACTTACCGTACACCTGCCACCTGCTGGCTCTTTTTATTTATCTTATTTTAATTGTACTATCCCTTGTATTACACTCCCCTCCCCCCCCCCTCTTCAATCCCCCCCACACTTTTCCCTTTCCCCTTCCCATGCACTTGCACGATCTGAATGACACCTGGCCTAGTAGGATTGTTGTCTGTCTTCCCTTTGTTCCCCCTCCCTTGCCTCATCGCGCCTTGAAACACTTGTGTATAGGCGCGTTATAAATGCCATATCATATCATACCCATGCTCCAGTATCCTTAGGGCTCAGATAGCCTGCCTGTCCACCATCTTGTGATCAGGCACCAGCATGATGGCGACGGAGCGATCCGGTTTTCCCTTGGCCACCAGAATTTGCCAGGGCTGGATTTCCTAGTTAGGCCCCCTCATTAGTTGCTCCAAAGATGACTTTGTCATCATGCCTATTGCGAATTGAGAAGGCTCCATTGAAAGCAAAGCATGCATGCTGGAAGTGGCATTCAGAAGTCCTAGGCCTCTATAAAGAGTGGGGAAAAGAGAGAATGAGAGAAAGAAAGAGGGATTTAGAGCCTCAAGTGCGAGAGAATCATTAAAAGATCACATTGCATATTGAAGTCAGTACTCCTAAGAAAGAGATATTAAGAAAATACAATTTATGCTCGTACTTGGAATCTGGTTTCCTATAGCCTCTTGGGAAAGGGGACCCTACTGATAGCTTGACCCTTAATGATTGTATGCCACATCTGAAGGCCTTTTCATAAAACCTGTAAAAATAAAATGTTTTCAACTATTGCATCAGTGGTGAATTTTCATTTAATTGAGCCAGCCCCAGAGGGAATGCAGATGCGTTTGTAATCAGTGCTCGTCTGCATCATGCTCCAGTCTCATACACTTCCTGGGGGCAATATGCTATTATTAAGCAGGAAAGGAGACCGTGCGCTGGGAGTACAGTGGTTATTACTGTGAGGTGAGTAACTCACTACTGTGGTGCCCCCTCAATCTACTCAGTCTGTTCTATATTTAACCAAATTATCAGGGGTTCTGAGGGCTAAGATTATAATCCTACTTTGGTTTGTGTATGCACCTTGGTATTTGCACATGACTATAATTCTATAATTTTACAAGTGATGTGTCCATGTATTGAGTTTGATAAGCTCTCTCCATTTCATCGATTCTCACTTGTTTACAGTGTCCCTGAAGTGGCGGCTACACTTTGAATTTGTGACTTCCCGCGAGCCAGTGGAGATTCCCACTGTTCCTGAGAACCAGCCAGAAACCATCACCTGGACTGGAGCAGAACATATTGAAGTAGACACTTTCAGCTGGGATCTTCCCATCAAAGTCTTACCCACCAATCCGCTGCTGGCCTCCTACGTGTCCCAGTTCTCCAGCTCTAACTCCATCACTATCTGAGAAATGTACTGAGATGTATGAGTTTCTGCACACAGAGCTACCTCCCCGCACTGAAGGGTCCAGTTTCTGCACATCTCATGCTTTTGTTATATCAATAGTGTGCTGGCGTAAAGATGTAGTGTTTCCTTTGCATCCGAAATACATGACCAGATGCCCTGTCTCCAAGGAAAGTTCCCACCAACGTGCCTTTATCCTAGAGCAATTTAGTGGCCCAATGATGGGCATTTTATACGGACGGGTGCACTCGGACTACGAAAGGTTCTCAGTCTGTAGCATCACAGGCATTCTTATCTTTTCATTTCTGTTTTTATGAGGAGGGATTCATGATTTCTCCAGCTCTGAAAAGACTCAGACCACTAACGGATGGCTGGGAAAGATGTGCTTGTTGACTATTTTATTTTCTACAAAAGACCATTTACAAAATGGACACTGCAATCACTATCGGAAGAACTTTGTTCTAAGATCATTTCGTTAACAGGCGGCGTGAGCTTTCAATTGGTTAATGGTCCCACACTGAAAATCAATTTATGTAGATTTAGTATGTTTCATTGTGTGAAGTGGGCTGTTGGTTTTGTAGAAGATTTTGTCTGACCCATTGTCTGTCTTCGGGCCATGCCGGTGACGGACTTGAAATCGTGGTATTCCTTAACCTTCGCCATTGCCATTGCTTTGGGGTCCAGCCTAGTATTCCAACTGTTTGGTTGTCATGCACAGGCTGGCGTGGATTAGTCGCTACATAGCATGAGTTGATGTAAGACGGCCAAGGAAAGTTACAACTGCGCAACAACAAAGCCTGGTTTCTACTATTTCTGAGTTACTGTTCATGTCATGTGTTTTTGTTTATTTCCCCCTAAAAGAGTCTGGGTTTCTACATATTAGGTTTTGTTCCCTTTACTTCATGGTTGTAGCATATGGTCCCTTGTAAAAGGTGAGGACCGGAGTATGATACGGAACAGTTGCAAACAAAACACCACAAGTTGCACAAAACCACCATTGCTTGACTCACACCAAACCACTAGTCCTTTTCTCTGTGCAGATCGGAGTGGAGTGTCAGGCAGCAATTGCACTTTTGTACTTGGCAAATGTTCCATTCGCACCCAAGAAAAACAGATTGACCAATCACAATCTACCTTTCCCGGATGCGATTGTGCTTTCACCGCCTGCCACCACAGCATGAAATAGAAAAGTGACTAAGTCCCTTTTTGAATGACAATAGCTATTTTGGCACATATTTTGTGTGACCGCCGTCATCTGAAAAGGTACCTTTACCATTTTAATGGTAGTGGCCATTTCTTTCTTTTTTTGTTTTCCTCTGTCGGGATATGGCCTCGCACTGAGCTGACCTCCAGTCGTACAAAAAGAGAAAACCTTCCGCACTGCAGTAAATCCCGGAATGCAAATAGCTTTCACCCCCCTTGGTGGGGAGCTTTGCTCAGGCCTTCCTTGGCGAGGGCTGTCGGCTGTTACCGGCCATGTTAGCCCCCACCTCCAAAGGGGTGAAAGCTATATTCTTTCTCAAAACCTGCCCTCATCTTTGAACTTCAGCTCGAATTTCATCCGCTGTTGTCAAGTGCCTGAATTATTCCTGCGTGGACAGACATATTCAATTGAATTGCTTTTCCTCCACCCAGAGAATTGGTGGGCTCTATATGTGGTATAAAATGCTCTTTCAGCCAAAGGAGATTAGCAAATGTACAAACCTCTACCCTAGGGCACAGGCTACTAAAGTAACCATAGCAAGGTGCTTGGTGTCCTGTATATTGGAGGCTGCCACACTGAGAAAAAGGGCAAGCCTCAATAAGATCAGAGCAAAAGCTACCTGAACGATGCCCTATTCCCTGCAAGGATGCTTGCAAGGTGATAATGGGTGCTACCCGTTATGCGTTTTTGCAAACAATGTTACCTGGGTTCAAGCTTGAACTGACACCCAGGTTGGCGAGTCTGTTCTCTGGAACGTTTTGGGTTGACTATCATATTGTCATCTTCCTGGTTGTGTTTTTTTTGCAGTTTACTGCAAATATTGGGGAAATTGGATGGAACGTCAAAGTACATGAATTATTGTAGTTATTACTATTCTAGCCATAGCCCCCTATCTATTAAGAGTCTAGTGTCTTCACGCTAATGTGTGAGGGAGGTTCAATTTTGGGGACATGGCCACAATTTTGTTTTTCAACCAGTGCTGCTCTGCATCCTGCTCCAGTTACATCCTCTTTCTAGGGACCATATTGCTAAAGTGTGGAAGGAGTTGCTCTATAGGAATGCAGTAAGTCGCTGTGGTAATTTTAATTTCTTTTTACAGTTACATTTCCTTTTTTAGCATTGTCTCGGCTTCTGGCTCTGTGTCTACCGTTTCTACCTGTTTGAATACCTTTGTCATGGCCATCATTTCTTTGTGCTTTTCTGTAGATGTACCATTTTATCTCTTTTGTCGTCATATTTCTGTCTACACATTTTCTAACAGTATTCCTTTAGTGGGAAAACCGATTTATTCAGACTTAGTTGCAGGCGTCTATTGTTATGATGGAGCCCAGAGTAGCCAATGGAACTACATGTTGAGCATAACAAGACCTACACTGAGTTAAATTGGCACAGACCACTGACATCCGATACTTTGACAAGGCTTGGTTAACACATGAAGTGTTTCACCTCATCAGTGAGTGACTTGTCCTAATATAATCACTTCTGTGTCCTTTTCAGTTACGTTTGGTTAACCCTTGCGTTGTGCTACATTTCAAAGAGGCTGACTTCTGCTTCATCCCATTTTTGTAATGACTTTTAAACTTAGAATTGCAAATGTAAATAAACAGCATATATGAACTATTGTGTAAAGGGTCGGTTTTTCATACAGTCCATACAGCAAAAAGTAAAGCAACCTTTCTGGTTTTGATCAAGACAGTCTAATATAAAAGTACTTCATTTCTATTAGTAGTCTCTGCCTTATACTCGAACGCAAATCGCTTTTAACTCTAAACCTAAAACCAACACTCCCGCCTAATTTTATTCCACCTGTTCCATCCCACAAATGTAACCCAAACTCCAACTACTAAGGCTACAAATGACACTGCAACAACAGAAATGTGCTAAAATAAAGATCTTGTTGGGAAGGAAATGAACCTCTGTCCGCCGCCCCCTCCTAGGTGCTTTAGCAGGGGGGGAGGGAGGTGTGCGAGAAACCCGGCACAAACATAATATTACACAAAATAGAAATGCCTAGACTTAAGTCACACATAAAAGTAAGCACCATCTTTGTAGCTGTGATAGAAACATTCGGCCCTGCATGGCTGCGCGATAAATACAGACCCAACATAGGAACCTGAATAGGCCTAAGCGCTGATGATAGAGACACCCACTCTGCTAGCTCCCATAGAAACTTTCCTTTGTTCCATAACTGTTGTTAATACGTGTTATCCCAAGCAGGAATGGGCCCTGCGATTCTGCGAGACAGTACCAGGCTCCTCACATTGCATGTTTAGCGCAACCAGGCTGAAAGCAGACCTCCAACCCCTGCCCCCAGCCAGCCCACCATGAGTTATGATAACCACAACTGTCCCAGTCCAAGACCCCTGAATTCTGCGATAGTATGTGACCCCAAACCACCAGCCATGAAGTGCAAAGCGAGGTTGGAAGCCTTGGGTGCGTATAGTGCGATACTGAATGAGTGAAGAATGTGTGGGTCACCTCAATCTTAGGCCTCCCCCTGTGCCAGCCCCCGAGCCTCCCAGGTGCACGCCATTATGATAAGAGTAGTGTTGCCTTGCATAGTAACTAATTGCGAACTCGACCTTGGTTCCCTGGAGATGAGCCCAGCAAGACCCCACGTGATGGAAGACTGACGGACAGGGCTTGGACCAATAGCAGCCTGAACAAGAGTACCAACAGTTACCAGGGAATCCAGACGTGGACCCCTTGCTCACTATTCTTAGAGAGGCACAGCTCCACCCTACCGATGTAGTCAAACCAGACTGAAACACATGTCTGGGGTTGCTGTTGGTACTCTTGTTCAGAAGAGAATTGCTTAGCATGTCGGTGCTGGACTGCCCCATGGCAGGACAAAGACAGATCTGTTTTGGATATTTCTCCTCTATGAAAGATAGTGAGCTAAAGAATCTGGGTAAGGCTCTCGTAATCGGGGCTAATGTCCGGTAGAGGGACTTTCCATGATCCCCCTTGTTCTTTGCATTTTTCAGAATAACTACATCTTAAAAATCTTTGTTACATGCCATCTAGTTATCCTGATCTCTTCCTTGTGTCTTGCTATCGCTTTCACCCGCAAAACTTGACTAGAGGGTAAACGTTTCAGTGTGTTTCGCGGTTGAAAACTCAATCTGTGTTGCAATTTATTTCAATCAGTTGGATTGCGAAATAAGCTGGTGAGCAACACCTGAGCCCTCCATTGCACAGATACTTCTAGATGATGAACTGTTGAACCTTCAACCTCCATTTGAAATTGAATTCAATTGTCTGTCGCATTGATGTAATATGAAAATAAGTTCAACTCTTCAGATGTTCACTGCAAATATAAAACAAAATCATCTATGTATCTCCCTCAAAAAACACATTTTTTATGGCTGATATCATATGATATGATTGGTAATTTATAACGTGCTTAATACCCAGAGGTTTCTAACTGCGGACCGGGGGATTGAACCTGTGTTGCTTTGTGTCATCTTGCTTCCAAAACACGCTTTCTCATCATGATTGTGTGATTACATTCTGTGAAGCATGTTTGATTACTCTTGTACTCTACAGTACATTCATAAACATTGATAAAATAAGGAAGTGAGAATATGTCCTTTTTATGTCTCTGCTTGGTGGGCCTGAGCTTGCTTGCTACATTTGCTCACACAGTGTAAATTGGAGCCAATATGAAAATCATTTCCAGGGACACTTTTGGTTTCCAAACCACCCCACCCCACCCCACCCCTGCGTGCAGTTGAGCACGACGGCAGGAGTGCTGCTGTCACGTGGAGCTTCCACCATGGAACAAATTATCAGCAAAGTGATTGCATTCATGTGTGCGCATTGATGTAAGCAGACGATTGAAGGATTGGCCACAGCATTCCTCTAAATTGAGCGAATGCAAGAAAAGCACCCCACGCTTTGGCTTCCCGATGTGCAGTTGGTGCATTTTATCTGGCATGTTTGGCAGGTGTTTGCTGAAGCTTGCACTCTTGTTCCTAGCATGACAGATAGTATTTGGAAGATTGTGTTCCTGGCTCTCAAAGTAGTACGATGCATGAGCATTCAAGGCAACCCTTCAGAAAGAGTGAACTGTTTTAAAGGCACAACAAATACTTTTGGGTATCGCACAATAAGAGCAGGTCCACAGAAGAAAATGGTAAAAATGGATTCCTCATTTAATAATGGTGTGCATAAGAATTATCTACAAACTATACTGTAAGTACACATTTCAAATAGTTTTGTAGAACATGGATAAAAAAACAGAAAATGGCCTCAGTGGACAGTTGAAGGTTCAAACTTAACTTATATCAAATTGAGCATTTTGTAAGACAGGCAGCTCTTGGGAACGCATTTCCCCAAGTGCCACTGTAGAATGGGCCCCTGGGGAACAATTCACCAATGCAATCCTAGTGTATTGCACTGTAAAAAGTGCGAAACCAAGGTCCAAAGGCATCTGGGCTCTGCTACACACACAACCACTTATCAGATGGAAGAGAGAGTCCCTGACACAGAACCTAAACAAAGAGCAATGTTTTTCAGGCTTTACGAAAGGAGAGCCAATCGGACAGCTCGTGAAGCCGAGAGGGCAGAGCATTTCATAATTTTGGGGCCAGAATGGAGAAGGAACGCTCCCCACCTTGTGAGCCCTATGAAATCTAGGAACGGTAAACCGGATCTGAGATCCTGAACGAAGGGCTCTTGAGGGGAAATATCTACAGAGTTTCTGTTCGAGAAAAGGAGGGCCCACATGCTGAACCATTTTGATAACGATACAAAGAATCTTAAACTCAATACGCTGCTTGACAGGAAGCCAGTGTAGCTGACAAAGCAAGGGCAGAGTATGAGAAAGTCTAGGAGCATTGAGTGCAAGACGAGCTGCAGAATTCTGCAGTACCTGTAAATGATGCAGTAGGAACTCTGGCTGACCTAAATTAATCCCATTACAGTAATCAAGTGATCCCATTATGGAGGCTGTAACCACTCAGGAGCAAAGATGTAAAGGGATAAAAGGCAACACTTTTCTTAAAACTTTCAGTTTATGAAAACCAGTACTGCATATCGAGTCAATCTGCACCTCCTTCGATCCTGATGACTGAAGTTTAATGCAAAGGTTCTTAGCTGATACACCAGCCCTTGGACGATGAATCAGGCCAAAAATCTGCAGTCCAAAGATTACTCTCAGCCAGCCTAATCCTGCTGAGGTAATTAACAGTTTAGACCCAAAGAAGACCCCAAGAAGGATCAGAGTTGAAATCAGAGAAACCCCTTGAATAAATGCAGGCAGAAAAACTTGGCCCAACTGGCGGCAGATTGGAGAGCTGGCAGTAGTGACCCTTTGCTTCAAGGTTCACTGGATGAAGTTCAGAAGAGGTACAGTAGGGCATGCCAGTGAAGGCCTCCATTCCAGGAGGATGGTGATAGGGCTGCATTACACTGATGATTTGTCGATTAACACATCCGGCAGAGGCGGCACTTACCCTCAAATGACATATGTGGTAGTCTGTTCAGAATGGTCCTGGAGGTCAAGCAGCGCAGATGAGTTCTGAGCAGTAGAGTCACAGAAATGCCCCCCTCAAGAAAGGATCTGGCTGTGCCTAATGGGTCAGCGGAAAGGAGCACCAGACCTGGTTCTCTATGGTCTGTACGGAGGCAGAGCTTCATCATCACATTTCCGCAGAGGCGCAGAGCTTCCGCTATAGTCCTCTGGCCAGTCACCCCTCTTGGATGCTCTAGGATCAAATCCCAGCAGATGGAAAAGATTTGCTTGAAGGATGTCAGCTTTTCTGCTACACAGTGGGATACAGCGTAACCCTAAACCTTACTATCATAGATACATGCGCCTTTTAAATTCTGGGGGACAGCCAACCTCTGCTGGTCACCACATACAAATGATTCCCTAAATGATCTTTGACATACTCGAGGGTGGGGTGGGGGGGTTGTTTTCTCAAACCCCAGATAGTCCGCCCCTGCACTGCATGTAGACCTGCACATTCCTTTATGAGCTCCTTACTGGAGCACGCAATGAGGGCCTCTACTTGGTCATTCCCGTTCCCCTCCAAATCACACACAAGGGTACAACAGTATGGTTACCTGGTAACTACTTGACAACACTAAAGGCACCATGTCTGTCTGGGTCAGTGCACAGAAACGTGGAGACTAATGAGCACGTTGCTGTTGGCCCACACCTATGTAGTCCATAGGGATCCCCAACGGGCCATATGCATATACGAATGGTGGCCCCTGGGGGACCTCTATTGGCTTCACTGGGGACCAATAGTCGGAACACCATTTCAGGCGATCGGAAAGGGGAGGGACCTCTTAAAAGTGGTGAGAAGGCAGAGGTCTAACTTATGCATTGGGAGGTATTGAAGGACCTATTCAAATACTACCTACTAACAATGGAGGGAGAGCAGGTTCTCAGGCACATTGCCTGGGTACCAAAGCAGTAGGTAATGATAAGCAGTTGTATTTCTTGGAATTAGATGGCATGGATAACAAAATGGGTGAAGGACCTTCATTATTCACCTTTCATCTAACCATGGTGCGTGATTCTGGATTACTTTTTTTCAAGAGCACATATTATATGTGCTCAAAGGAGGATAATTTTGAGGCAAGCTTAAAGGCTTTGCTTGCATCCTGAAATTTCACTGGGGATGCAAATCAATTGTTGATGCACATGTCAGACTCTAAGATTCAGGATGGGTTGTGGCTTGTGGTGTGCAGGAACAATAGTGAGGACAGAGCAAACATTTCCCCTCAGCACTCTTTAGATGGGGAGTGGTGAAAGCCCATATTAGAGGCTGGGTGCGGAGGCTGAGGTGACTGGGATCTGGAAGGCAGCACTCGCTCTGTGATGCTGCCCATCAAGGCAGTACACCATCACCTGCTTTATATCTATGATTCATCCCAAGAAGGTTACCAAACTCTAGCTTACCAGGAATAGTCAGGCTGGAAAGATGCCAAATTTGGAGAAGGCTCCACAAAGAAGCGTCTTGCCAAATGGTCAAGGGTCGAACAAGGTCAGGATATAGGGAAGAGGACATGCTATGGCCATGGGTCGTCAGGTAGCCTCTTGAGTATATTCTGCTACCATCCTGCACCCAGAGAAGTGTGAGGGTCAAATTAAGGCCTTCTTTATTCAGGAGGGACCTGACCGGTTAAGCCCATGTTAGCCCCTTTGAGACCCTTTTCTGCTAACACGGAAACCCGTTATACATGCCAAGGAGGGTTTACTCCCCTCTGCAGAGAGATACTCTTAGGCAACCAGCTATATCTGTATGGCTCCACTGGGGGAGAAGATCCATTTAACCAAGGTAGGAACTAAGGATGACACTGGAAAACCTGTAATTTGTTTGAGCAAATCCTTTTAGATCAAGGGGAATTGTTGCCAAATGTGTCCTCACTACTTCAGCTATTCTCTATTATTTCCACATCCAGAGCTTTGCTTTCTAGATACATTAGTCGAGTTTTAGAGGATTAGAGAGTGAATCAAGTGGCTATTTACATGCAAAAGCCATTTATAATTACATTTTGAATCAAATTGATAGCTTTTTAACCTTTGGTGTAGATGAGTTCCCTTGGCATAAGATTCAGGACAAGCAAAGAGAATCTCATGAGCAAAAGTCGGCCTGTTCTACAAGTTCTACAAGAGGAGTGTCTTGCAAGACTGCTGCCCTGAAAGGTGCTCTAACCTGCACCTTTACAGGCTGAGGAGACGCAAAGATTTGCCTTGCCTCAATTCAGGAAGAGGCAGAGGAAAACTGCAAAGATTGGTCGCGGGTTCTCAACCTGCCTTCAACAAGGGCAACGTCCCATTGAGATTCAAATCTCTAGAAGAAAAATCTTTGCAAATTGTATCTTGGAATTCTAAATGATTCATTACTTTTCACATGTTTCAGCTGAAAAAAGGGACATATTAGGGTATCAAATTGTTCTATCAGAAGAAGCATGGCTACTATTTAGTCCTTTTTTTTATACTGAGTCAATGTTTTTAAAAAAAGGCATAAAAAGAAGACCCTCGGGAAGCCTCCTCATAGGAGTGGATAACTCATGGGGTGTATATCTAGTTAGCTAGTTTTAATTGGGATAATATAATTTTATTATTAGTTAATATTGATTGGAATCCCATTGCTACTACTAAGAATGAGTTATTGTATGCACTAGACCTGCTGCTTACGGATTGCCACAAGGCTACAGATTCAAATTGCATTATGGTTGCAGTGGATGTGAACTATAGTTGCCCTGACCCCTCTACTTGGATGGGAGAGGATGTGGACATTTTTGTTGATAATCAGGTTAATCATAGAGGAATATCCAGGTCCATGAGGATGTCTAATTGACAACTTTGTTATTGGAACAGCTATTCCATTCATTCTGAATCTTATCCAAGCCGAGATCTGCCTTGCATAGCCATACATTTGATATGGAGATTTAGCTGAAAGTATGCACATGGAAAGAGGAGAGCAAGCACCCTTCTACATTACTCCTTAGGCCACAAACGGCCACAAATTACCTGTTTCTAAAGAGAGGAAAGCTGTCGCTCTGAAGTGTGAGGGGGTTTTGAATTCTGGAAACAATACCCTATACCAGGCTGCCTGAAAATGTCTGCGAATTATAAGAAGCATTGTTACCCGGCATGGGGGGTGGTGTCGGCATCGCAGCCAATGAGGAGGCTCAAAACAGGGCCATTACCACATGGTAATCCCGCCGTCCGAGCCTCCTCATAGTGGGAGGCCACCATCTTCCATTGCTGGGTGCTCAGGTAAGTTCTGCCCCGCCACCCCATGTCCTCTTCCCCTACCCACCTTTTTGACATATTTCCCCCTCCCATCTCCACCCCACTTACCTTACATTGCCTGGTCCCTTGCCGACACAGGGAACCGCAGGGTTTCAGGCGTGCCCTCGCAGCCTCGCAAATTACCCTCATTGGTCCCTTCTCTGGATACATGACAGCCATATTTAAAAGAAATAGGTTTCACTGTGTCTTTTCCCAACTTAACCATAAAAATGGATTAGTATTCAGTACATCGTGCCAGATACTAATCGTAATATTAACCTCACATTGTTGATTAAGCGTATGGTTATAGTGGTGTAGGTGCATGGAATCCTCTTGGGCTGAGGCTGGGCTCTTCTGTGAATTAATATGCAGAATGCAGCCTTGTCTACTGTTCTCAAAACTAGGATGCAGTCACCTTGTCCTGTTAAAAGAGGGCAGCAAAGAGATTTTAAGCCTACCTACCAGTTTACAATTGCAGGTCTACATTGCGTTTTATGTCCCCTTTCATGAATTGCCCCTTACCTGTATTAATCATTTATCTCAGTGTTTTGAGTAGTACTACAATGGCGAACAGACAGAGACCTGCTGTCAGCCACTACTTAGTCCAGGTTACTTTATCTACAAGTATTTATAGGTTCCAGTTACCCTTGAGAGATATCACCCACTACCAGCTGCACCGCCTCAGAGGTATTCTTCCTTTCCACTCTGGTTCTCTCTAGGCTGGACTACTTCAACAGCCTCTTTCTAAATCTGCCTGCCACTACTCTCCGCCCTGCGAGACTTGACCTTGGGCTTCAAGCCCAGGGATCGTATCTCCAGGACTGAAATCTCTGTGGTTGTGAGGATTAAGTTCAAAACCCTATGCATCGTCCACAAGGCCTTCTGGGGCCTGTGGCCTCAATACCTTCAACTCTCTCTCCATAAATATCTTCCTTCTCAAGCTCTTCGCTCATCCGCCTCCAACTCCCTCAGGGTCAGTCGCTTCTCCAAGCAACGAATTGTTGGTAGATCGCGCTCTTCTGCTGGAGCCTCCCTCTGGAACAGCCTTCCTGCCACTCTGTAACTTGATGGGAACCATTTCGGTTCTGGAAGCACCTCAAGACCTTCCTCTTTGCTTCTGCTTTCTCTCCTCCTCTCCCCTGCTAATCTCCTGGCTGAAACTGAAACTGCACTGGTTACCTGGCTACCCTTTGATCTCGGGCCCAGGTCCCTCCCCGCCTGTTGCACACCTGCACTGCCCACCTGGCAACCATTGCACTTGGGGACTGTTTCTGTATCTCTGCAGCCTTCCACCAGCACTTGACACCTGATGTCTACACTTACCCATGCACTTTCCACCAGCTGGCCGCACGTTTTATTTATTGCTTTATTTATTCTTCAGTTATCCTATGTACTGCACTTCCCCCTGCCCCTCTCCCCCTCACTTCTCCCTTCCCCCTCTCCCCCGCACTTCTACCTTCCCTGCACTTGCACGATCTCAATGTCACTTGGCCTAGTAAGATCGTTGTCTTTGTCTTCCCTCTGTTCTCCCTCCCTTGCCTCATCACGCCTTAAAACGCTTGTGTATAGGCACGTTATAAAGGCCATATCATATCACCGACCAGCCTCATCCAGTCCAGCTCATGCCCCCAGCTGATACACTTAGAACTCTCCCTCACCAAGCCGTCATCAATTTCCTGAGCTTTGGGTCATACAGATGCTTCAACATTCCATCAGCATACATGATTGGTCAGCAGGACAAGACAACACTACACCTGGTGAATGGGCTGGAGTGCCAGGAGGTCTTCAACTGTACAGCCTTGGCATATAGCCATTCCCCCCCCATATAGCTACGGGGCAGCCACGTTTCAGGATGAAGAGAGGATGATCTTTAAAGTCCAATTTAAAGGGCGCCCACAATGGAGCATGGAAGAAATCCCACGTAGACAAAGACAATCTGTTGAAAATGGTGACGGACTATCAGGAAAGATATGTTATTCATCTCACGTTATTTGTTTTTTTATAAAGTGGAGAATCCCCAAACGCATTAGAGTGCTATTGCTTCAACAATCTCTCTCTATATATCAAGCAGAAAAATAAGTTACAATTCCACACCGTTCCACCAATCTGCACCAAGTTTGACCAGTTAGGACCCTCCAGACATTACTGGCTACGTGACATTTGGACATGGACACCCCTGATGGTTGCCTGAAATCAGCAAAACATCAATATAGTCGTAGAAGGACCGGACAAAACTCGTTTAAAGCATCAAATGCGAGGAACAAAACTCAAGGTCCCTGAGAATCATGTTTCGCTGCCCTACGATGCACCGTTTTCGAGATATATGCACTGCAACGCACTACACTGTGCCATGGTAAAGTGACAGGTGGGAAGAAAGCACAGAAGGTGCCAGTATGCTGCAGCATGCCAAATCCCCCCTCCCCACGTTTGCTCTGGGGTATGGCAGTAAGCCAGCCACACGCGCCCTTTCTCAGTGCAGTCTACTTCCAGGTGCAAAGCACATCAAGGGATAAGCGACTGGGAACAGCGATTTTCAATGAATGATGAGTGTCATCATGTCTGTCTACACAACCCTTGCGGAGTACGGGTAATTTTTACTAGTTTAACATAAAGATGATATAGAGGTAAGTTGCCATCTGATCCCAACACTGAAGATTAACACTTCAAGTAAGTATGAAAAAGAAGAGCCTTTAATTTCTAATTGAATTCATGTATAATCAGCAGTGTTCATAAAGATAAGGGAAGACTGCTCCCCAAAGATCAATATGATGTAGGAAGAAGAGCAGGCAATGGTGAACCGATTCATTTAGGTAATGTAATATAAAGTGGTCTTATATAGCACCCTTTTATTATTGGGCTTGGTCGCTGGACTACGGTGAAGTGCTGCCATTCTAGAATTTTCCTTCTTTAAGGTCACTTGACCAAAGCCGTAGAACGGCAGCTCATTCAAAAGCGTGCATACTGGAAGAAAGAAGGCAGCATAAATTCCACCCGAACTGTGACTCACTGCAAGGAAGTTGGCCGCTGCTTGAGCTGTGCTAGAAAGATCTCAGAGTCATGGGTTTGCAGTCATGAAGGGAAACACTGTGCGAGCTGGGCCGAGCTGCTCTCTAGCTACTGTGAGAAACCTGAAGGTGTCTCACCCACTAGTCCCCAGGGATCTGCCATCCAGGTGGGCAGGACATAGCCATCGCTTTTGGATCCAGTTCCTGGGGGTGGGCTAGTGCAGGAGGATCACGTGGATGAGGGGTCTTCGGGGAGTAGGAGTAGGACACTGGATGGTGAGACGTACTACCCCCTTCCCTGTAACACCCTTTTCCCAACCTACAAGGTAGGATACCTAGGAACTCACCCTGGGACTAAAGCTGAAGAAACCTGTATTGTTTCATAGGTACTCGATGTTCTCTCGCGTCAAAAACCAAGGTGTGGAGGAGTGTTTGCCACTGTGGTACTGTCCTTGGCTCCTACAACAAAGCAGCACCAGTGAAGACAGCACAGCCGGTGAGTTGGAGAGACTGATACCAGACCAGCCAGTGTAAGAATCAAGGTTGCAAGCAGCAACATTATATGAATAGATCGAAAAAGAACAGCGTGAGAAACTTATGTGGTGAGCGACATAAATATAATAAAACCCAGAGGAGTGATTGAACTTTCGAGGCCAAGATAGATACCATAGAAGGAGTGATCCGGCGCTGGGTGGGTGCTCATTCGAAGTTCTCTGTTAGGTATCCAACTGGTTGGCAACTGTGAGAAGGGAATTTTTGAGATCGAAGTGGACCTGCAACGGGTCAAGCTAAACCCTGTGCACATTTGAAAGTCTTTGATAGTTTCATGCGAACTGAAATTGGTCCGAGCCCGACTGAGGGAAACTAATTGTGTGAGAGGAAGGATTTGTGCCCGGCTGAGGGGGATCCGGGGTGTACCGTGAGTCACCCGAGAAAAAATATTCTCTGAACTTTGTAAAAAGGGGGATCTGAGCCCGGAAGAAGGGGAACCACACTAATGATTGTGATATAAAAGGGATCTGAGCCCGGCTGAGGGGGATCAAAGGTGGATCACCTGAATTGAGTAGTTATAAGAGGAAAGGTACTTTGTGTTTTGTTTTGATACATCAGGCCTTCTGAATCAAGAGACTTTGATAAGTAGAGAGACTTGGACCCATAAGGCCCTGGTGCTGGTAATGGAACTGTATCCTTGTGCCAGAGAAGACAGAGTATGCGCTTTGCTCAAGTGAACGGCCTTGTCCCGCGCTGAAAACAAGAGGAAGGGAGGCCAATGGCCTGAACATCCTGACATATCATTTTGTGAACACTTTTTTCTTTTACATGAACACTACCCCACACTATTTGTAATTAGTGGTAGGGATTGACAATAGTTTTTGTTAGTATAGGCCCTTTGATTTTGACGAGACTCCACTAGGGCTGCATTATTATTATTTGATGGTCGTAGCTTGCTCCCATTTGTAGATTGAGGATTAGATAGGCTTTAATCATACCCTTTTTGAAGTTCAATAATCACCCTTGAACTGTGGTCACTTGTGCCTGTCTTACTGTTGATACCATGCCTTACTTACACTACTGACTCACTACAAGGAACAAGTGACATCAAGCAAGGAGGACGCATATTCCCACGCATTGAAGGTAACAGCGAGGGAGCGATTCTGAGGAGATAAAGGGAGACAAGGAGCAGCAATGCATCAGAAGACTTTGGGACCAGTAGTATGATAGAACCGAAAAGAAGAATTCAACCATATATGCACACATTCAAATTCCCTTTGAGGACAGGGAGCATCATCGATGCGCACATTCAAGTGTTCTTTGAGGATAGGGCAATGGCCGAAGTGTCTGAAAAGAGAAGTAGTGGAACTATGTTGCCTGCTCTCCTGCCCCCGCTCCCCGCAAACTCCCATCGCCATGCCCCCAAACATTATTTTAAAGCAAAACTATTCTGGAGCAGTTTCTTTTTCAAATAAAAGTATAGGAATGGTCAAACTTAATTAAAAAAAAAGTAGAGGAGCACCGCTCCCAACCACTCCCACCCACTTTGACCACTGGGATTGTATCATACATAAACACGTTCAAATTCCCTTTGAGAGTAGGGAGCATCTGTGATGCCCACATTCAATGTCCTTTGAGGATAGAGGCATCATAGATGCACACATTCAATGTCCTTTGAGGATAGGGGCATCATAGATGCACACATTCAATGTCCTTTGAGGATAGGAGCATCATAGATGCACACATTCAATGTCCTGTGAGGATAGGAGCATCTGAGATGCACACATTCAATGTCCTTTGAGCATAGGGGCATCATACATAAATGCATTCAACTTCCCTTCGAGGGTACAGAGCTTCATATATGCACACATTCAATGTTCTTTGAGGATAGGGGCATCATAGATGCAGACATTCAATGTCATTTGAGGATAGGGGCATCATAGATGCACACATTCAATGTCCTTTGAGGATAGAGGCATCATAGATGCACACATTCAATGTCCTTTGAGCATAGGGGCATTATACATAAATGCATTCAACTTCCCTTCGAGGGTACAGAGCATCATAGATGCACACATTCAATCTCCTTTGAGCATAGGGGCATCATACATAAATGCATTCAACTTCCCTTCGAGGGTACAGAGCATCATAGATGCACACATTCAATCTCCTTTGAGCATAGGGGCATCATACATAAATGCATTCAACTTCCCTTCGAGGGTACAGAGCATCATAGATGCCCACGTTCAAATGTCCTATTTTACCTCTTGCCACGTTTACACAAATCATGAGGCGTGTCTGCATTTTCAAGCAGATCCTGTTTTAAAGAAATGTAAAAATGCTTTCAATCTGCAGGAAATGAAGATGTTCCTGACACTGCCATGGATTGTTTTGTAAGTGGAGCAGCAGCGGATTGACCCGCCGATAGGACACTTGCATGTATATCCCTCAAACAGTCATGGAAGGGCTTTTTTCTGTTTTTAATTTTCCCCAGTGACAGAGCATTGCACTGTGAAATGCCACCATGTGGGTACTGGAAGTCTGTAATACATTACCAAAACAAGCTTGATCAGCTTGGGTGTTCGGACCAGAGACCCCAGTTTATTTAGTTTACGCCAGTCCGGAGACTTCTATAAATTAAAGAAAGATGTCAGGGAAATCATCAGAGCCTGGGATGCGCTTTGAACCCCAAAGAGAAGACTGACAGAAGGTGATAAGAGTGGAAAAGGCAGTAGGACTCTGTTGCTAGGCAACACACGTGTTTACAGAAGAAAGCTCGGCAGGAAAGCAGAGCACACGAGGACGTATTTGCACGAGAACGAAAAGGAAGGTAAGCGTGCATGAGGGGCTCCCCAGGGGACACCTTTTGCCTTAGATACACACGCTATCACGTGGAAACCTCGCGGTTTAAACAGTAATGCTATTAAAGATGCTGAAAAGGCATTTGTAACCAATTGAGTACTTTCTTAGTGCCGCCATGCTAATCAAGTTGCCATTGAATAATACAAAAACAAAGGGAAACTTTAAAGGACTGAGCGGCCGCTTGCATGACTAGGAAACACCATAATGAGGCATTTAACCTGTATGTCCTTATAGAGGAAGTTAGGAACCTTTTAAACCTAACATGCGGCTAACGCAGTGCATTGCATTAGACCTTGGCTCTGCCATCGAGTAACATTGAGTTTCTTTCCGGACTATTTTGCAAACAGATCATTGTTTTCAAAGTACGTGCCATGACACATATTTCTTTACTTTTTCAATCAGCCTGGGATTTAACCCGTGATTTGACACAGAAGACAGAGTAGAAACGTGGACAAGTACAATTGGGCAAGCACCAAAACCTAAATACCATACAAAGCATTTTTTTCAAGGATGGTTAAGTGAATGCAATGAAAAAAGAAACATGTTATTGTGGTGTATGTTTACGATGTTGACGCATATACCCTTGTAAACTAACGTATTTTTTCATCTTTTCTTTTTATTTTTTCACGATGCCTAATTTTTTTGATGTTCTTTCTACCATTCCTAAACACTCCTACCCTTTACCCCTCCCCCAGCGGCCAATCTCTTGAATTGGGTTTTTGTAATGGATGATTAAATTACAGAAATATATACATATGGCTGCTTTTCAATACCATACAATTGAATGTGTGATAAAACTGTACATAATATGCAATGTAAATTATATTATTTTATGATTTTGCAAAATGTTAACCTGAATTTGTAAAACGATTAGCCCTGATTTGAGAAAGACGGAGATACCGTCGAAACACGTGTTATCACAAAGGGCACTGTTATTTGAAAAAAAAAACAGAAAAATGAAAACTCCCGAAAATACATTGGAAAACTGAGCAAGGGGTCATTTGTCCTTTTTCTCAGAGAAACGTGGGCGCATGGGCTACATGTTAAAGTGACTACATGGAATTTCTTTTTAATTAAACGGAGTCGAGGAACCAGATACTCCGTTTCTACTATTCCATGCTTCTAGGAAACCTAGAAATACATTTAAGGGCGCTGAGGTCCAATGAAAGGAACACCCACCCAAAAGGTTCCTCATCATTTTTTGTAAAACTAGGTACGTCAACAGTGTGGAGACTATATTTGTATTTACATATTTATATTTGGCATTATAGAGCGCAAACATAGCTAGGGGCAATTACAGGTCATAGTAACACGGCTATCCCACACTACAGGGGCTTTAAGTATCTGGAAGTAGCAGGTCCTAAGTGACCCAGTGGTATCCCCTGAAGGGCAGGGTCTTGGCCCCCTTCCTGAACTGCCGGAGCATTGGAGTGGTACAGAGAGCAACCTGCATGGTGATCCATTTGGATGAAGCCTAGCAAGAGAAGGCCTTTTCCTGGTTCCCTAGTTTAATCTTTGCGTGCTAATTTGGTCTTGCACCTCACAATGGTGTGGATCTTACAGCAGTGTGTTCGTCCTGAGCCGGTGGCTAGGTAGTCTGGTGTTCAAGTGGCAGTTGCTTTAGCCAAGATGCGGGCAATTTTGAAGAGTAGACTCATTGCATGGTGGCATTGAGAGGGAGCAATGTTTACCGTAGTGCCTGGTGAAGGAAGCAATGCGTGGAGTCTTCAGTAGACGCATTGTATGGTGGCATTGAGAGGGACAATGTTTACCGTAGTGCCTGGTGAAGGAAGCAATACATGGAGTCTTCAGTAGACGCATTGCATGGTGGCATTGAGAGGGAGCAATGTTTACCATAGTGTCTGGTGAAGGAAGCAATGCTTGGTGTCTGCTGTGGGACACATTGCATGGTGGCATTGAGAGGGAACAATGTTTACCATAGTGCCTGGTGAAGGAAGCAATGCTTGGTGTCTGCAGTGGGACACATTGCATGGTGGCATTGAGAGGGACAATGTTTACCGTAGTGCCTGGTGAAGGAAGCAATGCTTGGTGTCTGCAGTGGGACAAATTGCATGGTGGCATTGAGAGGGACAATGTTTACCGTAGTGTCTGATGAAGGAAACAATGCTTCGTGTATGCAGCGGGACACATTGCATGGTGGCATTGAGAGGGAGCAAGGTTTACCGTAGTGCCTGGTGAAGGAAGCAATGCTTGGTGTCTGCAAGGAAGCAATGCTTGGTGTCTGCAGTGGGACACATTGCATGGTGCCATTGAGAGGGAGCAATGTTTACCGTAGTGCCTGGTGAAGGAAGCAATGCTGGGTGTCTGCAGTGGGACACATTGCATGGTGGCATTGAGAGGGAGCAATGTTTAATGTAGTGATTGGTGAAGGAAGCAATGCTTGGTGTCTGCAGCGGGACACATTGCATGGTGGCATTGAGAGGGAGCAAGGTTTACTTTAGTGCCTGGTGAAGGAAGCAATGCTTGGTGTCTGCAGCGGGACACATTGCATGGTGGCATTGAGAGGGAGCAATGTTTACAGTAGTGCCTGGTGAAGGAAGCAATGCTTGGTGTCTGCAGTGGGACACATTGCATGGTGGCATTGAGAGGGAGCAATGTTTAATGTAGTGATTGGTGAAGGAAGCAATGCTTGGTGTCTGCAGCGGGACACATTGCATGGTGGCATTGAGAGGGAGCAAGGTTTACTTTAGTGCCTGGTGAAGGAAGCAATGCTTGGTGTCTGGAGCGGGACACATTGCATGGTGGCATTGAGAGGGAGCAATGTTTACAGTAGTGCCTGGTGAAGGAAGCAATGCTTGGTGACTGCAGTGGGACACATTGCATGGTGGTATTGAGAGGGAGCAATGTTTACCGTAGTGACTGGTGAAGGAAGCAATGCTTGGTGTCTGCAGTGGGACACATTGCATGGTGGCATTGAAAGGGAGCAATGTTTACTGTAGTGCTTGGTGAAGGAAGCAATGCTTGGTGTCTGCTGTGGGACACATTGCATGGTGGCACTGAGAGGGAGTTTACCGTAGTGCGATGGTGAAGGAAGCAATGCTTGGTGTCTGCAGTGGGACACATTGCATGGTGGCATTGAAAGGGAGCAATGTTTACCATAGTGCCTGGTGAAGGAAGCAATGCTTGGTGTCTGCAGTGGGACACATTGCATGGTGGCATTGAGAGGGACAATGTTTACCGTAGTGTCTGGTGAAGGAAGCAATGGTTGGTGTCTGCAGTGGGACAAATTGCATGGTGGCATTGAGAGGGACAATGTTTACCGTAGTGTCTGATGAAGGAAGCAATGCTTGGTGTCTGCAGTGGGACACATTGCATGGTGGCATTGAGAGGGACAATATTTACCGTAGTGTCTGATGAAGGAAGCAATGCTTGGTGTCTGCAGCGGGCACATTGCATGCATGGTGCCATTGAGAGGGAACAATGTTTACCGTAGTGCCTGGTGAAGGAAGCAATGCTTGGTGTATGCAGCGGGACACATTGCATGGTGGCATTGAGAGGGAGCAAGGTTTACCATACTGCCTGGTGAAGGAAGCAATGCTTGGTGTCTGCAGTGGGACACATTGCATCGTGGCATTGAGAGGGAACAATGTTTACCATAGTGCCTGGTGAAGGAAGCAATGCTTGGTGTCTGCAGTGGGACACATTGCATGGTGGCATTGAGAGGGACAATGTTTACCGTAGTGTCTGGTGAAGGAAGCAATACTTGGTGTCTGCAGTGGGACAAATTGCATGGTGGCATTGAGAGGGAGCAATGTTTACCGTAGTGTCTGGTGAAGGAAGCAATGCTTGGTGTCTGCAGTGGGACACATTGCATGGTGGTATTGAGAGGGAGCAATGTTTACCGTAGTGCCTGGTGAAGGAAGCAATGCTTGGTGTCTGCAGTGGGACACATTGCATGGTGGTATTGAGAGGGAGCAATGTTTACCGTAGTGCCTGGTGAAGGAAGCAATGCTTGGTGTCTGCAGCGGGACACATTGCATGGTGACATTGAGAGGGAGCAATGTTTACAGTAGTGCCTGGTGAAGGAAGCAATGCTTGGTGTCTGCAGTGGGACACATTTCATGGTGGTATTGAGAGGGAGCAATGTTTACCGTAGTGCCTGGTGAAGGAAGCAATGCTTGGTGTCTGCAGTGGGACACATTGCATGGTGGCATTGAAACGGAGCAATGTTTACTGTAGTGCCTGGTGAAGGAAGCAATGCTTGGTGTCTGCTGTGGGACACATTGCATGGTGACACTGAGAGGGAGTTTACCGTAGTGACTGGTGAAGGAAGCAATGCTTGGTGTCTGCTGTGGGACATATTGCATGGTGGCATTGAGAGGGAGCAATGTTTACTGTAGTGCCTGGTGAAGGAAGCAATGCTTGGTGTCTGCAGTGGGACACATTGTATGGTGGCATTGAGAGGGAGCAATGCTTACTGTAGTGCCTGGTGAAGGAAGCTCTGCTTGGTGTCTGCAGTGGGCACATTAAATGCATGGTGCCATTGAGAGGGAACAATGTTTACCGTAGTGCCTGGTGAAGAAAGCAATGCTTGGTGTATGCAGCGGGACACATTGCATGGTGGCATTGAGGGGGAGTAAGGTTTACTGTAGTACCTGGTGAAGAAAGCCATGCTTGTTGTCTGCAGTGGGACACATTGCATGGTGGCATTGAGAGGGAGCAAGGTTTACTGTAGTGCCTGGTGAAGGAAACAATGCTTGGTGTCTGCAGTGGGACACATTGCATGGTGGCATTGAGAGGGAGCACGGTTTACTGTAGTGCCTGGTGAAGGAAGCAAAGCTTGGTGTCTGCATCGGGACACATTGCAAAGTGGCATTGAGAGGGACAATGTTTACCGTAGTGCCTGGTGAAGGAAGCAATGCTTGGTGTCTGCAGCGGGACACATTGCATGGTGGCATTGAGGGACAATGTTTACCGTAGTGCCTGGTGAAGGAAGCAATGCTTGGTGTCTGCTGCGGGACACATTGCATGGTGGCATTGAGAGGGAGCAATGTTTTGTAAGTGACTCCAATCAAGCAATCCCACTAAGTCAGTGCCTTGTCTGGGATGCCCAAGGGAAGCCCTTATTTGTGTATTTTTATGGCAAGATATAATCTGTGCTTTCTGAAAGGAAAGTTTTGCTCCGGCGGCCCTCAACTGTGTCAGAAAATAACGGATCTCCGCTATGTGTTCCTCCACAGATGAGCTTTTGATGAGGACATCATCTACATAAGCCAGGTTACCCCTCGCACCCAGGTCGGGCATGGCCTTGTGTAGGAAAATGTTGAATTCATTGCCGGAGTTGAGGTATCCGAAAGGAGTTCGGGTCCATGTGTACTGCTGGCCCCCAAAGGTAAAAGCCAGTTTGTATTGGTCCTCCCTACTGACAGGCACGGTCCAGTATCCATTGGTCAGGTCTATTGCAGTGAATACATGTGACCCCTGAATCTGGGCCAGCCCTTGGTCAATGTAGGGCAGATGCCATCGGGAAGTATGGACCCATTTGATGAGCTCCCTACTGTCGGCGCAGAGTCTCCACTGGCCGTTTGGCTTCAATATACCAAGCACCGGATTATTGAAGGTGCTGTGTACTGGACGGATTATTCCCTGGGACTCAAAGTTCTTAATTATTTCAGTAAGGGACTCCATGGATGCGAGAGGCAAACGATATTGCTTCACAAACACTGGAGTCATTCCAGGGTCCGTGGGAATTGTTGTGGTGTGGATGTCGGTGCGACCACAGTCATATGAGTCTACCGCAAAGAGATCTTGGAAATCCAAGAAAACTTGTTTCAACTTTTGCTTCTGTTCCAGAGTCACGCAGGCATCAGCTAGGTTGACTCTCTCTTCCACCATCTGCCTGAAGCCTGGAAAGACTTCTAGTTTTGCTATCTCAGCGGCCTCCTCCAGCTGGGTGGAGAAGTCCCTGGTCAGAGCGCTGATTTGGACTGGAGGCTTCAGGTGGGAGAGGCAGCCCTCATGGACCTGGAACCTCACCTCATCCCTCCTGAAGTCACAAGTCACATATTCCTTACCATAAGGGCAAGAAGTGTACACCCTGAAGTTCCCCCCATGCCGGGTGAAAATCCTGTCTGGTGATGTATTGTCATCACTGTCACTGTCAAAACAGTCCTTGGGGATTTCTCCTAACAGTCAATTTCCTAAATCAATGGAGAAATGTCGGTCATCAACCGCCATTCCAATGATGGTGCCTGCGGCTAGAGTAATACTCTGTAAGTCGCTGTTATCCACCTCTATTGGAATGGTGTCATGTTCTATGTTGACTAATGGTGTTGGGTTTACCCCTAACCCTTGCTGTTGGAGAGAAGCATTTAGATGAATATAAGCATCAGGGTTTTTCAATTTTTGTCCTCTTTTAACTTTCACTTCCAGGGAGAATTGTCGGGTCCTTTCTGGGATGGTGACGTCCTCTTTAATCTGAATTTCAACTGCATAAGGTAGCAATTGAGCTGACCTAAATGCTTTTTCTGAATCATCAAAGCCCATGGGATTATCTGCTAATCGGGACCAAGCTTTGAAGTTTATTAGGTCCAAACTAATGGCGAAGCGATTGAGAATGTCACTGCCTAAGTAAAAGGCGGCAGTGACGTCTTGCACGACCCAACAATTATGGACTATGCTCTTGTTGCCAATGGAGATTTTGAGCATACACCTGCTTGGCAGGAGATGTTTGGAATTAGGTGTTTCCAGGTCCATTTCCCATTTGTCTATCAGTTTGAATGTGGGAATGGCTGGATCTTTTGGGAGTTGGCGGAACATGGCTTCGCTGATGAAGCTCTTACTGTTGTTCACACACACTCGAGCGAGAACAGAGTCCTTCCCATCATTTAACTGAACAGGGATGAACAACTGCTCTCCAATTTGCTGAATATCGGCCAGGCTCTAAGTTGATTTCACATCTTTCTGGACTATAGGAGTGGGAGTGTCTGTTCGTGGATTGGTAAATAATTTCAGAGTGTTTTCTTCCAGTGTGGAATACCACCTTAAACTGGAAGGAAGGTTGATTTTCAGAAATAGAGAGGACCCCCCATCACCAGTCTGTTGCCCTACTGCTATTACTGTCACGTCTGGAATTTGGTTGTTCTGGAAGTGAAATTCTACTTGGTCAGATTTTTTGTTCAACCATGTGGCAGGTGCCGTTTAAACTAACATGGTTGACACTCTGTTTTAATTTTATTGGTCGGCTAGTCTGGGTCCAGAGGACCTTGTACACGCAATCTATTAGGGGTGACAACCTTCTCAGGAGGTCATTCCCTAGTAAACAAGGGGTGCCCTCTGGAGTCACTACTATGACCGGGTGTTTCACCTTGTGTCGCCCAGTTTTGATGTCCAAATCTGCAGTCCCCTCGACGTCAAAGTTCTGCAGTTGTCCAGGAAGAAAGGTTAGAGGAATACAGTAATTCTTCCCCCTTCCTGCATTTAGTTCATCAAAGGCCCTTTTGGACAGAAGGGTAGCTTGGGATCCAGTGTCCACCAGTGCCAAAATTGTACCCTGCCCCTGTACTTGTACCGGGGCATAGTATCTTCCCTCCTTCTCCTCAAGGGGCACATTTTTGGACAACTGGTGGGCTAATTTTCTGGTTTTGGACATTGCTAGCAAAGAGATTTGGGCAGAATTCTGTGGAGAGCCTGGGGAATCTGAAAGAAAAAGTTGGCAACAGGAAATGGTTTCGGGTTCTGGGCCGCCCCCCCCCCCCCTTTTGGAGGCAGTCATCAGGATGGGTGTGACCCATGGGATTTTGGTATTGTTGGTTCTGGGATAGGATGATGGGTGGCGACAGCTCAATCCCCACATCTACCCAGTCTGGATTGGAATCTCTTGGGACCCATTTTTCCCTAGGAGGAGTTCCCCCATCTCCGAAGGAGAAGATCCTTTTCCCAGCGTCCTCTGAGGATCCCTCCCCCTCAAATTGGAAGACCTGTACCTCCTCCACAAAATGGGTCTGTTTGGGTACTTTGTTTCTCCCATCCCCCCCTATGCTCCTTTGGAGGCAGACTTTCAGGGGCAGGAGATTTCGGTTCCGGTTCCTGGTTTTCCAAGGGCTGTTTACAAGTGAGGAAGGAAGCTTCCTCTAAGGCTTTACACCCCCCTTCCCGTTGTGCCTCCTCCCTGGGAACCGGTGGGTTATCGGGGTGCTGCCCCCGTCATTGTTCTGGAGCACCAGGCCCAGAGTTTGGGGCATTCTGCGGTGGCATGCTCATCTGAGGGTTCTGTTGAGCCCTCAGTATGTGACCCAGATCCCGTGCCATATTTTGGACTTGGCGCTCAAGTTGTGAAACCCGCTCAGGCTGATACAGGGCTCTATTTTCTCCCCTGGGCTGATCCCGGGAAGGGTAGCTATCCCTTCTCTGGTAATACCTTGGGTTGGGAAGATTTGGGTACCCCTCCACCCTTGGCCTCCCCTCTCCCGGATTAGGGTGTCTGGGCTCAGGGAATTGGGGAAAGAAGGATGGATGATTTTGGGGCTGGAAGTTGGGTGGATACCTGGGGAAAAAATTCCGCCCAGGGTTTGGTGAATTTCTGCCCTCCTGGGGGAAGTTAGGAGGGAAATTCCCTGGGTTAGGTGCTTGGCCGGATCCCCCCCTTGGGCTGGAGGAGTCCACACATAACCCAGGATGGGGTCGGTTTCCCTTGTAGCGGGATTTACATAATCAGGGGAGCGAGGGACCCCATTTGTGGGACTACTTCCTTGACTCCCTGTCTGTGACTGGCCCGAGGGCCTTCTGGTGTTAGTTATTCTGCGCAGGCAGGTTTTTAGGCCCCCCCATCTCCAAATCTAAAACGGGGGCAACCTTTACCTCCGCCACCTTGGCAGCAGCAAGGGTGCTCTTGGTTTTGGGGTTTTTCTGCACATTATTTTTATTTTCTATGGGCTTCTGCACCTCATAGATCCGGGTAGCCTGTTCAATGACCCAGTCTAGTGACCTCTTCTCGTGAAAATCTCTCACTAGCTGGGTCATGATGTATTTTGGCAAGGCATGGAAAAAAGTATTGACAAACTCTTTGCTGTCTGTGCGCACCCTTTTGGTGGTCTGCGCAAAGGCATGCTTCAATTCTTGCACAAATTCTTGTGGGGCCTGATCCTCCCCACATTGCAAATTGTAGGCTGCCTTGCGAGCCTCTTGGGGATTTCTATGAACAGAAAAATGTTTCAAGATGGCTGCCCTATATGCGGACCATCTTGAATGGTTTTGGTCCTCTAGCCCTGCAAAGAAACTGGAGTATTCTGGGGAGAATGTCCATTTGACGTACTGGATGCAGCTACTGCTGTCCTTCAAATGGAAAGTCTCCATCATTTGCTCATAGAGCTCCAAGTGTTCCCAAACAGTATACTTGGCGTTCTTATGATAAGGAGTGATGACACTCCTTATTGCCTTTATTTGTTTCAATGGGTCCTTAAGCAAGGCCCTTTTTGCCTTATTGGCCTTTTTGGTTCGGGTAACCCTGGTTCATTCATCCTCCGACTCAGAAGCACTGCTCCCAGAGGTGCCCGTCTGATCTTCCAGGTTTTCCCGGATTCTGCAAGCCTGGGAATGGCTGGCAGAATGTGGGAACCTGGTCTCCTGTGTCCTGTGACGCTCAGAGGAGTCTTCAGATCCCTCCTTGCTGCCAGGATTTGATGGGTACCCCCCCCACTGACCTAACTGGGCAGAGGTTTTCAGGATGCCCTTAGTGGGCCTACTCTCCTGGGGTTCCCCACTAAATTGCACTGTACTTAGGTGCCCATACCCGGATGCCCGCATATCCATTCCTGGGTGGTACTGGCCTATGAGCCCCATACTTTTAGCTGGATAGTAATCTGCCATCCCTGTGGCCCCGTGCTCATGTGCGCCAGGGAACATGGGGGTGGCAGAGTCCAGGGACTGGTAGAGATGAAGGCCTCTGGTACTAGGGCTCCTGAGGTTATGCTCAGGCGTTTCCCTTTCCCAGCGAACTTCATCTCTATCAGCCCCTGCTCCCTTTTGCAATGCCTCGAGCCTGGGCTTTCAGCTCCGCAACCAAGGCCTTACTCGACTCTATCAATCTCTGCTGCATGGCTACCTGTTGCTGGATCCTATCATTGTGCTGGCAGAGAGCCTCATTCTCTCTCTGTGCCTCCTGATTGGTCCTGGAGTACTGGGCCAGTCTTTGCTGCAGGAGGGTTACCTCCTGCGTCCCATCCCTACTGGCCTGCTCCTTTCTTGCCAGAGCCTCTTCCACCCTCCTGGTGTGCTCTAACAGGTTCTGATGCTCTTTTTGGAGGTCACCCAGCCCCTGGAGGGCAAAGTGATTTTCTTCAGTTTTTCTTTTTAAATGGCAGACTTCCTGGCCTAAGGTGCCCCTTTCCTGACTAAGAGTCTGCATCTGTGCCGCCAGGTCGTCCCTTTGCCTTTGAAGGGCACCAGCTTTCTGGCGCTCCTGATTAAACTCTGACTGGGTATCCAGGTCTTTCAGGATCAGTTTATTGCTCTCTGCCTTTTCCCTATCTAGGTGGCTTTGCAGGGTGACTACCTGCTCAGCACATGCCCTATTGAAATCTAATTGTTGCTCCAGCTTATTCTGGCTCTGCAGTAGGAAGTCCAAACCTTCTTGGTACTCCTTCTGCAAGGCCAGAAATCTGGTATCCTGGTCAGACTTTTCCTGTTGCAGGATACACATGTCCTCTTTGATTTTAATGAGATACTGTCTGCTCTCATTTTCTGACTCCTGGCTTATGTGCATCCTCTGCTCAGAAGAGACCAGGTCAGATTGGGCCTTCTCTAACGCGATCTGTTGCCTATTTGCCAGATCTTGGCCTTCAGCACATTTGTCCTGCATGGCTCCCATATATAGATACAAATATGCCGCTATCCTAACCATCTTGTCGTGTTCATCTTTAGCTTTAGGAGCCATGTATAGTTCACTCAGGGCCACATGTAAGGGACCCTGATCTCTCCAGATATCTAACCCAGTTGCAGTGACCTGTTGCGTGATTGCCTGCAACCACGCATCCTGGCCCTGCTCAATCCATTCACCTCTCACAAATAGCTTATGTAAGAAGTGCTCTCTGGCTATTTTGATGTCTACCAGTGTCGTCATTCTGGAATTTGAGTTCCTTCCTGACTTACAGAAGTTAGTATTTTATTTTGCAAAACAGACCGTTTCCTTAGAGCGTTCCTTTGAGGGGTGCTTTCACAGTGTAAAACAGCGTGGTGATCTAACCGGATATGTGTATCTGGTCAGTTGGCACACTGTATTAAGCAGCACAAGTGGTAAATCTAACCCAGAATATCCCGGCTCCGAGCCCCCACTCTGTAAGTGACTCCAATCAAGCGATCCCACTAATTCAGTGCCTTGTCTGGGATGCCCAAGGGAAGCCCTTATTTATGTATTTTTATGGCAGGTTATAATCTGGATGATGAACCCTTGTATAACACCCCTGTCTTAGAATCCCCCTTGACCCAACTGAGCCAAGAAGTAGGCTTGTTTTGCAAATTTAAAAGGTTTATTTGAAAAATTAAACAATATTTATATATATATGTATCACACTTCTATAAATAAATTGATAATGGATAGTACACTTGTGAATATGAGCAGTAATCCGCAAGAGGTAATCCTACAGTAGCACAGTTCTTGGTTACTTATGAATAGGAACAGAAGAATGAGGTGGGACAGAATGCTTTATATGGTTCAAGGAAACACAATGATGAATGAAATGCAGTACAGAAAATAACTTGATATGGCTTCAACAAAAGACAATGTAATCACTTTTCCTTGACAATTCACCCCCCCCCCTTTATGCAATATAAGGAGATGGAAAGAAGACACACAGTTCTCAGGAATGCAATCAAATATAATTCAGTTCCCCCCTAGCAAGCTTAGAGGAAAACAGGTATGAGTTTTAACACAGGCAAGATACTTTGATGTGGTTGCAATTAAGTGAAAACTATGCTAAAAAGGCTTTTAATTCCCTATAGGGGGTTCAGGGTGGGTGATATCCAGTTTATATTAGCTCAGGCTCACTTTAGCAATGCTCTATGAGTAACTAGCAGGTAAAAACGAATTTTAGCAAAGGAAAGCAAGGAGCTGCTGATTTTTACACATGGCTGAAATTGTGCACAATGTCAAATTGCGGCAAGGTTATATGTCAGTTGGAAAGCCTAAAATCTTAGCTTTAAGATGACAGTTAAAACTCGCTCCTAGCACAAACGGTTCCGGAGATACGGCCGATTTAGTCATGGTAGTTTTTCGGATTTGAAATTTTAAAGCTCAGAATGACAGATGACAGTTTTCAGTTTTAAAGATGACAGAATGACACGATTCTAGGAGGCAGTTCTAATAGGTTAAAATAGTTTGGATTAGATTATTTTAAACTAAGAGATTGGTTTTGCACAGTGAGTACTCACACTATATTTTTGAAATAAGCCGTCAAGGTCTGGTCAAGTTGGACGGGACTTCCGGCGGGTGGTTCTGAAGTCCCGGCTATCTGGGTCAGCTCTGCTCTCTGGGTCTGTCAAGCACCGGTTCTGCTCACAACGGTCTGGTTTGTGGTTCTCTCTGGTTCCGTATACAGCACTGCTTTCTGGATACTGCTACAGGTTCTTGCAAAAGGTCTTGGCAAAAAATTCAAACAGCTCGCCCGGCTGTTGAATAGTTTGGTTGGTTTTGGGGCCTGCTGAAGAGGATTCAGCTTGTGGATTCAGGCCTCTCTGCTACAAATTCTGGAGTTAATTTCTGCTACATGTTCTGGAGATTGATGGATTTGAAGTCTGGATCTCTGGATGTGAAGTCTGGAGTCTCCCGGCAAAGCGTCCCGCAATAAAGTGGAAAGTAAATCTCCCTACCTGTCCTGCACTGTCTGCTTTTATGTGTTTAGAAAGTGTGTGTGTGTGTGTGACATAACTGAGCCTGCCCCTCTCTACTTGTCATTGGCCCAATTCTCCCCTCTCCCATGATTGGGGGAAGGAAATGGATTGTCATCATGATGAGGTCTGTTTATGGGTCAGAGGATCCTCCCCTGGTCAATTTGCCCACAAATCTATATTGGATTCAAATACATATTTCCCAGATACACAAGTGGTTGACATTACATGTACATATTACAGATGAATTAAGACAGGTCTCTGTTCAAGCCCCATGTTCCTGCGAGCTGGGATTCAGAAATGACAACATTTTGCACTTTTTGGTCGGTTTATCAATATCGGACATTTACCAAAAATTACACAAATGTGCGCAAGGAGTATGGACATTAATTGATGAAGTGTCAGATTTTTAACATGCAGACATTTGGAGTAAGACCCTATTTTCCGCTAGCAACCCCCCAGAATACACCACAGGGTCCTAACACCTCTTAAAACGTGCACAGAAAAATCACAAGAATAATGATATTACTTATATAATTCTGACAAGTCAGTACTATGAATTATCCATCTTTTTTTAAATTATGCTCTGGCCCAAAGGGGTGTGGTTTCCCCCAAGCACATGGTGGAGTTTCTGGTTTGTCCACTTCCCCCAAGCTCAGCTTGCTAGCAGAGGCACTGCCCCTCCCAGTTTCTCCCAAGTGGAAGCCATTTTACGACCCTCCCCCCCAATATAACATTTGCCTGAGTCCAGGACAGGGCTTTGTTCAACTTCCTGCAGTCCCCAGGTGCTCCTCCCATAACCCAATCAGAGAAGTGTCATCTCCTTTTGGCAGGGACAGCAGGAGGCAGCCAGGCCTGGGAATGCAGTTGGGCAAGTCTCAATTGCTGTTGGGGGTAGTTGTCAGGCAGAATTCACCTAAATGTCACTTTAGTTCCCAGTTTTCTACATTCAAATCCAACTTACATGCAGCAATTTTTATATATACATTAAATAATTACTTCCTTCAAGTCATTTCAGAATATAGTTTTACATTGTATCCACCTCTTAGCAAGTCTTTCCTTGGCCTGGTTTGGGTTCATTTGTTCAGTTTTACACCAAAGTCTGGTGGTTTTAAAACGCCGGCTTTCTGATAGTGGTGAGCACCGGTATTGCATCCATTTTTGACATTAAGAAAATTAATTCCCCACAGTTCTGGGTTGCTTTTGGCAATAAGCATTGCCATTCCCAATGGTTTCAGGCTACTGTGTGTGTAGCCCAATTGTGGTTTTAGGCAGTGTCCTCCTGTGCTCACAACATAGGCAAAAATGGGTGGCAGCCTATTCTTCATGTTTTCCCTGTGCATTCTCTGGGGAGTTCTGGCCATCATGATGTTTTCAATGCCAGTAATGCACAGTTTTATGGTAGGGCTTGGATGCATGGGTAAAAACATCCCACAGTTTACTGTAGTGCCTGGTGAAGGAAGCAATGCTTGCTGTCTGCTGTGGGACACATTGCATGGTGGCATTGAGAGGGAGCAATGTTTACCATAGTGTCTGGTGAAGGAAGCAATGCTTGGTGTCTGCTGTGGGACACATTGCATGGTGGCATTGAGAGGAAGCAATGTTTACCGTAGTGCCTGGTGAAGGAAGCAATGCTTGGTGTCTGCAGTGGGACACATTTCATGGTGGCATTGAGATGGAGCAATGTTTACCGTAGTGCCTGGTGAAGGAATCAATGCTTGCTGTCTGCAGCGGGACACATTGCATGGTAGCATTTAGGGGGAGCAATGTTTACCGTAGTGCCTGGTGAAGGAAGCAATGCTTGCTGTCTGCAGCAGGACACATTGCATGGTGGCATTGAGAGGGAGCAATATTTACTGTGGTGCCTGGTGAAAGAAGCAATGCTTGGTGTCGGCAGCAGGACACATTGCATGGTGGCATTGAGAGGGAGCAATGTTTAATGTAGTGCCTGGTGAAGGAAGCAATGCTTGGTGTCTGCAGCGGGACCCATTGCATGGTGGCATTGAGGGAGCAATGTTTACCATAGTGTCTGGTGAAGGAAGCAATGCTTGCTGTCTGCTGTGGGACACATTGCATGGTGGCATTGAGAGGGAGCAATGTTTACCGTAGTGCCTGGTGAAGGAAGCAATGCTTGTTGTCTGCAGTGGGACACATTGCATGGTGGCATTGAGAGGGAGCAATGTTTACCATAGTGTCTGGTGATGGAAGCAATATTGGTGTCTGCTGTGGGACATATTGCATGGTGGCATTGAAAGGGACAATGTTTACCATAGTGCCTGGTGAAGGAAGCATTGCTTGGTGTCTGCAGCGGGACACATTGCATGGTGGCATTGAGAGGGACAATGTTTACCATAGTGTCTGGTGAAGGAAGCAATGCTTGGTGTCTGCAGCGGGACACATTGCATGGTGGCATTGAGAGGGACACTGTTTACCGTAGTGCCTGGTGAAGGAAGCAATGCTTGCTGTCTGCTGTGGGACACATTGCATGGTGGCATTGAGAGGGAGCAATGTTTACCATAGTGTCTGGTGAAGGAAGCAATGCTTGGTGTCTGCTGTGGGACACATTGCATGGTGGCATTGAGACGAAGCAATGTTTACCGTAGTGCCTGGTGAAGGAAGCAATGCTTGGTGTCTGCAGTGGGACACATTGCATGGTGGCATAGAGAGGGACAATGTTTACCGTAGTGTCTGGAGAAGGAAGCAATGCTTGGTGTCGGCAGCAGGACACATTGCATAGTGGCATTGAGAGGGAGCAATGTTTACTGCAGTGCCTGGTGAAGGAAGCAATGCTTGGTGTCTGCAGCAGGACACATTTCATGGTGGCATTGAGAGGGAGCAATGTTTACCGTAGTGCCTGGTGAAGGAAGCAATGCTTGGTGTCGGCAGCGGGACACATTGCATGGTGGAATTGAGAGGGAGCAATGTTTACCGTAGTTCCTGGTGAACAAAGCAATGCTTGGTGTCTTCAGCAGGACACATTGCATGGTGGCATTGAGAGGGAGCAATGTTTACTGTAGTGCCTGGTGAAGGAAGCAATGCTTGGTGTCTGCAGTGGGACACATTGCATGGTGGCATTGAGAGGGACAATGTTTACCGTAGTGCCTGGTGAAGGAAGCAATGCTTGGTGTCTGCAGCGGGACACATTGCATGGTGGCATTGAGAGGGAGCAATGTTTACCGTAGTACCTGGTGAAGGAAGCAATGCTTGGTGTCTGCAGCGGGACACATTGCATGGTGGCATTGAGAGGGACAATGTTTACCGTAGTGCCTGGTGAAGGAAGCAATGCTTGGTGTCTGCTGTGGGACACATTGCATGGTGGCATTGAGAGGGAGCAATGTTTAGCATAGTGTCTGGTGAAGGAAGCAATGCTTAGTGTCTGCTGTGGGACACATTGCATGGTGGCATTGAGAGGAAGCAATGTTTACCGTAGTGCCTGGTGAAGGAAGCAATGCTTGGTCTCTGCAGTGGGACACATTTCATGGTGGCATTGAGAGGGAGCAATGTTTACTGTAGTGCCTGGTGAAGGAATCAATGCTTGCTGTCTGCAGCGGGACACATTGCATGGTAGCATTTAGGGGGAGCAATGTTTACCGTAGTGCCTGGTGAAGGAAGCAATGCTTGGTGTCTGCAGTAGGACACATTGCATGGTGGCATTGAGAGGGAGCAATATTTACTGTGGTGCCTGGTGAAAGAAGCAATGCTTGGTGTCGGCAGCGGGACACATTTCATGGTGGCATTGAGAGGGAGCAATGTTTAATGTAGTGCCTGGTGAAGGAAGCAATGCTTGGTGTCTGCAGCGGGACCCATTGCATGGTGGCATTGAGGGAGCAATGTTTACCATAGTGTCTGGTGAAGGAAGCAATGCTTGCTGTCTGCTGTGGGACACATTGCATGGTGGCATTGAGAGGGAGCAATGTTTACCGTAGTGCCTGGTGAAGGAAGCAATGCTTGTTGTCTGCAGTGGGACACATTGCATGGTGGCATTGAGAGGGAGCAATGTTTACCATAGTGTCTGGTGAAGGAAGCAAGGCTTGGTGTCTGCAGTGGGACACATTGCATGGTGGCATTGAGAGGGAGCAATGTTTACCATAGTGTCTGGTGATGGAAGCAATATTGGTGTCTGCTGTGGGACATATTGCATGGTGGCATTGAAAGGGACAATGTTTACCATAGTGCCTGGTGAAGGAAGCATTGCTTGGTGTCTGCAGCGGGACACATTGCATGGTGGCATTGAGAGGGACAATGTTTACCATAGTGTCTGGTGAAGGAAGCAATGCTTGGTGTCTGCAGTGGGACACATTGCATGCATGGTGCCATTAAGAACGAACAATGGTGAAGGAAGCAATGCTTGGTGTCTGCAGCGGGACACATTGCATGGTGGCATTGAAAGGGAGCAATGTTTACTGTAGTGCCTGGTGAAGGAAGCAATGCTTGGTGTCTGCAGGGGGACACATTGCATGGTGGCATTGAGAGGGAGCAATGTTTACTGTAGTACCTGGTGAAGGAAGCAATGCTTGGTGTCTGCAGCGGGCCACATTGCATGGTGACATTGGGAGGGACAATGTTTACCGTAGTGCCTGGTGAAGGAAGCAAGGCTTGGTGTCTGCAGCGGGACACATTGCATGGTGGCATTGAGAGGGAGCAATGTTTACTGTAGTGCCTGGTGAAGGAAGCAATGCTTGGTGTCTGCTGTGGGACACATTGCATGGTGGCATTGAGAGGGAGCAATGTTTACTGTAGTGCCTGGTGATGGAAGCAATGCTAGGTGTCTGCAGTGGGATACATTGCATGGTGGCATTGAGAGGAAGCAATGTTTACCGTAGTGTGAAGGAAGCAATGCTTGGTGTCTGCTGTGGTACACATTGCATGGTGGCATTCAGAGGGAGCAATGTTTACCGTAGTGTCTGGTGAAGGAAGCAATGCTTGGTGTCTGCAGCGGGACACATTGCATGGTGGCATTGAGAGGGGGCAATGTTTACCGTAGTGTCTGGTGAAGGAAGCAATGCTTGGTGTCTGCAGCGGGACACATTGCATGGTGGCATTGAGAGGGGGCAATGTTTACCGTAGTGTCTGGTGAAGGAAGCAATGCTTGGTGTCTTCAGTAGACCCATTGCATGGTGGCATTGAGAGGGAGCATTGCTTACTGTAGTGCCTGGTGAAGGAAGCAATGCTTGGTTTCGGCAGCGGGACACTTTGCATGGTGGTATTGAGGGGGAACAATGTTTACTGTAGTGCCTGGTGAAGGAAGCAATGCTTGGTGTCTGCAGCGGGACACATTGCGTGGTGGCATTGAGAGGGACAATGTTTACCATAGTGTCTGGTGAAGGAAGCAATGATTGGTGTCTGCAGCGGGACACATTGTATGGTGGCATTGAGAGGGAGCAATGTTTACCATAGTGTCTGGTGAAGGAAGCAATGCTTGGTGTCTGCAGCGGGACACATTGCATGGTGGCATTGAGCGGGACAATGTTTACCGTGGTGCCTAGTGAAGGAAGCAATGCTTGGTGTCTGCAGCGGGACACATTGCATGGGTGCATTGAGAGGGAGCAATGTTTACCGTAGTGCCTGGTGAAGGAAGCAATGCTTGGTGTCTGCAGCGGGACACATTGCATGGTGGCATTTAGGGGGAGCAATGTTTACCGTAGTGCCTGGTGAAGGAAGCAATGCTTGGTGTCTGCAGTGGGACACATTGCATGGTGGCATTGAGAGGGAGCAATGTTTACTGTAGTGCCTGGTGAAGGAAGCAATGCTTGGTGTCGGCAGCGGGACACATTGCATGGTGGCATTGAGAGGGAGCAATGTTTACTGTAGTGCCTGGTGAAGAAAGCAATGTTTGGTGTCTTCAGCGGGACACATTGCATGGTGGCATTGAGAGGGAGCAATGTTTACCGTAGTGCCTGGTGAAGGAAGCAATGCTTGGTGTCTGCAGCGGGACACATTGCATGGTGGCATTGAGAGAGAGCAATGTTTACTGTAGTGTCTGGTGAAGGAAGCAATGCTTGGTGTCTGCAGCGGGACACATTGCATGGTGGCATTGAGAGGGAGCAATGTTTACCGTAGTGCCTGGTGAAGGAAGCAATGCTTGGTGTCTGCTGTGGGACACACTGCATGGTGGCGTTGAGAGGGAGCAATGTTTACTGTAGTGCCTGGTGAAGGAAGCAATGCTTGGTGTCTTCAGTAGACACATTGCATGGTGGCATTGAGGGGGGACAATGTTTACCGTAGTGCCTGGTGAAGGAAGCAATGCTTGGTGTCTGCTGTGGGACACATTGCGTGGTGGCATTGAGAGGGAGCAATGTTTACTGTAGTGCCTGGCGAAGGAAGCAATGCTTGGTGTCTTCAGTAGACACATTGCATGGTGGCATTGAGAGGGAGCAATGTTTACCATAGTGCCTTGTGAAGGAAGCAATGCTTGGTGTCTGCAGCGGGACACAATGCTTAGTGGCTAGGAGACGGGGCACTGGTTATTGAAGTGCCTGGCGAGGGAAATACAACTGGTGCCTGATAGGAAACCTGCTATCATGGTGTTTGAACATGTAAATAATTCTGTAATACATGATACTTAGTGACTGGGAGATGGAACATATTTACCCTAATGTCTGAAATCATGCTTATTGCAGAGTCTGGAGATGGAACAATTCTTGGTGTCTTTCTGTAGGGCAGAATGCAATGCTTAGTGACTGAGAGAGGGGGCTATCGTTACCGTAGTGTCTGATGAGAGGAACTAATCTTGGTGCCTGCAGTTGGACACATGATTTATTGATTGGTTGGGGGGTAATTATCATCATATTGTCAGAGATAATTCTTGGTGGCAGATTTTGGACTAAATGATTAGTGACTAGTGGAGAAGACATGATACTTAACGTAATGTCTGGACATACACATGATTCCTAATATGTGCTGTAGGACCAAATGCTTAGTGATTGGGAGAGAGACACATGATTGCCATAGTCCCTGGAGGTTGGAGTCTGCAGTAGGACGAAAAGCTCAGATTTTGGAGCAGGTCATGATGCTCTGGACTGATATTTTACACAATGCTTGGGGGGCAGAGATTGAATACAAAGCTCAGTGAATGTGAATGGATGGGTCCCATTCTTAGTGCTGTGGGTGGGCAATATGCCTCCTGTCTTGACTAAGGTGCACTGTGTGGTAGCTGGTGTAGCATGCAATGTTCTGGGGCCGTGGCTCGATGCACTTGATGGCTCAAGTTAGATACAGTCGTGGGTAGGATTGGGGACAATACTCCATGGGAATATCACAATGATGAGTTCTTGACTAAAACACAATGCCCAGTTTTTCTGATGGGCACAATACTGAGTTACAAAGGTTTGGCAGAGTGCTGGGTAAATAGATGGGCACATTCTTGAGTGACTAGTGTTGGACTCACAGGTTAGGCACAGTACTTTGTTATGAGAATGGACAAAGTGCTGAGTGTCTGGGGTTGGACACAATGCTCTTGTAAGATGGTGGTACTTTGCTGAGTGTCTGGGGTTACTTGGTACTGTAGGTCATCCTTTATAAATAATGCTGTGAAGCCTGCAGGTGCTCAAGGGCGCAGGAGTTTGATCCTGCTGGGAGCACCAGTTTGCCAGAATGAGCCACCGTAGCTAAGCTCTGCCCACACCTGCATCCATCCTCCAGTCATCCCCCGTTAGGGCTGAAGCCTGCAGGGATCAAGAGTGCAGGAGTTTGATCCCGCTGAGAGTTTGAGCAGGTTGGAGAGGAGCTCACTTTGCCCGGAATTGCCTTTCTTTGCCTTGCAGCATGTATCTGGTTTTGCAGGACTTGCAGGGCTACCATCTCCCCACTACTATTCAACATCTTCCTTTATCTACTTATCAGAATCATCAAAAGCCACAGCCTCACCTGCTACAACTACGCAGACGATGCACAAATGATCTTCAAAATACAAGACAACCCGGAAATAAACTCAACGCTAGAAAACTGCCTCCGAGATGTATTCCTCTGGGTGAACTTCAACTGCTCAAAATCAACCCAGGCAAAACAGAAATAATGATCGTCACAAACAATGGAGGCGAAAACAACTTCATCCCTTGGTCAAGGGAACTCGGGACAACCCCAACACCCTCGCCGATTGTAAAAAAACCTGGGGGTCCTGATGGACAATAATCTCACGCTAGAGCCACAAGTAAATGCCCTTCTCAAGAAAAGCTTCTTCCTCCTGCGAGCGGCAAAGAGGAGCCTACCATTCCTATTGTTCGCCAACAGAACAGCCACCATAATCGCCCTAGTCATGTCCCGAGTAGAGTATGCCAACAGCCTATAACTAGGCATGCCGGAACGACTTTTAAAAAAACTACAACGCCTTCAAAATGCGTCAGCCAGATTGCTTCTGTAACTACCCCATAGAGAAACCACCACAACAGTGCTGAAAACACTACACTGGTTACCAATAAAACAACAAATAAAATTCAAAACAATGTGCATCATGCACAGAGCGGTACACAACGAAGGTGCTGAGTTCCTGAGAGACAATTTCATGATTCCTGCCCCTCATGTCCCCAGCCCTCCAAGATGTCAGGCTGGAGCAAGGCCACGATCACCTACATGGCCCTCAAGGGCCTCTCCATCCCTCCAAAGACCCACTTGGAGTCAGACCTGGCGCTTGTGGCACCAGACTCACTCACTCCCATAGGATAACATTGGGGATTGGACTTGTAGTGCATTGATGGGTTACCGATCATTTGGTCGAAAAAGAAAAGGTTGACAGGACAAATGGTCGACGCAATTTGGTCAAAAGACAAATGGTCGAATTTATATTTTTATTTTTTGTTTGTTTTCGCATATTTTTTTTTTTGTGGGCGATTCCCTCCCAACCCTCTTTTTTTGCTGAAAAACCCTTTCTTTTCCTAAACGAAAACCTGAAAAATATATATAAAAATAAAAACAAAAATTCGACCATTTGTCTTTCAACCAAATTGAGTCGACCATTTGTCTGTCGACCAATTTTCTGTCGACCAAATGACCGGACAGCGCATTGATGGGGACAAGATGGATGTCCCCACATATTTCGGTTCCCAGAACTGCATGTGCGGTCTAGTCTTTTGGGTGTGGTTCAGCCCAGAGACACCTGGGATACCCAGAGACTATTTAAGCCACACCCAGGCTGAGAAACATGCTTTGTGTTTTCTGCACCTGCAGCGTGACACTCACCGTGTTCGGATAGGTCTCCAGTAGGCCTGCATCTTTCTTCTGCGCTCAGCTCCTGCAAGAACAAGAACACCTTTGGGAACAGCCTTACCTTGCGGCGCTTCTGCCCATCATTCATCGCTCCTTCTGTTCTGCGGGCATCTTCGGCGGTGTCATTCCCATACCGGCATGCCGCTTCCTAAGGAAAAGGGAAAAGAACAGAAAAAAGGCATTAGTTAGCATTCTGCAAACCTTCGCTTATTTTTAAATGCTGTACGAGCTTCAAACGCTTACCTGAATCCCAGCCGCTCTGGGGGAACTCTGTCTCTGGAACTTCTCATCCATCTGCAAGAGGGAAAAGACACTCCAGGTTAGCGTGGAAATATCTAGAGGCGCCGCATACCGCACTTACCCAACGCATTTGTTCTTCATAACCGGCATCCACGCTGAAAACGTTGCGGCCCCTAAAAGACACAGAAAAAGAACTCAGTTCAATACAAATACAAAAGGGGTGCATCGCGCTCTCACTCACCTTCAGCGCTACTCATCTCATCAGCACGCTGCCATCCCCGGACGCCGGCCCTCATCTAAGGAAGGAAAGGAACGAAGTTAGAGAACTGTTCAAAAGACTCATTATACTTACCTGTCAGACTCTTGCCAGTGAAGTAACTAGGCAGCAACGAGCCCGCATCAATCAACGTGCCCCTGCGCTGAAAGCAGGACACAGAGCACACTATCCAAGAAAACAAGGTGAGCTGTGAATCAAAGGGAAGGGTTGGACCCCAGGGAAGAGGGGTTCAAGCACACAGAGACAATAGGGAGTTAAACTCTACCAAGCCTGTGGTTCAGGCCCAGTCTCCAGTCGAATAGCCTCCAGGGAAGGGTTCGAGGTTGTGAGAGGTCAGAACAGTCTGACTGACGTCTCTGTGGATACCAGGTGAGCGTTATAGACAAACTGTGTCTACATCAACCAAAAGGAACGCTCAGATCAAGCATTGACATCCCACTGGAACCGAAACCCTACAACAAAAGAAAGCTTGAAGGATCCTCCTTCTCTAACCAAGTCCCAAAAACCTGGAACGACCTTCCAAAGTACATACGTAACACAAGAAACCATCTACTATTCAGGAAACTACTCAAAACCTGGCTCTTCACGTCATAGCTAGAAAGACCAGCCACAGGGGCATGCACACAACTAAATAATCAATGAACGTAGAGAGAGAGAGACCTTGATCCACACCAAGCAATTAATGGGAAAAACCCTCAGGAAAATATCCCACAACATACTAAATGACTAACCGGTAGACAGCCGCAATACGAACAAAGACCGTATACATAGCAAGACAAAGACAGAAACACCAGGACAAATCATGAAGAGGACCATGACCTTAAACTGTAGCCATTCCCAACAGACCTAAGGACAACAGATAGAGAGGGAAAGGAAGCACTACACCACAAGCCCCAATCCAGTGGGTGAGAAACAGAATGTTCCATCACTACACACTGTCCTCCAACTATACAGCAGGAAGCACAATGCCACACTACACAATAAACTACTACCAAATGACAGCCCCAAGGATGTTTACCCACCCAACAGAAACCAAAGAACCAACGGAAAGACAGTCATGACAGGAGGAAACAAATGACTGAATACACAGACTCACCAAGACAGAAGCAATAGAACACCACATCAACACCACTCCGACCCTGAACCATTCAAAACCTCAACTGAGCAGTGTCACACTAGATAACAAGAGAATAGATATTAGCTACCCAGTCCCACAACTGTAGAAAAGGTTCAGACACACCTATCAACCCAAACAATACTCACTATGATACAGTTGGGCTAGCGCAGCACCAACAAAGCGAGTCGGCCCACGAGGAACCTGCATCAACCCAACCCACAGGTATACAACTCTAACGGAATCGGGAGTACCTGAATCAGGATACAGACCCCACTAACCCAACCCTTAATCTTCTGCATACTTAAACCACACAAAGCCAAACAACCACCTCAGTCCCAGCAATCCGCACGCACTTTACCACACCACATCAACAACACATAAACATCACCTACAGCACTCGAGGTCTCGCCCGATCCGATACTAGCACCAAAGCCCAGCATTCGGTGTATATCGAGCTGAAGCTGCCAACAGCACATCACTTCTCCCACTCTCCTGCACCCCTCCTCCCGACTAACCCTACCCGCCCTTCCTGTTTACAGATCCACCAGAGCGCCTGGGGACCAATTCTGTTGGTGACGGTGCGCTATATAAGTACCTTTAACATAACATCTCAGCACAACCCATAAATGACCAAGCGACCCAGTGAGCCTCCCCGCGAGCATGCCAGCTACCTGCAACCCGCAAGGAGCTGCCTCATCTGAAGAAGAGGACGAGACGAAAGGTAACGGTCGGCCCAGGGAGGGGGGAGCACCGGACTTGGTGTGCTCCTTCAGCTGTCGGGCGTACCTCCCTGGCATATGTTTAGAGTAACTTTACTACATGACTGCTTCGGCAAACCCTCAGTCACTTGGTGAGGGGACGCTCCCTTATTCACCACCTAGCAGGCGATTTCTAATTCATGGTTTTTGGCTTGTCCATTGGTCTTTGAATATCCTATTCGACTTTTAATATCCCAAATCACCTCGAAGTGCTGTTGAACTGTTGATTTGGGTTTTAACATTTAACATTGTGTTTTTAAAATCTTGTAATTTTTTATCCAAAATTTTGAACAATGGTTTACCTTATTGTTCTTTTTTCCTCCAACTGTCAGTGTGACCAAACACAAGGCAACTAAACACATTTCACCCGGTGGGGGGAAGAAAAGGGCACATAAATTGCTGGAGCCCATTAAAGATGTTAACATCTTATTCACAGAAATCGATGGCCTTCTGCATGATATTGAGGGCCTGAACACCGGGAAACAAATAAACTCCCCACATAGAGATGTCACGGCGGCCTCCAATTGTATACTTACTGCAAAAGATAGCTGAATTCTACCCGAAAGCAAAGCCCATGTTCTTAAGCCCACACTCCAATCGCAGACACACAGCCCTAGGCTTCAAGAAAGACAAAAAGACCATATGGGAGCCTATGAAGTGGGTCTATTTGAAGGCCAGGGGGGAGGGAGAAATGATGCTCTCCCAGTTAGCACAATGGGGGAGATAGGAGCACAAGTGATAGAATCACATACAACCAATAGAGATCTCCTATCCCTATCTGGCCCCTCAAGCCCCAATGAGGAAGGTGGTGTGCCACCCACCCCCAAAGGCCTGCCAAGATCCATTGAGAAGGATGGGCCATCATCCACTAATAAAGGGAAGGGAGATGCTGTTCCCCAGGCCACCCCCGGATGGGAAAGAAGGGGAGATAAAAATCATGGTACCCACAATAAATCGCACACATGGTACCCATGGTACCCACAATAAATCGCTGCCTGGTCCTGGGTGAAGACTCTCATGGGAAACGTAGTATGGACATCACTAAAGTCCTGGGGCCCCTAGATAGACCTATGAAGGTCGCAATTGTTATGGAGAATTCTCTGTTTAGGCTGAATGTCCTAACCTAGTGAGTCCCCCAGCAGCTTTGCTGGATTTCTGGGGTTTATTTTTTTTCTCCTGCCAAGAGTGAGACTCTTTTACCCTCACTCTTGGGCATGATTTGAGTGTGTTTCTTTGAGTCTAGATGTGTTTAATGGGCTATGGGGTCTTTTACTCCATAGGGCTACCTGTGTTTTTGTGATGTGTTACACAGCACCCTCAGTGCAGTGACACAGGGGTGTCTTAGTGACCCCCCAGTATAGACTCCATACCCTGGGACTGACTACTGTCTCCCAGGGCATGTAAAGTCACCATTGACTTTACTAGTCTTAAATTCTGAACAGAACCAGTACAAACCATCATATTGTGGACGTACTGGCTGGGGCAATTCGATTGCCCCAGGGTCTGTTAGTCGAGGGGGCACGTCTCTGTCCCCCCTGATCGAGTTTTGGCTGGTGGCAGTGGATACTACTTTTCATATTCAACCGCAAATATTTTCCTATGGGATTTCCCATTGTTTTAGGTTACTATCTTTATTTAACTATTTAGGGTAGCCTCTAACATACCGCCCTGTTTATTTAATTAATATTAATTCTCCGGTTGGTATTTTTTGCCAAAACTTGATTCTAAAATGGCGTTTGTGCTCTTTCTGTGACTCCAACCCAAGTCGAGCCCTTTGTTCAACTTTTTGGCGGGCTTCACCACAGAAGCCCTCCAAAGTGGTGCCACTATGTCTGGGGTACTTAGGAGGGGTGGAGGGGAATTTAGGCACCCTGGACTGAGTTGCCTAGGCAACTCAAGTCGCACTCCATCCTGATTGGCCCAAGTGGTGAGCCGGCCGGCTCACCACTTACCATGTTTGAGTGACAGCTAGGCTGAGTGAATGGGGGTTTGCTGCATAAAAGCAGGGCTTTGGGGACTGGAACTTCAGAAGTCGCCACAGGACCTAAGAATCCGACGAGGGAGAAGCTGAGCCGACCTGCCACGACACCACCACCGGTGGAGCCCTGCTGGACTGCCTCACCAATTTTCCCAACGACAGAGGAGATCTCCCGCCGGAGAGTCTTCTTCCTTTGACTGGTGGGGATAACCAATTTCACTGTCTTTCCCGACGTACCTCGTGGCCGCCTTGCCCATGCCAAGCACCCCGGCAACCGGGATACCACGTTTTACCACGCCCGCGAAACCAAGGTACCACCTTTAACCGGAAAACTCCGCGGCTGGTTTCTTCCCTGGTAGTGCAACGACCTTCACCTTTCCTCCAAGTCGAGATCTTCTCTTCCCCTGGACGACAACCCAATTTACAACCACTACCAGGTAAAACTGCCACCGCTGGAGGATCCTTCCCACTTAAGGTACCGTGTCCCGCCTGGCTTCCCTTGCTACCGACTGTACGGGGTAGATTTAGCCCCCGGCTTTCAAATCTGGGTTAGCCCGGGACACCTTGGCTAAACTTTTCTAAGCCTCTCTAAAACTCCTCTTGAACCCTCTGCAAGACTTTTCTAAGCCTAGTGTAACTGTGTGATCTTGGGCGCATTTGTGCTCTGCTCTCTCTAAGAGTGGGCCCAGCCTTTGGACTTTGGCTCAACAGTTACTTTTCGCTCTCTGCCTTGCTAACAGTGTTCCTGAATCATAGAGTGGTGTACCTCTTCATATTCTGTCTTTTTCCCTCCCTTTGTCACAAACTTATTAGAGTGCAATCTAGTTAAGCGCTCACCTCTGTATGAAAATAAGTGGTGTTTTACTGTTATTTATCTAATAGGGAAAAAGGGGTGTATATATCATAATAGTAACTGTGTTTAGGATAAGTTTACAATAAGAGCGCTGGAGTGTTTCAACTGTGTGTTTTTAAATAAATAATTATACACTTTGATACCAACGCTCTGGTCAGTGTTTGCTTGTATTGTTGTATCTGAGTGCCTATTGAGTATACTTTGCATACTGTCTAACTCTTCTTGAGGGACGTCTGACTGCTCAGCCACAGCTACCAGGTAAATCTGGGTGGTGCAGACTGCTACCAAGTGGGTTTACTGCTAACACCTGTAGTCTTAAATCTGTTGCAGTGTTCCCCAAGGGAACTGCACAGGATTCTGCCTAACAGCAATCCCCTAGGATTCAAGAATGGGGATATATAGGGGGACTTAAACAGAAAGTTCTACTATGCCAGATATCCCATTTGGGAATGGGGGGGGGATGCTCGGGATCCTACCCGGGGACCCCTGGGTCCAATGGCTATAATGTATGAAAAGTTGGAAAATCAATGAAGGAACATTTTCAATTACTTGCCGCGGACATAGCTTTGATAAAGGAGAGGATGTCAGTCACCCCAGTCATGGTGCCCCAGATCCTATTGATCCCACTGACTGGTGATAAACTTAATGGCATCTCATCCAGGCTCCGTCCCGCAGCTCCAAGGCCATCACAGAATAAGAGTGGGAGCAAAGATAACAGTGAGGGAGAGGGGACTCATGGAGGGGGGGGTATTCCTTGTCCTTGGGTCAGCGTACGCTCAGGCCTAGTGGTAACTACGGAGGCCAGAGGAAAGAGGGCAGGGCGGCGCAGTGTCCTATGTCGTCTAGTACTCAAAGGTATATCCCACGCCCACTATATTATCGGCCCCATTGGCTCACAACACCGAATTCAATACCGGTGTGGACTAGGAGTGCGGAGACCGTTGGTTATGATGATGGTAAGGAAAAGGGACAGCACAATTGGCCATCAGTCATACTGCATAATGTGGAGAAAGTGGTTTCCGGGTTCCACGAATCGCAAGAGTCCCTCATAAACAAAGCAACGTATTACCTAAGATCAACAAGGGGTTGCAAATCTGTGAACAGAAGTGACATAGTGAGCTGCACAAGGCAATCCTCGTCCAGTAATGGTGAGGACACCATAAGCGATTGGTTGATGAGTGGGTTGTTAGCCATAGAGTCACAAACATACCCCCCTTTGGGTTCTAGAATATCAGGGCAACTGTTGACACCCGACCCAAAGCTAGTTGGATCCTTATGGGACACCCCCCCACCCCCCTCTAATAGAGACTGTAGCACACATCCGAATGCAGACGCCGGATTGAGGGGCTCTGCTGCGCATCACCCTTAATGGTGGAATTTTCCTCCTTATATGTATCGAGTCGTGGTACCATGCCAGAATCGGATTCGTTGAAAACTATTTGAGCCTATAGATGTATATCTCATGCTGAACATTGGCCATTTTGCTCGGCTTTCCGGCACTGTATGCATTTCCCAAAACTAATTCAGAGTAACGGCCTTACATATGAATGCTGGCCTTACTCACATCTGAGAATAGTGCCCTTGGTTATGACCATTTTACATTAGTTTGGTGGAACATTCGTGCACTGAATGTGGCATTTGCACATCCGCACTTATTAGTGTGCTATCAGAATAAACATGATCTTCTCCTTGCCCTGAGATCAATCAGAGCGACGACTCAAAGAGCCCTCCACTTTCCTCAACAAAGAGCATCTGACTCAAATATGTAATGTGAGATTCATACATTTTCACCAACTGTCATTTGTGCCTTGATAAAGATGCAAAGGGTCGAAACACGTGTTGGCACTATTGTTTTCTGACCCTGTTGCTCAATTCTCCAGGGCACCTTTATGTATTTGGACACTTGTTCGTTGTATCAGATTTTATTGGTTTCTAAGTTGTTAATATGATTACATTTTCTTGGACTACTTCACAATTCTTTCATTTGTATTAACAATTGTCAGTGCAACTTAGGTGACCCACCTGTTTTTTCCTCCCCCTCTAATATAGTCCCAGTCCAAACCAAGGGGAGGTTGCCAAGTAGACCTAGTGGGAAGAGTGGGGGGAAGGGGTACGGACCTCGAAGCCGTGGACTGAAATAAAGAGATCAATGCCCAGACGATCCAGTCCAGTGAGAGAGCAAGAGAGATCCGTTTGATCTCTTGGAACATAGCGGGCCTCAAGAAGCACATGGCCGTTCCAGACTGGTGTGACTGGGTGGGGGGGGGGAGGGGGGTAGGGGTGGAGGGGGGGGGGGGTTTCACGACTTGATATGTTTCCAGGAAATATGGGACATGGATCCAACTAATTTTGATGGCTATGCGGTATATCGGTTGTCAGCCCAGAAGGGCCCAAAGGGGAGGCCTTATGGGGGCTGGCACTTTGGATCAGCAGAGGCCTTGATTTCCAAATAACTAAGGTTGCCTGTGAAACTCCCAACACCCAGTATTTGGGACCGAGTTCCCAGGGTTTCCAACACATATCCCTTTGTAACGTGTACAATCGGGTGGGCAACAGAAACCCAAATAATGCCATTGAGGAGATTGGGAAAAGAATAGAGGCAAGATTGAGCCAGGATAAAGTGAACCATCAAATTATACTCTTGTGCGATCTCAATCTCCAAAGTGAGCCCCTGATAGATCTTGAGGGGGCATGGGATGAGTTTGATGAGGCATGGGACATCCCACCCTTGGTTCCGCCCCCATTGGGTAGAACTCACCCGATGGCTCATAGTTGTGCCACTAAGCTACTGAGTTTGGGGCTAAGGGCTTGTAATAGCCGCTTTACAAAGGACCAGCCGTCAAAACCCACCTTCAAAGGACCTAATGGAAATTCCCATCTCAACTACATCTTTCTATCGGCTAATCTAGGGGGGAAGACACATGACTTTGAAGCCATGAGTACCCAGGGCAGTGACCACAAGCCCTTGACACTGAAGCTCACCCACTTGTGCAGACAGGGGGAGGTCCCTCTAAATGCTCGCAGTTTTCTAGTGCACCTGCAAGGTGCCTCTAAGCAGCGGGTAAAATGGTCTGACCTTTATATTAGAGAATTGAAATCCCAGATATATGAAGCAATCCTCATCGCCCTCAAAGCTTTAGCCATGATGGAAATGGGGGGCGCCGAGATTCTCGCGTCCGTCAAACAAATAGTCTCGGCTATTCAACCGTTTGTCACAAAACATAGTAAAAAGGCTACAAAACATGAAATAAAATCCCAGCCATGGTTCGATGAGGACTGTAGACTGGCAATATCCGACATATTGAACTGCCTAATAAAATGTCATGGCCCAGACAAAACCGGGTCAAAGGTGCGTAGAGCCTATTACAAAGCCTTGCTAAAATCTAAAAAAGCTGAATATTTTCGCTCAGAATGGGAGAGAATGCAGGAAGCTGCCCAGGATAGTGAGTGGATCAAAGGAGGGGTGGGGGGGTCATGACCAACATAAGCCCAAACACATGGTTGAATCATTTTAGGGATCTGTCTGGACGGGGAGATAAAATGAACGAGATGGGGAGTGTTATTTGCAGTGGGGATAGAATGAGGGATGTAGCCCCACTTTCTTCAGAACTGAAGGAGGTACACACGACCATCTCATCACAGAAGTGGGGGAAATCCCACGGCCCAGACCTATTGCCCATAGATCTAATAAAAGATGAAACGGAAGTATGGGCGACCATCCTAAGGCTCTTCTTTAATACCTGCCTCAGTTTGAATAGGGTCCCCCCTCATGGCAAAACGCGACAATAATTGTGATCTACAAGAAGGGGGGAGGGAGGACCCAGCGAATTTCATACCTATTTCCCTTCTAGATAGGGTGGGTCAACTCTTTGCTAGAGCAATCCATTCACATCTCCAAGAGTGGGTCAACCAGTGTAATGTTATTGATCACTTACAGGCGGGTTTTCACCAAAGATTAGCACAATGGACCAAGCCTTTCGCCTACAGCTGATCACATCGGAGTATGTGGCCCTGAGCAAGGTGGAGATCTTCGTGGCCTTCGTCGATATCAGGACCGCGTTCAATGATGTCTCCAGGGCTACATTTGGGGCAATTTTGGACAGAAGAGGGATCCCACAGGGGCTTCTACAGATCATAATCTATTTGTTTTCAAACAACATTGTCTCAGTACGGTGTGGGTCGGGGGGATTAACCCAGCCATTTGAAGTAAACAGAGGTGTCAGACAGACGAGGTGGTTCGACATGTCATGTCGAAGTGCTTAGATCCCCCCCCCAAGCTGGGTCGGGAGGCCTGTCCGATCCTTCTCTTCGCAGATGATGCTGTTTTATTGTCCACCTCTGTGTAGGGCCTCACGAGCACCATGGAGGCCTTTGTAGGGGTATGCTCTGAGGTACTCCTGGAGATTAATAGGGAAAAAACAGAAATGCTGGTGTTTCGACAAAATGTACTACATTAAAGAAATACAGGGTGGCCATTGACAGCACCCCCTTGGAACAGGTCCAACAATATGATTAGTTGGGGCTGAAGTTCAATAACCAAGGAAATTGGCCCTGAAAGATGGCCAAATCCTGCTTGTCATTGGAAAAATATGGAAGAGGTATCCGAAGGTTTTTTACTCACATGGGCGAGGTCCAATTACACCAGCAATCGCAATGTATCGAGGCCAGGAGAGGGCCGCAGATGCTTATGGGGCTCAAATCTGGGGACTCTCGAACACCGAAAACTTGTATGGTTGAGCGATCCTTTCTGAAAAAATGATTAGGTGTGCCGAAACCATGCCAGAGCGCACCTGTTTATCTGGCAGTGAGCCTCAGACCGATTGAGAGAGAGATTGCTTTTAAACTGGTGCAGTATTGGCTGAGATTGGGGTCTGTGCCCGAGTTGCAGGTATATCAGGAGGGCACTGTCAACCCAATGTAGATCCCTGCCTTGGTTCCAGCACATCCAAATAATTCAGATGAGGCTGGAGCTGTGTGGCCTATGGCAAATCCGGAGGGGGTAATTCAAAAGACATAGGCGCAGCCAAAACGAGGGCACAGAGACTAATAGAGGTTGAGTTGCTTAACGACTGCATGAAACTGCCGGCGGGCACAATGTATCTGTCTAGTAGGCTAACAAGGGGCTTTGAGAAATATTTGGATTATGTCAGGCCCCCTTTGGGCCGGACTCTGTATATGAAATGCAGCCTTGCCCAACGGCACCTGCCATCTCCACCTAAAAGATAGGTAGTGAATGGAAACTAAACGTTGTTTTGGCGGAGCTACTGGGTAGCACATCGGACGTTCTTAAAAATGCTCTGTAATACCCCTGGAATACAGCACATTAGGTATGCCCTTCTACTTTTTAAAAGATGCGACAAGGTAAAAGTGGTTTACTCTGTAGCCAATTATCTTGACTTGGCTTGGCGCATAAGAGCAAATGCAATGAAAGATGGCCTTGTGTATTAAGGAGTGCTAGTTAAACCGCATTATGATATGATATTTTATTTATATCACGCTCATACACAAGTATTTCAGAGCGCGACCAAGCAAAGGGAGGGTAACAAGGGAGAACAAAATACGAACTTACTAGGCCCAGTGACATTAAGAACATGCAAGTGCAAGGAAAAGGGGGAAAGTGCATTGAGGGGTAGAAGTGGAAAGTGCGGACAGAAGAGAGAACAGAATAAATAATACGTGGGATAAATAAATAAATAACTGACGACAAAAAGGTAATGCAGCTAGACACATGGCAAGTGCATGATTAGTCAGATAGGGTATATCTGATAAGTGCAGAGGAAGAGTGGGGGGCTGTGTGGGTGTGGGTATGGGTACAGATACAGATCCCTGTGCCAGGGGTGCAGGTACCTGGGCCCGAAGGACAGAGGGTGGCCAGGTGCACAATGCCGAGCGAGAGAAACAGATTAGCAGGGGAGAAGAGGGACAAAGGCAGAAGGGAAGAGGAAGGTCTTGAGGTGCTTCCGGAGCCTGAGATGGTTCTCCTCAAGTTTCAGGGTGGTCGGGAGGCTGTTCCAAAAGGAGGCCTCAGCTGAAGACAGATATCTGCCCCCAGATTGTTTCTTTGAAAAACGCCCGACCGTGAGTGAATTAGAGGTAGAGGAGCGAAGGGCTCGAAAGCGAGGTATTAACAGAGGGATAGTTGAAGGTATTTCGGTCCCATGCCCCAGAAAGCCTTGTGGACAATGCAGAGGGTTTTAAATTTAATCCTTGCATCCACTGGGAGCCAATGAAGTGATTTCGGAGCTGGAGAGATATAATCCCAGGGGTTGAGGCCAAGGACATGTCTCGCAGTCCTGTTCTGGATTAGTTGTAAAGGGCCGAGGGTGGAGGCGGGTAGATTTAGAAAGAGGCTGTTACAATAGTCCATCCTGGAGAGAACCAGAGCTTGGGAGACTCTGAGCTTCTGGGGGAAGGAGAGGAAAGGAGGTGCAGTAAGAAGTTTGACTTTTTAGAGACGTCAGAGATGTGTGCGGAGAAGGAGAGTGTGGAGTCAAGGATGACCCCGAGGTTCTTAGCCTCACAAGTAGGGGGAGGGCCAAGGGAGGTCAGCCAGAGAGTGATGGGAAAGGATGGTGAAGGTGTCCCAATGAGGATGATCTCAGTTTTGTTGGCATTTAGACAAAGATCGTTGGCAGCACACAATTTTGAATGGCGGATAGGCAATCAGAGATGAGGGAAGGTGAGAAGGTGGCTGAAGGAAGCCTGAAAATGAGTTGCGTGTCATCAGCATAGCACTGGAAATTGGAGCAGAAAATGGAAATGCAGTAGGCAAGAGTTGTCTGGTATTGGTTGAAAAGCGAGGGCGAGAGGTTAGAACCCTGGGGAACACCACAGGTAGAGAGGGAGATAGTGGATAGGAATGACCCGAGTGTTACCTGGGAGGGTTGTTCAGAAAGGAAAGAGTTCAGCCAGGCCAGAGCCTGATCAGTGATACCCAGGTTGTCGCAGAGACGATTGAGCAGGATGGTATGGTTGACCGCAGTGTATGAGTGGCTTAACTAATCCCCACTAACAGAGTAACAAAAAATTGCCTTGAATCAAGCTTATGACCTTTTTAACACAGTTATGTTTAATTGGGGTAATGAAACCAGTGATTAATGTTTTAAACAGCAATAGTTGGATTATCTTAAATGTTCAATACTCTATCATTGTAATATTTTAACTATTGGAACTCGAAGGATGAACTGCTATCCCTCCCAAGTCATTCCCTGCCTGCACTATGTTGCACATGAGTCATGTATGTATCAACGTTTTATTACATCATAGTGATTTTTATGTACATGTATGTTTATGGCGAATGACATGAAGTCGAATAAAAGCTATTTGATGATGAATAAAGCTCTTCTCAGATAATTCTAATTAGTTATTTATAACAAGCTTAATACCAAAGAGGTTTCTAAGCGCGGACCCGGGAGTGTTGCTCTGCGTCGTCTTAGCACGTTGCAACTGAGCTATACTACCCGTGCTATGGCAGTATAGGGCACATTCTGTCCAGCTTGTTTGAACTATTCAGTCTGACAGCATGTTATACTCAAAGTCTGGTTCTTTATTTTATTGCAAAATATTCTTCTGCATCGGGCACTAACAGGCAATGTATAACTGGCAATGGCTGTACAAAAACAACTTTGACAAAGTTTAAGGTTATAACTCTCCCCATGGAACTATCTTCTGTGGCTCGCCAGCTGAGTGCAGAGGTGTTGCGCAACTCTCAAGAGCTCACCAGAACCTGTTCCACCGGCATCGATACCGCAATTATCTGGCATGTTCCACAGAAATCAGGCTACGTCCTCTACGCATTCATACCACTGCCGCAGTGGCCGTACCAACATCCCTAGGCGGTGCCAATGATCTATATTGTCAATACCCACAACTGATTGGATGCCTTGTCTACTTAAGGTGTAACCAATATCCTTCCCCACCCACCTCCTGCAGTAAATATTGACTTGATGAATGTTGCAATGTCCATATCTTGATAGTGGTTTCCCTTCTTTGCTTGGTCCCAGACCACATTTGGGCCAACGGTACGCTCTAAGTGGTATGACGGCAGGCACATGCAGAAAAAGTCCAGAAAAAGTCTCTTCTTGGATACTGGTCCATGTCACACAGGTGGATGGATCCTGGTGGCGGTTCTAGCTCAGCAACCGGGTCTCGAAGACATTGTCGAGTGTGGGATCCGGGCTGTCGGCAGATCCCGACTCATGGTCCATGCTGTGTACACACGGGAGGTCGGGGTTGGATTTTTGGACAACCGAGATCTGGCAGGTCCGAGCATCGTAATGCGTCTCGCACCAGTCGGGGAAGTCAATCGGGTGCTGGATGCTGAAAGGGAAACAGGGGACATGTGTCAGCCGTCTTAAAAACATCAGCTGGTGGAGGCAGCATCACACACGGGGCAACAACTCATACAGATAACATTGTCGTTTGGGATGCTTGTCTACAGGTTAAACCGGAAGAGATCACTGACTTTGCTAATGATCCAGTAGAAATAATCTGAGGGGCTCCTCCACCTGTGAACTAATAGCTTCCAATTCAACAACACTCCCTCTTTTTTTTTTTACAACTTTATTTAACTGTTACATTTGCGACATTCAATTTCAGTGATCATAATACATGTATTAGCCGATTTTACATTACATTTACGTCCTCAGGGGGTGGTAGCTCTGCTAGATACTGTTTGTACCATGTCCATATATTCCTGGGTCTAGAGGGGGTCATTACTGAGTCTATATTCAATTCTTCGGTGTCATTAGCCCACAACATGTCTCTGTTCCAGTCCTCTACTGTTGGCGGGAGAGCGTTTTTCCACCTCATCAGAATGACCCTTTTTGCCAACAGCAGACTTAAATTGAGCAGTTTTCGCCAAGTTGGGTTCATCTTCCCAATCGCCCCCAATATATACAACTGCGGTGTCCATTCGACCGGTTGGTCCGCCATCTTATCTAGAGCTCCACAGACTCCGGCCCAGTATTGACTTAGTTCTACACAGTCCCACAGCATATGGTATATATTAGCATTTTCAGAGTTGCATCTTGGGCAGTTGCCAGAGAGAGTAGGGTATAGACGCTTGAGTTTCGCTGGCGTGTAGTGGGTTCTATGGATAATTGTATAGTGTATCAATTTGAATCTAGAGTTGCAGGATACCAGTTTAGTCAGTGCACAGATCTGGGACCAATTCTGTTCTTCTATCGGCTGGTCCAGATCTCGCTCCCAACCGGCCTTTGCGGTGTGGAGTGGTAGTTTTGTAGAGAGTGGAGGCCGTAACCTAACCTTCTGAGTCCCTCCTGTGAATATGTAACCAAGACCCATGTTTATTTCGGGTTTGTTCGGCAATGATGGGTAGATCTGTTGTGTGGGTGTTGCAACCTTGTCAAACTGCTGTCTGTGTGCGTTTGTGTTTCCTACCGTGTCTTTAATCTAATCCCACTTCAAAAACTGTTTATCCCGAAACATCTGTCCCCATTGTGTGATTCCTCTGGCAGTCCAGTGCATTGCCACCGCACTGTCTATAGGGAAGGGTGTGTGGGGGTCGCCCCGTATTGCCATGCTCGGGTGGTATAGTTTGCCGGCTCCAAACATATGATTTATTTTGGCCCATGCAGTGATTGTGACATTGGATGGATGCATAGTGTTATATCGTTTAGGTGTGGGCCTAGTGATTTTCTGTAGGGCCAGTATCGCTTCCTGTTCCCTCGCGGGAGGGGGCGGGGGCCAGGGTTGAGGAAGCATGTAGCCCAGTCGGCAGCATATTGTGCCTGCGCTGCCAGGTAATACAATTCCACATCGGGAGCCATTTGGCCGCCTCTGGAATACGTATCTGTTAGCACCCTCCAGCTCAGCCTCGAGTGGCCTCCCCATACAAACTCTATGCATGCACTATTAATTCTAGAGAATAGTGTGCGACCCAGCCACACCGGTACTGTACTTAACAGATAGAAAAGCTTAGGTAGAATGATCATTTTAATTAATGCTATCCTACCCATCATTGAAATTGGAAGGGCATTCCAGCGCTTAATTTTGGTGCAAAGTGCGTCTGCCAGTGAGCTGTAGTTTAGTGTTCGGGAGAGTTGAGCGGATCTGGCGACTGCTGAACCTAAATAAACAATGTGTAATGAACTCCATATAAGGCCGTGGAGGCTCTGGGGCTGCATGGTGGCATCCGTGAGTGGGAATATCTCCGACTTATTGGGATTTAGGCGAAGACCTGAATATTCACCGAACTCTTTCACTGCAGCCAGCACTCTGCCCAATGTGCGGTCTGGGTTCTTCAGGTATAATAAAATATCATCCGCATAAAGCATTATAATATGTGCCTTACCTTCTAGCCATATCCCGAATGTGCTATAACGGAGTATGTCCGCAAGGGGTTCAATAACCAGGGCGAAGAGTAGTGGGGAGAGTGGGCAGCCCTGCCTAGTGCCCCCCAGTAGTTCAAGTATGCCTGTGAAAGATCCATTAATTCTGATCTTAGCGTATGGTTGCATGTAAAGAATTCGGATCCACCTTATGAAGTTTGGGCTAAATCCATAGTTTCGTAACACCCCGAACAGGAACAACCATGAGACAGTGTCAAATGCTTTCCGCATATCTAAGGAGACCGCTATTCCTTGGGTTTCTGGGGGTATCGTGGCAATGATTTGGTGGCATCTCCTTATATTCATTGCCGTAGATCTGCCTAATATAAACCCAGCCTGATCTTCGTGTATCATATATGGCATCAGTGGTGTAAGCCTAGTTTCTATTATTTTGGCCAGGATTTTGGAATCAGTGTTTATTAGGGATAAAGGTCGGTATGACCCACAGTCTCCAGGGGGCTTCCCTGATTTCAGCAGGAGAGTAATTATAGCTTCCCTGGTGGTTTCGGGGAGTTCCCCTGTGTCCAGTGCCTCCATCCATACAGCGTGGAGCCTTGGAACCAGTTCACTACTAAACTCTTTATAGAACTCAGCACTTAGCCCGTCTGAACCCGGCGCTTTCCCGTTGGGGAGAGCTTTTATTGCATCGAGTATTTCAGGTTCAGTGATGGGTAGCTCAAGTGATTCCATAGTGGTATCCGCTAAAAGGGTTGTGGGTATCTGGGCTAGGTAGCTCTCAGTCTCGTCATCTGTTGCAGTGCTTTGCGGGGAGTATAGGTCTTTGAAATAAGCATAGAAGGTCTCCTTCATTTTGTCATGGTCGGTGGATACCGCGCCATCAGGCATCTGTATGCATGGTATGGTTGTGGGGCCATTCTCTACACGTACTGTTCTAGCTAATAATTTCCCTGGGCGTTCCCCTTCCCCATATCTATGGGCTGCAGCTGGTCGATCAAAGTATCTGACCTCTTGTTCTGCGGTCTCGGTGTATTCGTCTAGTTTGGTCTTTAGTTCAGAGCTGATCTGGGGTGACGGTGACGGGGAGGATGCGTACTGTGGTTGCAAGGATGATATTTGAGATTCTAGCCTAATTAACCTATTCCTAATGTCTTTAAGGATTCCACCCTCCACGGATATTGAGTGACCTCTGATGCAGACTTTGAACGCCTACCATAGTATAGACTGGGTCGAGACAGAGTGTTCGTTGTTATCAAAGTAGTCCTGTATATATTGTTTCATCGAGGTGTTATAAACCAGGTCTTTCAGGGCTGCCGGCTTGAATCTCCAAGGTGGTCTGGAGAGGACCCGACCAGGGATTCTTAGTGTCAGCTGTATCGGTGAGTGGTCTGAGTACGTTCTTGGGTGTATATGGGAGTCTGTGACCCATGCCATGCTGTCCCCATCTATGAGCCATAAATCTATCCTGGAGTGCATGTCATGGACTGTGGAATAATAGAATACTGATCGGATTCAATGTTCTCCAGACGTCTTTTAGTTTTAGATCAGCCATATATAGGTGTATTGCTTGCGCGGCTTTAGTCAGTGTTCTAGCTTGCGTCGATGTGCGATCAAGATGTACATCTAATATTGTGTTAAAGTCCCCGCCACATATCACCAGGGCTGTTGGGTATCTTGCCAATTTTTCAAACACTGAGGCATAGAAGTCTGGTTGGTCAATGTTCGGACCGTACAAGTTCAGAAAGACAAATTCTTTATCATATAGGTTGCCATGAAGCATGACATATCTCCCCCCCCCCCGGGTCACACTCAACATTAATACATTCAAAGGACAGTGTTTTGTGAATCAGAATTGCTACCCCTCTTGCCCGGCTGGAGTATGTCGTGAAATACTGATGTGAGCCCCAGTTAGGCATCAATTGTCCTCCTTGTCGCGGACCAGAATGCGTTTCCTGTAAGAAGATCACCCTGGCCGCATGTCTATTGAGGTAGGCCAGTATCTTCCTCCTCTTAATCCTAGATCCCAGGCCCCTTACATTCCAGCTAAGCATATTAATGTTGTCTTTGTCTAAGCTAGCCATTGTCTATGGGGTGTTCAAAGCCATGTGGCCCCTTAAAATCTGCCATTGTGAGATGGAATGACGACATGTCTGACATCTGTGTGCTTTTCAAAACCCTGCAACTCCCGTGTAAGGCCCTCCCCCCCACCCTCACAGTTCCCCAAACTTCAACTGTGCCATTAGACATCCATCCCTCCCCACCCAACAACATTTCAAGCACCTGCTACAGGGGGGGCTGCGGCGTCTCCAGAGTGGTTTTCAGGGCCTCTAAAGCGTCCTCAGTGCCAGATATCCTAGATTCCGCCTCTGTCATGCCTCTGTCATGCGAGTGGTTGTCTTGTCAAGTTGTTTCTTAATGTGGGCTACACTTGCCGTGATCCCATCTAAATTGTCCGTGAGTGTAGCGAAGCCCTGTTGCATCGCCTGAAAAACGGCCTGGGGGTCCATCATTGTAGCCGGGGGCACCTGCTTCTCATGCACCGGTGTTTCCTGGTTTGTCTCGGGCTCCGCTTCCCTCTTCATCGCGGTTGTGAATTTGCTGATGGTTCCTCTGCCTTTCTTCGGGCCAAAGTTCTTGGGCATCGTCTCCGGAATGGGAGATGTGGGTTATCCAGGCGCTCAATGGGAAGGCCGTGTTGGTTCCACCACGATTCACTCTGCGCTATATCTGCCCGCGGTGGTGGAACAAGTGCCCCATCGCAGCTTTATTAGAAGGGGCAGACGTTTCTCACAGTCATATATGGACGAATGGAGCGCTAGTTTCGGTGCGCATACGGTCATCAATCCCTGGGGGATGGTGGCCTGCGTAGGCAGTGCGGGGAGGCCCCCCCGCGGCCCGCGGGCATGCAAGGCACCAAGCTCTCAACAAGATGAGTTTATTAACCGCCTGTCCCGCAGTCCCCCGAGCCCGCCGGGGTTAGCTGGGCGGCGCGCCGGTAATGAGGTGAGGGGGGCCTACCTCTTCTAGTGCGGTCCGACCACAGAGCAGGCCTTCACCCGTCCGGGCCTCTCAGGCTCCCAGGCGAAGAAGGCGGCAGGGGGGCCAGCGGGCGGTCCTCAATATCCGGGGCAGCCGTGGCTTCCTCACGCTGGATGGATGGCAGGAGCGGCCTGATGCTGCCGCGCTGGGGCGGCGCTCCTCCAGCCGGTCGCCGACATCCGGGCCGCCTGCGGATCATCCGGGCCCCTATCTCTGGAATCCCCGCACCGATCAGCCTGAAATTTCGTTTTGGCTATCTGAAGATATTGTTACCCGTCCTCTGCAAAAATTGCGGGTAACCGGTGTCCGCAAATTATCTTTTCTGGCTTTGCGGCCTTGGGTCTAGCCAGAGCTCACACGAGAGCCGCCATCTTCTCTTGTGCGCAACAGCGCCCCCCCAACAACACTCCCTCTTAAAAAGTCCTCTATTAAATTCCCTGACCTCCTCCATGGCGAATCAACTTCCTCATCAGTTCTGTCACACGCTGCTACAATGTCTGTTTTCCTAGTCTCTGTTCTGCTTTGCATTCTTTTAATCCACGCCACAGTTGTTCTTTACTACCTTGCTCCCTAGTGATTTAGTTCTCAATTATGTGCAATCTACAAGTTCTCTGTCACCCACTCCTCAATTCTCAGATGTTTACTATTCTTGCATTCCCCGTGACCTCCTCCTCAATTGTCATTTGTTGGATGCCACTACGGGGCTCAAAATGAAGATTTGCTGAGCAGAGTTCAAAACTAGCTCATGGGGTCAGGCATCATCCAGTAGGCAGGGGCTACTGCTGGTTAACCAGCACTGTGAGTCTAACTTCCACATAAGATGCACACTTTAACTTTCTGCCCATTATGTGTGATCCATGATATTTAAATGTGTACTAGATATGTTCTAATTCTTCTATATAACATTCTCAAACACTTACACTCTTTACTGTTCTTACATTCTCTGCTACCTCCTCCCGCGTTCTGGGTTTTATTTTGTTCCTCTTCTGTTATTAATTTCTCTTCCACCACCTCCTGAATTCTGGGTTCATATGTTGTCACTCATCTTTTCTTAAATTCTCTGCCACCACTTCCTGAATTCTGGGTTTTCTTGTGTTGCTTTTTTACTGTTCCTAAATTCTCTACCACCACCCCCTAAACTCTGGGTTTTATTTTGTAACTCTGTATTGTTCCCACAGTCTCTGCCACCACCACCTGAATTCAGGGTTTTATTTTGTTACTTTTCACTATTCCTAAATTCTCTGCACCACCTCCTAAATTCAGGGTTTTATTTTTTTACTGTTTATTGTTCCCACAGTCTCTGCCACCACCACCTGAATTCAGGGTTTTATTTTGTTACTTTTCACTATTCCTAAATTCTCTGTACCACCTCCTAAATTCTGGGATTTGTTTTGTGACTCTTTACTGTTCCTAAATTCTCTTCCACCATCTCCTAAATTCTGGGATTTGTTTTGTGACTCTTTACTGTTCCTAAATTCTCTGCCACCACTTCCTGAATTCTGGGTTTTCTTGTGTTGCTTTTTTACTGTTCCTAAATTCTCTACCACCACCCCCTAAACTCTGGGTTTTATTTTGTAACTCTGTATTGTTCCCACAGTCTCTGCCACCACCACCTGAATTCAGGGTTTTATTTTGTTACTTTTCACTATTCCTAAATTCTCTGTACCACCTCCTAAATTCTGGGATTTGTTTTGTGACTCTTTACTGTTCCTAAATTCTCTTCCACCATCTCCTAAATTCTGGGATTTGTTTTGTGACTCTTTACTGTTCCTAAATTCTCTGCCACCACTTCCTGAATTCAGGGTTTTACTTTGTTCGTTTTTGCTGTTCCTAAATACTCTGCCCCCAGCCCTTGAATTCAAGGTTTTACTTTTCACTGTTCCTACATTCTCTGCCACCCGCCCTTGAATTCAAGGTTTTATTTTGTTACTTTTCACTGTTCCTACATTCTCTGCCACCACCTACTAAACTCTGGGTTTTATTTTGTAACTCTTTACTGTTCCTACAGTCTCTGCCACCACCCCCTGAATTCAGGGTTTCATTCTACTGTTACTCAGTTGTCCATAACTGCGTTCTCAATTTGCAGATGTTCCATGTTCTGACATTCTCTATAACCATCAACGTTATTACTTGATCATTGGTCCTTTGTTCTCTGCTAGGTACAATCCTCTGTACTGCTGTTTTACAGTTCAAGGTCTCTCCTTGCCATCCTCGCTGCCCAGTTTAGGTCTTCAGCTTCTCTGCAACCTCCAGCTGAATTCTGCACTTTTCACTTCTCCTACCGTGTCTCATTCTAAATTGTCTTTTTCCCTGGGTTCTCCATAACCAGCTCCTCACCTCTGAGCCAAATGTTCTCTGATGTGTACTATTCTGAGCATTCCTGTGATGTCATGCCTATGGAAATCTTGGTAGTACATTGTGGAGCCCCTCTTACCTTGCTATTATTTCTCTTCTACACTATCTAAACAATAACCCCTAATAAGCGGGTGTTATCACTTGGGCCTAAGTAACAGCCTGATAGAAGCGAGGGCTTTAATGTGGCCGGACACAATTACGACGTGGTAATGCCCCCTACATATGGGTGTTATTGCTTTATTACACCCCTGGCATTTTGTCTGATTGTGAATAACTTATATTTCAAGCTTCAGAAGTTTAATAAACTACAAAATGAAATGGCTGTGAAGGGAAATATGAACATGGGACTACTCTGAGTTCTACCTTCAGTTGCATGACAGCCATCAGGGAAGGGATGTGCAGACTGTGAGTGGTGGCGTTGGCAGCGTGGGGAAAAGTTAAGAACGGGGAGGCGAGAGGCGGTGGAGTATGGACTGCATGGTCAACGTGCCATGGTGCCCATAGGGAGATCAGGAGATGAGCGGCGGGAGGACACAGAATTTTAGAGGGGCAAAGGAGGAGGTAGCGTGGGAGGGACGATAGTGGCATCATCAGCGTCCAGCAAGATAGCATGGGAAAGGTTTGTCTTTTGAGACCGCGGATTGGCTGAGACACTATATGACATCAGAAGCCTGGAGCTTGTAGTTGCTGTATATCTATAGACTTGCAATTCTAGTGACAGTAATTTCAAGGTTTCATGCTGTATTTCCTTGCTAATACATGCATAGTAGGTACTCACATTTCACAGCAGCCCACGCCGATGGGGTACAGGCAGGTGCAGAGCATGCAGTCGCTGCTGAGCCAGGACTCCCCAAGAGTATAGCTTTTGCCATCGTAGTCACAGGGCACTAAAATCATAAAGGGAGTAGGGACAGTTAGGTAGAGAGACACTAGTGCCATATCATTTTTATGACTACAGTATATACTGGAAGTGCGATAATGACCCCTCCCTCGATGTATAAGTCTCGATCAGGGGTCTGCAAACTGTGGCACTCCAGATCTTTTGAAATACAACTCCCATGATCTCTCACCATTGATTATGCTGGCTGGGACTGATGGGAGCTGTAGTCTAAAACATAGGAATGCCAAAGTTTTCAGACCCCTGGGCTACAGGATTACATTGGAATGTCAGCATTTCTTCTAGACAAAGGACAGCCTAGAGCACTGTTAGGAGGCCTGGCGATTGCTTTCCCCCCCCCCCCCCACTCTGCATGAATGCTTCATATGTTTCTTATCCATCACTCCACTTTCATATGCACACTTCAAGGTTCTAAGCACCCTCTCAATCAGTGCTTTTCAAGCCAGAGCACCTACTTCAAGGCCCTATTATAATGAGGTCGTGCAAGCCCTCCCAGAAGGTGGGTGGGGAGGGGTAGGCTGCAACACTTGTGATCGGTCATGACTCTTCCCAAGCACCATTGGCTTCACTTGGGGCAAATAAATCGTATGGGGCGTTATTACTGATTAGAGCCTGCTCCCGGGCTCCTACACATTCATTCATTGTAGTGATGCAGGCCTTTGTAATGGCAGTGCTGTGACGCTAATCAAAGTGGTCACCCTTTAAAATATGTTGGCCGGCCTCTCAAATTCTTGCCTAAAAGCTGAGACCCATTGTGACCAGGGGCTGAGTGACATGCAATGGAATTACCTGGCATAGCATGTTGTTTCAGGGCTAGAATAATTATGTTACATACAGTGTCAAGGTGTGTGGCGAATAAAAGGTGTATGTGAAGGCCAGAGAAATAGCTCAGCGGGTTGAGTGCTTGCCTCGGGGATGGAACCCTTCTGTGCTTCCCAGCTTGGCATCTTGGCAGGGACACCAGGCGTTCATCTTTCTGTGGTTGATACATTGAGTACCTCTACAGTAGATAACAATCCAGCATGAACCCGGTTATACATGTATGCCACTGTTATGTGGAAGGCGCCCATGGTGCAGAGAATCTAGGTGTGTGGCGTGGACATCATGTTTTGGCTGTGGCACCCCAACAGCACATTATATTGGCGTTCTGACCAAGCAATGCCAGCTGCCAGCACAGAATGTGAAAAGCAGCTCCCCGAGCAGAAGGCCAAATGCCATTTAGACACTCAAGTTTAAAGGGATGCTCAGACCTGCATATTCATTTCTTCTGGGATTTGGTTGGCTGACTCTGCACAATGATTGGTTGATCAACAGATCATCTATGGTCGCATGTTTGGGTAAATGAGGCTGCAGGGAAGGATACTTGGGATCTAGCTGTCTGCTGTTCACATGCTATAATATCAGTTTTATATAGCTGATCGTGCCCGATTTCTCCTGCCTTGAAGCACTATAATAACAGCGGCTACTATGTAATTCAATGGCACTTGGTTTTTAAATTCTGCAGCATGAATGGCTGGGTTGGCCCAGCTCATGAGCTAATGATCCAAGACTTTGCAAGTGACTGGCATAAGGCAGCGTTAAGCTAAATCGTGTGCTTTGTACATTGTGTGAAAAGATGACGCCATGCGGCCTTGACAACACATTGCACGTCCTGTGTTTTTGTTGCGACCTTGACAACACATTGCACGTCCTGTGTTTTTGTTGCGACCTTGACAACACATTGCACGTCCTGTGTTTTTGTTGCGAGCATGACAACACATTTCACGGCCTGTGGTTTTGTTGCGACCTTGTCGACACATTTCACGTCCTGTGTTTTTGTTTAGCAAATCAATTGCCATGCAAGCAATGCTTAGATTAAGCAGGGCTACAACTCCCAGAATGCACTGTTTTGTAGAATAAAAGACCAGGTTGGGAAAAGTGGTGTTCCAATGGTATGTAGTCACCAGTTTAAGCTATTCTACAATGGGAGAAGGTAACTGCCATGTCTTTGTTTCTCTAAGTGAAAAGCTAAGCAGGTTAATCTAATGACAACACATAGCACCAGTCCCTCTGTGAGTACACCTAGAGCACAACTAGGCAACACCTGGAGTACAGCTGGAGTACACCTAGGCAACACCTGGAGTACAGCTGGAGTACAGATAGAGTACACCTGGAGTACACCTAGAGCACAACTAGGCAACACCTGGAGTACAGATGGAGTACACCTAGGCAACACCTGGAGTACAGATGGAGTACAGATAGAGTACACCTAGAGTACACCTAGAGCACAACTAGGCAAAACCTGGAGTACAGCTGGAGTACACCTAGAGCACAACTAGGCAACACCTGGAGTACACCTGGAGTACTCCTTGAGTATTTTGTATTTGTATTTTGTTGTTTTTTATATAGCGCTTTTTTTCCAAAGCGCTGTACAATTTAAAATCAAAAACCTGTCCAATAATAATGGTGGGTATACATCAGACCATCAGTGCTGGTAGCAAACAATCAGAAAATGTAAAAGATGAGTTTTCAAAGAAGAACGGAAAGTACAATAGTCAGTAATTGAACAAATAGCCACCGGGTGGGCATTCCAATGAAGGGGGGGGTGAGAAGCTGAATAGAGCGAAAGCGGGACTGGGCACAAAGTGGACGTGGAACATTTAGTCTAAAAAGACTAGAAGAACGCAAGGGGCGAGATGGACAATAAAAGGAGAGAAGGGAGGCAAGATAGCCAAGAGCAAGCTGATAGAGTGACTTGAAAACTAAGCATAGAAAATGGAATTTAAGTTGAGAGTGAAATGGTAGCCAACCAAGTCAAGCTTGTGAAGAAGAGATGGGGGGTTACGATAGGAAAGAAGGCAAAGTACACGAACAGAAGAATTATAGATTGATTTCAAGGGAGTGAGGCGAGAACTTGGGAGACCAAAGAGAGTGTTAGAGCAGGAAGGAAAAAAGTCGAGAAAGAATTCAAGGAGCGATAAGACGTTAAGTAGCCTGAAAGGTAAGAAAAGGGCGAACTTTACGAACGTTGTAAAGGTGAAAACGGCAAGAGCGAGAGGTAAGGGAAATGTGGTGATCGAAAGATTAGAATCGAGATATAGACCAAGATTCTGTGCTGTGGGAGAGATAGTAAGGTTAGCAGGTGGAAATGATATCGAGGGAGGTGGCGGGTCAGGTGGGATAGTGTTAGCCGGGAAGAATAGCGCTTCGTTTAAAGTAAGGAAATGAGAAGCCATCCAGGATTCGATGGCAGAGAGAAAAGCTGTGAGGGTATGGTGAATGTTGTGAGTAAAAGACGAGAAGGATAGAAAAAGATGTGTGTCTACTGCATAAAAGTCATGAGAGAGACCAAAGGAAGAGATTATAGGTGAGAGCTCAGAGGTATAGAGAGAGAAAAGAAACTGACCCACAACAGACCCCTGGGGAACCCCATGCTCGAGGGGAAGAGGTGGGGAGGTCTGACCAGTCCAGGAGACAGTAAAAGTTTGGTTCGAAAGATGAGAAGAGAACCAGAAAAGAAGAAAACCCCTAAGACAAAAAGACAAAAGAGATTCCAAAAGCAAGGAGTGATCCACAGTGTCCAAAGCGTCAGATAGTTCTAGAAGAATAAGAAAAGGAGAGTGTTTGGAATAACGAGTTGAGAAAAGGGAGTTAAGTACACAGATCAAAGCGGCTTCAGTAGAATGGTGGGGGCGAAAACAAGTCTGAACACAGGGAAGAAGTGATAGATCAGTGACAAAGGATGAGATTTGAGAATAAACAAGGCGTTTATTCACCTGGAGTACACCTAGAGGACACCTGAAGTGCACCAAGAGTACACCTCGAGTACCCCAGGAATACACCTAGAGTACACACAGAGCACTAGAGAACACCTGGAGTAAGCCTACAGTAGACCTGGAGTAGGCCTAGAGTACACGTGATGTGCACCAAGAGTACATCTGGAGTACATCTAGAGTACATGTGGAGTACAACTAGAGGACAACTAGAGTACACCTACAGTAGACCTGGAGTATGCCTAGAGTACTCCTAAAGTGCACCAAGAATACACCTAGACCACTCCTACAGTACATCTGGAGGACACGTGGAGTACACCTAGAGCACTCCTAGAGTACACCTAGAGTACACCTAGAGTACACCTGAAGTGCACCAAGAGTACACCTCGAGTACCCCAGGACTACACCTAGAGTACACCCAGAGCACTAGAGAACACCTGGAGTAAGCCTACAGTAGACCTGGAGTAGGCCTAGAGTACACGTGATGTGCACCAAGAGTACATCTGGAGTACATCTAGAGTACACGTGGATTACAACTAGAGGACACCTAGAGTACACCTACAGTAGACCTGGAGTATGCCTAGAGTACTCCCAAAGTGCACCAAGAATACACCTGGAGTACACCTAGACCACTCCTACAGTACACCTGGAGGACACGTGGAGTACACCTAGAGCACTCCTAGAGTACACCTGAAGTGCACCAAGAGTAAACCTCGAGTACCCCAGGACTACACCTAGAGTACACCCAGAGCACTAGAGAACACCTGAAGTAAGCCTACAGTAGACCTGGAGTAGGCCTAGAGTACACGTGATGTGCACCAAGAGTACATCTGGAGTACATCTAGAGTACACGTGGATTACAACTAGAGGACACCTAGAGTACACCTACAGTAGACCTGGAGTATGACTAGAGTACTCCCAAAGTGCACCAAGAGTACACCTGGAGTACACCTAGACCACTCCTACAGTACACCTGGAAGACATGTGGAGTACACCTAGAGCACTCCTAGAGTACACCTGGAGGTCACCTAGACTACACCTACAGTAGACCTGGAGTATGCCTAGAGTACACCTGGAGTTCACATAGATCACATCTAGATTACACCTGGAGTACTTCTAGAGTACAACTAGAGCACACCTGGAGTACACCGGGAGTACATCTGGAGTATGCCTAGAGTACTCCTAAAGTGCACCAAGAGTACACCTGGAGTACACCTAGACCACTCCTACAGTACACCTGGAGGACACGTGGAGTACACCTAGAGCACTCCTAGAGTACACCTGGAGGTCACCTAGAGTACACCTACAATAGACCTGGAGTATGCCTAGAGTACACCTGGAGTACACATAGATCACATCTAGAGTACCCCTAGAGCACACCTGGAGTACACCGGGAGTACATCTGCAGTACACCGGGAGTATTTATGGAGTTTTCATAACTGTGTATGTATGTGAGCTCGTAGCTGTCCAGTGTACCCATCACATGTAGCACACTGGATTTTCCAATTGCTTCCTGGGACATGTAGTCCATACTTATAATGAGAAAAACAAACTACAAGTTACAGATTGTGAGAGGAAACCCCGCGACTGGGGCACGCTGCCACGCCCCCGTGGGGCCCATGAGGAGTAAACACGTGTGTGTTTGATGAAATGAGAAGATGGTGTGAGAAATGACCCCGGCCATTAGATTGGGGGGCGTGGAGTAGGAAGCGCTGTACAACACCGGACAGTATTATATAATAAAGCAGGACATTGTTCTTTATAACCGACTCGATATCGAACCTGTTCAGCACTGTCTTGGTGCCAAGACGAGCGCATTACCCATGAGCTGTCCTCCGGGTCCTATGCAGCCTATTAAGGGCCTAGGGCACGGCATCTCGCATGCACGAGTCCCCTAAGGACCTACTGCAGAAAGGAAGCTCCTGAGGCCAGCAAGATATCCCAATGGGTAAAAACCACCGCCTGTGCCAATGCCGACAATGATGTGCTATTTACAGAGCGCTTTCGCCAAAGCGCTGTACAGAGAAGCAAGTATAACCCAACCAAAGTTAATACTCATGTCCAGACCTCGGAGGGATGAGAGGCCAAGATAGTCCTGCCTGGATTCGAGCTTGCAACCTGCAAATCACACACAGATCGCAACAGCCAGCGCTCAACTGGCTGAGCTGTTTTAGCGACTATAAAGTCAGCATTATTGAGTTGGGGGAGAAAGCTAATTCTTTGAATTGATGATCGTCAATAATGACAATTTGCAAAGGATACTTGTTGCAGAACTGGCGATCAAAATCCTCACGGCAGCTCATTCATTTGGAAGCAACTAATATGTTGTAATTGTCTGGGGAGGATAGCTCAGGGGCAACGTGCTCGCCTTGGAAGCAAGACGACACGCAGCAACACAGGTTCGATCCCCGAGTCCGCGATTAGAATCCTCCGGGTATTCAGCGCGTTATAAATAACCAGTTATACCATATCGTGTCTTTGCATAGTGGATAACTTGCCACAAAAGTTCACTTTACACAAAGCACAATGATTCTAGCCTGCCTTTGCCAATGCAGCGCTAAAGTGAAGTGGATCACATCTAACGACTCCTTATTTCAGTAGTTCGAATACATGGTCCAGGATCTCACAATTTGGTTAACTGGCGAAGCTGTCTGCAATTGACTAAATATCCTCCCACGTGTAGTTAGTACACACGTGTGTTAATGTTTGAGTTTCAGGATCTACTATAATACATTTTCGGATAGAGACGAGACCTAAAAAATGACAACACTCATATAATAAAGCAACCGGACAATATACAAATCGGTATAGGAACATCTTGCGAAAAATGATTATGACTGTGTCTCTATTTTTCCATACTGAATGGAGGAATGCAAGCCCCAGTATGCGAGTTAACGGGATGCTCAAACATCTCCTCTGGGTTCTATCACTGTACTAATATCAAGCCCCCACGAAACGGCAAGAGGGTGCTGAACGACGCTGCGGGGACTAGCGACCCTTCCGTGACCGGATGCCGAATAGGTCGAATGCCCATCAACTGTGAGACATGTTAAGACTGTCTTTGGAGCAGCCCAAACAATGTATCTTTTACATAATGACCATGTATGCGCACTGTACGCTAGCTAGTAAGCGCTATAGAATCAAACACCCTACGCTAGCTAAGCGCTATAGAATCAAATATCCTACGCTAGCTAAGCGCTACAGAATCATACATCCTAGGCTAGCTAAGCGCTATAGAATCATACGTCCGGTCCTACGCTAGCTACTAAGCGCTATAGAATCAAACATCCTACGCTAGCTAAGCGCTATAGAATCAAATATCCTACGCTAGCTAAGCGCTATAGAATCATACGCCCGGTCCTACGCTAGCTACTAAGCGCTATAGAATCAAACATCCTAGGCTAGCTAAGCGCTATAGAATCATACGTCCGGTCCTACGCTAGCTACTAAGCGCTATAGAATCAAACATCCTACGCTAGCTAAGCACTATAGAATCAAACATCCTACGCTAGCTAAGCGCTATAGAATCAAATATCCTAGGCTAGCTAAGCGCTATAGAATCAAACATCCTACGCTAGCTAAGCGCTATAGAATCAAATATCCTACGATAGCTAAGCGCTATAGAATCATACGTCCGGTCCTACGCTAGCTACTAAGCGCTATAGAATCAAACATCCTAGGCTAGCTAAGCGCTATAGAATCATACGTCCGGTCCTACGCTAGCTACTAAGCGCTATAGAATCAAATATCCTAGGCTAGCTAAGCGCTATAGAATCAAACATCCTACGCTAGCTAAGCGTTATAGAATCAAATATCCTAGGCTAGCTAAGCGCTACAGAATCATACATCCTAGGCTAGCTAAACGCTACAGAATCATACATCCTAGGCTAGCTAAGCGCTATAGAATCATACATACACTGAAGGGCATTTTAATTAGAAGGAGTAGTCTACAGTCATTGCCTCACTTTTGGTTCTGCACAAGATAACACATTTCAAGCAACACAACACGTAGAGGGAGGCTGTCGGGACACCAGGGCTGAACAGGGCCCAATCTGGAGTCAGATGTGGGCATTGCAGAAGAAGGACGTGCGCCCTTTTATAAATACCTCAGCGGTGGCCCCCTGCGCCCCACGTGCGGCACCGAGTCCCCGATGCCCACTCACCTCTCGCCTGGAAGTAGCACTTGGCCTGCGATTCCCTGAGGGGGAGGATGAAGGAAGCCCCTGGCCAGACGTGCAGCAGACTCAGGAAAAGCAGCAGCTTCATGCTGGGTCCGGCCAGGGCAGCGGCAGCCTTGGGGTGGTTCGTTTTTTTTCTTTCTTTCTTTCTTTCTTTCTTTCTTTCTTTCTTTCTTTCTTTCTTTCTTTCTTTCTTTCTTTCTTTCTTTCTTTCTTTCTTTCTTTCTTTCTTTCTTTCTTTCTTTCTTTCTCTCTTTCTCTCTTTCTCTCTTTCTCTCTTTCTCTCTTTCTCTCTTTCTCTCTTTCTCTCTTTCTCTCTTTCTCTCTTTCTCTCTCCCCTTCTTTTCTTTCTTTCTTTCTTTCTTTTTTTCTTTCTTTCTTTCTTTCTTTCTTTCTTTCTTTCTTTCTTTCCTTTCTTTCTTCTCTCTCCTCTCTTCTCCCCACTTTATTCCTCTTTTAATCGGCCTTTCCCCTTCTCTGCTATCCCACTCCCTGAGCCACACGCACCTCGTCGCCCCTCGCGTGTTGTGCTTGCCCACGCACTCCCTACTGGAGATATTTATAAAGTTCCGATGCCCCCCACGGGCCACCAGCTGGCATCAGCTGGAAAAGTTACAAGCCTCATTTCCTCTTGTGATAGGCACGAAAACACCGGGACGGATCAAGTTTTTTTAACAAGCTGTGAAAGGCTGAATCATGCCCTCCAGGGAGGCTCCTGTTCCCTCTGGGCTCCCGTGGGGCACGAGGCAACGCCATGAGCTAACACGGAAATGGCACCTTTTCCCCCTCTCTTTGGCTGCCTGTCCAAAGCCCTCTGTAAACACCGGCTAGGAGCGGTCCACACAGTGCGCCTCGAAGTGGCTCACCTGCTCCTCTGCGCACTGAACATAGCGCACCTATGTGAAGGGCCGGCACCCTCAATGGTACGCACGCCTGCAGTACATGGCATATCACACATCTCGTGCACAGGTTCACCCACCTGCCTCGACAGAGGCTGCGCAGCTTCGCCCACATTTTTCCTAATGCACAACCTCTGATAGGTGCCTTCACCCCCACCACTCTCTTGGCGAGTCTGGGGTATATACACTCTGTCCAAGTAGGAGCGTACATGCTACTATTTAGCTCCTGCCTGCAGCCTAGAAGTGCCTGGTTAGCTTGACACCAACAGCTACTAGGAGCTACATCTGACTGCCCCAGGCCAAAGACACTAGACTACGAGTATACTTGGGCACTTGTAGGGATATTTATAAAGGTGGCATAGGGCAGATACAGAAGATATTTAAAGCATAATGGGTCATATGGACAAAAAGATATTGGAAGCATCTCATGGGGAAGTTAGATTTGCACCACACTACATAATAATAATAATAATAATTTGGCACTTATATAGTGCTACGAACCCTCGGGTATCTGAGCGCTGCTTATTATTACCCACGGTGTGTGGAAGGATGAAGGGCTGAGTGTGGCCCTGGCCGGATTCGAACCTGTGTTAGCAAGGATGAAGGGAGCACTCTACTCGCTGTGCCACTTGACCGGCTTAGCGCCTCCTTCTCCAGAGATAGCTCCTGCTTACTGGGTAATGTCTGCTACAGAGGAACTGCTATACGTTCCTGCTTATCACATCTTTATTTGGATCCCCGTGAGGGTGTTCTACATCACCAATAAACAGTGAGCATTCTGCCATCTCTCTGATGGTTCATTGTGTATTAAGGACAATGACAGCCAGGCCACAAAGCACAGAAGTAGCACTGCACCCATAGCCAGCTCCAGGAGCCCTGCTCCACTGGGGCCCTAGCCTTTCTTGGCTGAGCGTACCCTTTATACAAGGGTGAGAGTCATCTTGGAAGTCTAATCAGTAACTCAACCACACCAAGCAGTTCATATTTAAGCAATCAACCCAGACAGGAAGCAGGTAATGCCCCACAGCCTTAAAGGGGTAGTTCGCTCAGAAATGTTACTGTCCCAATCGATCAGGCATGTATTTTCGATCATACATCGATCCACATAAAAATAATTCCTATGAATTTTACCATAGTTTTCCTCACTTTTATACATGCGAAAATGACTGCCTGGGCACCGCCATCTTGTGGAAATCTTATCAGTTGATCTATCGCCCTAAATTCAAGTGCCCCCGCGGCAGTAATACAGGTCAGCCGCCCCTAAAGCGGACATCACTAGTCAAAACGATATGCTGCACCTATTTTAATGACGTTGATGGGCAGCGTAGGCAAACGTACCTTGTCATCACCCACGTCATAACGTTATCTAACGAAGAACATGGAACATAAACACACACATCCACACAGTATGCAAAACCTTTAGTTTTTTTCACAAAAAGAGTAAAAAATGTATTTCTCAAAGAAAACAGCAATAATCAGAATGGTAGCAAGTACTTTTATTTTTGTAATAACGCAGCAAAAATGAGATTATGGGGCCAATTCATGGATCAAATGTGCGCCAAAAATCGTGGCGCAAGCTGGCACAAGCGTGAAAAAGCAAGCGCACGCACACGCATTCATGGAAGACCCTGTGCGTGTTTTCCCCGGGATGTACGCCAAATCCGCGCGAGGCGCACACATCACTGCAACATCCCAAACGCTATGCGCGACGCGCACAGGGAAAGCACACAACGTGTAGCGCACACACCAAAAGGGGGCGGACAACACGGGGTGGAACACAGGGCGGACCGCGCGGAATGGGGAACAACGCGTGAAAATAAGGACGTAACTGGGGATGTACTGCTGGGAAGTACACGGAATGCCCACACGCACGCAAACTACACGTATTCATGGAATCGAATAGGGGAAATCCGCGCACGGCCAAAGACACGCACAGGCCTAAACACGTCCGTCACACGAAGGCATGCCGTAGAGTATCTGCGCATTACAAAAGTGTGCGCAAACAACAAACACCTATATACAGCTACGATGAATGTCCCATTCTGTGGCCCCCTAGGAGAAATGACGTGTCACGGAACGCTCAGGCATCCCCAAAAAGCAAGAAAAGAGATACCCGACCCCTGTAGCCCACGTGCGTGTAAAAAACACACGCAGCAGGCAGGAACACAAAAAATGTGTACGTGGTGAACACGCAGGCTAGTATGCCTGAAAAAAAGGGGTACGCGACTAACAGGGACACGCGCAGTAGGGAAAAGAACGTGCGCGACTCTACGTCTGCCATGCGTGTAGAAGAAGAACACGTAGGCAACACTTCCGCCAAAAGAAGAAGTACGCACTGTGGCCGCTGTGAAGTAATCGTGTGTGAACCCCAATGTCTGGAAAACACACGCACCGCTCTCCACGAAATTCACGTACAGAGCGATTGCAACCCACTTGGGACCTATAACCCGTGCCGAGGTAAACGCCCGTGCATGTTACATAACAGATGCTCTTACGCGCTAAGGGCCTTTCCTCGAATTACACGCTGACGTGCAGTTTTTTTCACGTGCCAAATCACTCCGTATCAAGCTGGCCACGCGACAACACACAGAAGACCACGCTCCTGCCCAGAAGGCCATTTTACTGCCCCCCAGAGCCCCGAGCCCACCCCCACCAGCCATCTGCTGCTGCCTGCCTGCCTGCTGGCCAGGTGCCCTGCTATTTGGTGCCTGGCCGTCAGCCATCTGCAGGGGACCAGTAGCTGTGACCACCCCTGCTGGAACAGAAGACTCTCGACTGAAGTTCCATCGGTCCACAGCCCAGCACCAGGACCCAGTTGCCCACCCACACCTGCCTCGGGGGTTGCCATGTCGGGGCAAACACCATAAGAGACCACTGGCGACCCCCAGCCAGAGAGGCAGATCAACGTGGAGGGGGTGGCAGCCCGCAACATACGACACGTCCGGAAGCGCTGGGAGGACTTCAGGTCCAGGACCCTCAGGAAGCCCCGGTGCCTCTTGTAGGCAGCGGATGCAGAGGGGTGCCGGGTCTGCCTTCCCAACATCCAGATGAGGGTCCTGGAACGTATACGCCCAGCGCTCCACCTCCAGGTCCTTGAGAGGCAGGCCCGTCTGGAGTCGAGCGGTAAGTGTCCATGCGTACTGATTGGACGCAGTGCATGTTGAGGTGTGCCAGGAGTGTGCAGGTTGGACATATGTCTTGAAAGGTCCATGTATGGATGTGTATGTGCAGGGACATGAGCCTGCCGCATGTGAGTCCAGTCATGTGTGAGGCACAACAATGGTGTATGTGTTCAAATGCATGATGCACAAATGCATGTGAGGATGCACACATGTTAGCATTTCTGTGCATGTTCTATGGCATGGTTGGGGTGTGACACATGGATGCTGGTTCCACCTTCATGTACGTGCATGGCATACATGTGCGTGTGTGTGTTTGACATGTTTGCAAATGTGATACGCCATGGATGCATGTGACAAAGACATGTAGGAACCCCATTGGCAGATGTGACATAGTTGCCGATGATTGCTCTGTGACAGGTGGTGGAGATGTACAGATGCATGTCTGTCTGGTGCCGTGTGTGCATGTGTTTGGCACTCCCCGTGTTGCTTGTGACATCAGGCTGACCTTCAGATGTTCATGCTGTTGTGTGTGTATGGATGCTGCTGCCTGCTGCACGATTCATGTTAATTTGCGCATGTGTGTGGGTTCAATTTATATGTGTGTTGGGGAGTGTGATGCAACTGTGAAGTTTGAGACTGCCACTCATGTGCAACTGTCATGTGTGTATCAGACCATTGTACAGTGCCCTGATGCCTGTGTTCTGTCTCTCCCTGTCTGCAGCGTCAACTAATGAAGAGGGCAGAGACGGTGCTGTGGAGCACAGCGGCAGGGATCCCACCACCATGGATCCCACCGCCAGCAGGAGACACAAGGCCCAGCTCCCCTCCCAGGTTGACATCTCTTCGGGGAGTGAGGAGTCTGGTGCCGCATCTGCGGCCGCAGCTGCCAAGGGAAGGTCCAAAAGGCGGAGGTTTGAGGTGGACTCCTCGGCAGCAGAAGGGGCAGCTGAGCCCGCACAGGGGCCTATGGAGGAAGATGGCACAGAGTCATCCAGGTTGGTGGGGGGTTCGGTTGAGGAGGAGGCAGTGGAAGGCCCACGCACGGGGCCTGGAGGGGGGATTCCACTGGTGCTAGTGGTGCAGTCCAGGGGCAGGGACAGGAGGCAGCACAGGCCGCCGCGGAGGTGCCTGTGTGTAATCCTGTCCCCGATCCTGTGACTGCATCATCCGGCACCGGCAGGGATGCCTCCGTCCAGACCCGTTTCAATTGAGGGGATTCCTCTCCCTGCGGACGTGGCAATCCGGGACCGTGTTGATCCTGTCCTAGCTGGGGTGGCATTGCGTCAACGTGGTATTCGGGATGACGTGCAGGGTTCTCGTGAGGACAATGCATGTCATTTCAAAAACCTCATTGACCGCGTCGACCGACTAGGAGGGGCCAGCAGGGCTGTGTTCCTCCGTGTGCTGGAACCTCTGGCGACCACCTCCTCAACTGAACCCCCTATGCGTCAGTCGTCCTCCGTGCCATCTTCCCACCCAAGTCTCACCTGGGCACCCTGTGTAGCTGCTGCTGAGCCAGCGGCCAGGCTGGTGGAGGACACATCCCTGCCACAGTCGGGAGTCGGAGGTCCATCAGGGGTGGCCACCCCAACAACTGGACGCCAGCAGGAGGAGGAAGTGCAGGCATCGACAGGTAAGGCACATGCACGGCAGCAGCAGGCTCAAGGTGGGAGCGATGATGACTCGGGGCCATCAACATCACAGGGGCAGGCATCGGCCGGAGGGCAGGAGGACCCTGGATTGGGAGTGTCTTCTGTGTGGCACCGGTTGGGCCAGGAAATAGATGAGGAGCGGCGGTGGGCAGAAGAGGCACGGCTCACTATGGTCAGGGCGGAGAACTCCATGTGAAAGGCATTGAGGCGGGCTGAGTGCCTAGAGGCAACTCGCAGGGAGTTGGATGAGGCCATGGCTGCGATCACCCCAGTCCATACCCCGCAGGCAGCCCATCCATCCTGGGCATGCCCCGCAGGCAGCCCATCACCCCAGTCCATACCCCGCAGGCAGCCCATCACCCCTGGGCATGCCCCCCAGGCAGCCCATCACTCCAGTCCATACCCCGCAGGCAGCCCATCCACCCTGGGCATGCTCCACAGGCAGCCCATCATCCCTGTGCATGCTCCACAGGCAGCCCACTCCACAGGGGGGACTTTTTCCATGTGTTTTCGCTGGCGCGAGCGGGGTATGTGTATTCCAAGGGGTGCATGTGAAGTTTCACACGTGATAGGCCTGGCGTGAGCCGGGTGCGTGTATTCCGAGGGGTGCGTGTGAAGTTTTACACTCAATAGGCCTGGTGCAAGCGGGGTATGTGTATTCCGAGGGGTGCACGGGGAGTTTTACACATGATAGGCCTGGCGTGAGCGCTGTACGTGTTTCCAAGTGGTGCGTGTGAAGTTTTACACGCGATAGGCCTGCCGCGAGCGGGGTACGTGTACTCCGAGGGGTGCGTGTGAAGTTTTACACGCGATTGTCCTGGCGCGAGCGGGGTATGTGTATTCCGAGGGGTGCGCAGGGAGTTTTACACGCGATTTCGTGGTTGGGGGGCTGTATGCTGGTCCACTGGCCTTTGTGCCATGTACTGGTTTTGTGCGATGTTTTTGGTACACGGGGCGGGATTGGTGGCGTAACTGGCGCTGCTGCAGGGTCGCTGCGCCACTCTGCGCCATGGCTGCTTATGGATGTATAAATCCATGAACAAGCTGTGCGCCTAAATGAGTTTTGGCGCACGCGGCTGGCACAGACTGCCGCACGTGCACTCTGTTCGCCAGCCGCATGCGCCACTTGTGCACCGAATTCTATGAATTACCCCCTAAGTCCACAAGAACATCTTTTAATGCCAATTCCGATCAGTGATAAATTAATCACAGTCTTTGTATTGTTCACAGAAAGTTCTTATTTTCCATCACCGATTTTGGATCGACGGACATTGCGATCTGTTAGTGAGAAAAACGGAGGGGTGTCAGTTTCAAATGCAACGCTTTCACATCTGCACGTTTTCATAATCTATAGGGTGCTGTGTTGCTCCTTGTTGCTGCAATGGCAAAAGGAGAGATTTGTGTCTGGCGATCGTCCCAGATAATGGATACCACAGATGTGTTGTTCACTAGTATTGTCAAATTTTGGTTGAATAAGCGGTCACCTTGAAGACTCACCCCATGACAGGCGCATATCGCTACAATGTAACCGTGTAAATTCTAGAATGAAAAAAATATATTTCAGTACCCACTTTTTAAAATAATATGCCCAGTACATAAATATGTTAACTATGAATTTCATTTGTAATTAACACGTACAATGTCTATTCTTTTCATCAAATTGAACATTCATCCGTGACATCGTTATTCATGTAGCATAGAGCACACTTGTCCTCCTAACTTGCCTAAATATTAATTAAAACCTTGCTTAGATTGTGCATTGAGTTTCCATTCATTCTGTGATGGATGATCAACTGCTTCGAAAGACAGATCTCAGTAATAGAAACCTTATCAGTTCTTTGCGGATATTTGACACATTGGCCCTCATTACGACCCTGGCGGAAATCGAAAAACGATGGCGGAAATGCAATACCGCCATCGAATACCGCCCGTTGCGATTATGACCCGTCACCGTAAAGTACGATGCCATTAGCGACACCGTGGTGAACGCCAACGCTAACTGCACCAAGTACACGCACGCGCGCACTGCGAAACCGTAATTACCACCATGGCGCAACGGTACGGGAATTCTGACCCTAGCGGACATGTACCTAACGCCATCAAGAATGGCGGAAAGTACCATTCCGCCATGGTGATAAGTACGGCATCGCAAACCAACCGTAAAAGGCCTGACTGAGTGCCTGTACACCACTCCCTGGCCACATTGCACAACTCCTCGTAGGTGCAATGAAGCCAAACAATGCAACCAGTGAAATGTACAAGTCACCCATGCATGCCAACGAACAAATGAATGTAGGGGCTCCAAGTGCCTTGTGAGTGGCCATCCATATTAGCCATGGCACCATTGCCGTACTGATGCAGCACAGGCATGTGAAGCTCCAAGTACAGCAACATGAACTGAAAACTGAGACAAACAAAAACAGGCCCCCCATCGCTTGACACCAGTGCAAGGCAACATACCAAGCAGTATCCTGAGTGAGACTGCACCAGCCCTGTACTCCTGCCAGTAAACAAACCAACCAGCAGCATAAGCATGGACCACACAAGTTGGCAGAGTGACTGAGCAGCCAGGCACATCTCAAGAGGGGCCAATGGGAGCAGCAGGGCACAGATGGCACGAATACAGAAGCCATTCCAATGGACATGACCTCAGTCTCCCTCCAAGAAACGCACGCAAACACAGGCACCTGTGACCAGCCATATTCTGAAAATCACATCATTCCACCAATCCACCTGGCTGACCGGCATCTGTTACACAAAAGCCAATCCCCCTCCCATGACCATGACATCATTAAAACAGTCATAATGGCAGCCCCTATCCCTGACCTTACTGGCCTTCGTAGGCAAACGCGCCCAGTACAGTACCACGCAACTATGCTCAGAAGGCCGAACCCAAAGCAGATCTCCTTACAATACATCGCTCCACAAATAGGAATATGCTACATTACTTGCAAAGAATAACGCTACAAGGTCAATATCATAATCAAAATTTAATGCACAACAAAATCACCCGGGCCATACAGCTATTAGGTCATGAACTCCAAATCACATCTCATAATTGTGGGCTGCATCCGCAATAAATGACCAGCTTCTTCTTGTGTGACGCCCTGTTCCTCCATGGTACACAGGGGCTACATCCACGTTCAAAAAGGCAACATGGAAGCACCTAGAACCGCAGGGCCGTCCCATTAGGTAGGCACTAGTCCAGCTGAAAGCTCGAAATGTTGCTCCTAGCCACTAGTACTGCGTAAGGGCATGTGGGCCATTGGCGATCGTCCCGTAAGATCGTAATGGTGCTCCACTGATTAACACGAAGCAGCAGGTGTCGGGAGTAAAAGCCATCTGCAGGAGTGGCATACAGATGGCAGCGGCAAAAGGGGAGGAGATACCTGTCACCCAAATGAAACGAAAAAGAATAGTATGGGCATCTGAACTCCATTTGCATTACTCACTTCAAAGATCACACTAAATCCACAGCCATATGCATGCTAGCCCACTCAAAAGGATTATTCGCACCCAAAAATCACTTGCGAATCATAACCATATAAATCGAGTTGAAAACACTATTACAAACGAGTGTTTGTGTGCATGCGTCTGTTAAAACAGAATCCATTAGATGGGATTAGTAACGTGCGTAGACACAAGTGTTTGAAGGCGCGTCGAGACAGGGAGGGTTCAACAAGGGCAGATAGACGATGGCCCCACTATGGCAGCCCTGCATCACATAGCGCAGAGGAAGTAGATAGATTCCAAAAAGCCATGTACATGGCAGACTCTCCATTAAATCATCTGTCCTTGCATCCATACATCATTCCCTCATCCCGGTATAAAAACGCCTGATTATTTACTCACATAACATTAGAAATTTCCATTGAATCTGTGCTTAATGCAGTCTGCTAAATCCACTGTGCTCCAGGCCGGAATTCTAGTGTTGTGAAGTAACATGTATTTGGGAACGTCCTGCCTTATCCTCCACTACGCTATTGCGGATCCCATACTATTCATATCAATCATTGCATTCACGGCATGGCCCCTGTCCCAAGGACATTAAACAATAGAACTTTCTATCTGCAGTCAGACCTGTGGGCGTCTCCTCGCCGCTAGCTGGAAACCGAAAGCGCTGTCCTTCGAATTCCTCATTTGCAACATCACGTCGAAAAGGCATCTGTGACCGCTTGAAATCACAAATCCATCCATTTAGTGCGGCAGTGTGTGAAAATGGCTACTGGCTACACTCACAAATGGGACGCCCCGCCCGTCGGTGAACCGCGGTACAGCGCTGCATGAGGGTCCACCGTTAATCGAGTACTACATTCCACGGACCCTTCACAAGTATGTTCCCGACTGCAAAGATAGTATGTGAAACAATGGGAGCATAGCAGAATGAACATATGAAGCAAAATCTCACTGCCATCGGGATGAAATACATGATTGTAATAGCAAGATGCCATGCGTCGATTTGCAGCGTTGTGTGCGGGACGTGCTCGCCCAAAGGGGATTGCAGCTTGCACAGGTGGAATGAATCACCACAGGTGGAGGCTATACAGCTTGGATACACATAAATTGCACACCCAACCCCCTCCCACAACCACACCCACTCCAAAATGCTACCGGCAGGACTTGCGATGTTGGCCCTGGGGGACCTGATAGCACTGCAAGTACTCCAACTTCAAGAAGAAGACGAACACCAACTACTACAACAACCGGCCGCACAGAGGAGACGCAGGAGGAGGAGGAGGGCAAGGCAGGGCCAGCAAGGCCCACCAGCACAGCCACTACCACCACGCAGGCAGCCCGCAATCCCACGCCTCCGAGCACATCCGTTCAACCTCACTGATGAGCAGATCCACACCCTCTACCGTTTGGACCGGGACACCATAACCGCCATTGTGGACATGACACACGCTGACCTTGTCAGCATGATAGATAGCCCAACCGCCATCCCACCCCTACTGAAGGTGGTGTCTGTACTCCACTTCCTGGCCACAGGCACCTACCAGCACACAGTCGGACAGTTGCATGGCATTTCACAGCCACTGTTGTCACGGACACTATTGCAAGTGCTCGATGCCCTCCTGAAGCACGCAGACGACTACATCTCTCTACCACGCTCGGAGCAGGAAATTACGAACACAAAAGTGGGATTCCATGCACTTGCCGGCATACCGGGTTGCATTGGTGCCATCGACTGCACCCATGTGGAATTGGTTGTCCCACATGCCATGGAGGCCCAGTACCGCAACCGAAAACAATATCATTCTCTTAATGTACAAATGGTGTGTGACTCAAACAGGATCATTACACATTGTTGTGCCCGATTTCCTGGATCAACCCATGATTCCATGGTCTTACGGAACTCAACAATACCACGCTACATGGAGCGACATGCAGGGAACAGATCCTGGCTACTCGGTGAGTCTCATTTCATGCATGATAATGTGGGGTATGTGATGCGGCAATGACCTGCCGGAAGGGGGGGGGTGCTTACGTAGCAATGTCATTCCTCAAACATCCTTTATTGTCCACATACAGGTGATGCCGGGTATCCACTGAAGAGATGGCTCCTCACACCACTCCGGAACCCACAGGACCAGCATGAGGAGGACTACAACCATGCCCACTCACATACCCGTGTAGTCATAGAACAGGCATTCGGCCTACTGAAGGGTCGTTTCCGCTGCCTCAGCAGGTCTGGCGGGGCACTCCTGTACCGCCATGAGAAGGTTGCTAAGATGGTCATGGCATGTGTCATGCTACACAACATGTGCATACGTAGAAATGTGCCCATGCCCCCTGACGCAGAACTGCAAGCACCTGAATATGGTCATGATGTGGGTGGGGATGTGGCAGAACCTCAAGGAGTCCGCGAGGCACAGGAGGGCCGTGAAATTCGTCAGAATATCATAGATTCATGCTTCTAGCACTCACGCCTGGTGGTTGATACATGGACACGGGAGTTGTGGCACTGTGTGTGTCTGGAACATGCACAATATGAACTGTACGCCTATGATGGCCTCGTACACAAAGATCAATGTCCACACATCTCATTGGATGATTGTGAAATGTTTATAGCAAATGTGAAATTGTGTTACACACCCCATCGACCCACCACCCAAGTAAGCCCAACACACCCCCTCCACCCTCCTACCTCCCCCCCGAACACCAGTGTCCAAGGATGCTCATTGTCAGTGGGCAGACGCTATTGCAAGCCCCCTCTCCGGGTATCAGGGGCACCCCTGCCTGTGGAGCGCAGGTTCCTCCCAGATCTACGTTGGGGGCTGCCCTGGACGGAACTTGCAACGGATGATGTCTCTGCCTGCTCACGTCCATGCATGTCCCTAAGGGTTTGTGAGAGCTCAGTGAGCACACGGCGCACAGCGGCAAGTTCAGCACATACGTCTTTGGACGTCGCATGCAGTTCCCCCCTCAGGCTCTCGGTGCTTCTCTCCATTTGTACTCTCAGGCTCTCGGTGCTTCTCTCCATTTGTACTCTCAGGCTCTCGGTGCTTCTCTCCATTTCTGCCCTTAGTGTCTCTGTACATGTTTTTATGGCTGCCTTGGTACCCCCACATTCATCAGCATGGTCCTTGAGGAGCGTGGCCAGTTGCTGCTGTTGCACGATCACCTGGTCGAGGGACTTTTGCCTCTGCTGGGCCATGGCCATTTGCGGTGGTGTCACAGAGGGGCTGATCACCTCATGTTGCCTTGACACAGGGCTTGTGGGGGATGGCCAGTCGTCGTCTTGTGAGTGCCCCTGCGTGGTATCCTCATGTTGTACGGGATGAAACAAACAGGGGGATTGAGACAGGTCATGGATGGATCGTACATCGACATCACCGTTTTCTGTGTCGGAGCATGCTGCCATTAATGCAGTGTCACCTATGGTGCTGCTGCCACCAGAAGCAGTGCCTTCTGTGGCATCCATTGGGGGGGGCCTGTGGTGGTGGTGGTGTTGTGGCCATGCTGGCTGCTGGGGTGCCTGTTGAAGTCCCCTCCTGTGTGCTGGCACTTGATTTGTGCTGCTGCCGTGTCTTGATGCGTGCAGCTGAGGTGGAGGGTCTTTGGCCGTTGGTCTTGGCCCTCTTTGCAGGTGTGCTGGTAGGGGTGTCCTGGAGCTCGTCGTTAGAATCGGACCCTGTGGTGGAGTAAAGGAGGGCGAGCGTTATTAATGGGTGTGTGGAAATTGGAATGGCAATGTATCACATGCATTGGGGTGGTACCTGTGGGTGATTTGGGTCAGGGCCTTGGAGGTGGTTTCATTTTTGTGTGGATTGAGGGTGCAGTTGTATTGCAGCCTGCAGTTAGGGGGTGCCTGCTGCACGTGTAGAGGGTGTTTTTAGGAATTTTAATTATTTATTTATTTAATGTGACTTTTAATGTCCGCTATCAGGCCAATGTAAGTGGACGTTCTCCTGGACATGTGTTTCTGTTGCACTATGTGGACACATGGTACTTCACATGATTGGACATTGTGGTTTTCGCATGGTTTTATTTGGGCCACCTACCTGATTCTTCGGATGTCTGCACTCCTTTCTCCATCCCTCCGACTCCCTCTATGGTCTCCATTCCAATGGTGGAGGCACAGATTTCTTCCCAGGGCGTCAGCTTGATGGGTGATTCCGATCCTCCCCCGGTAGCTGTGGCAATGTTACGGTTGGCGGATAGTATGCTCCGTACGCGTATCCGCAAGTCGTCCCATCGCTTTCTGCATTGCTGTGGGTTGCGGGGTGCGGTCCCCACCGCACTTACCCGCTGTGCCACCAGGGCCCATATGGCCTTCTTGTTCGCAAGTGCCGTCCTGGTCATTTGCGTCGAGAAGACGACGGCAGCATTCTCCTGGAGGGTCTCTGTGAGCACCGTGAGTTCCTCACGTGAGAAGTGGACCTGCCGCTTGCGGTCGCACGCTTTTTTCGCTACTTTTCCCATTGTTTTGGTTTCACTAGGGTGGATGACTGGTTGGGATGTCTCTCAGGGTAGTGTTTTTAATGGTTGTGTGAATGTTCTGATTTTATAGGTGTACGGCGTGCTGTTTCCCGTTCCGGGACCATGTTTTTGCTTCCGTTTCCGTATATTTACGGTCACCGTATTTTCTGATTGCCGCTCTTTACGGTGACCGCTATGTACGGTGGCAGAATTGCACCTAGGTCGCCGTACGACGGCGGTGAGGGGCGTTTTGGGGACATTTCCGCCATCGCGGACTTTGCACTTCCGCCAAGGCGTAGTGCTCGTGCCCGATGGGTCAGAATTAGCCGCACTTTACTCTGTCGTGCCATGGCGGAAACGCTATTTACGCTATGGCGGTCAGGTCAGTTGCTTTCCGCCAGGGTCGTAATGAGGGCCATTGTGTCCTTCAAATTGTTAGTCTGGTGGATTGAAGGCCAAATAACAATGAGACCCTTTATCCAGTGTCCACAGCGGGCCACAGTGAGTTTCGTTTCTGAGGGTGCACATGCCACAAAAATGAACAATATTCATGGGAAGCTGTGCGGTGAAACACAATGAAATAGTTCAAGTATTCGGCATAGTAAAATATTTACTACCATTTTAACGGTAACAACGTGTCTGGTCACACAGCATTTACGGATTCTTTCGCAGATGCACCTAGTCGAGGTGCAGACAGGCCGGACTGCCCTGTACGGCAAAAGGGCAATGGTCGAAAAAAGAAAGCAAAACGATATGATAGTGTGGGGGCAGTTTTGTGGTGAAAAACAGAATTAGAATACATATCAGGAAAACAGGCTTTTGCACCTTGACTCCAATATGCATCCTTGTGCCCAAAAACGCAGAAACGTTTGATTTTCTGTAACACTGAGGTCTGCTTCCTTGACAACCAAACAAATGGGTTTATTTTTAATTTTTTTTGGCATACAGTAGGTTGGCACTAACCAGGGCTTTCAAGTACCGCGATGCTCAAATCCACTGCTGGCCTTCACAGGCACCAGGCCATTCTACAAGTCTGGTTCTGTGATGTCATCTCTTTTATTATTGTGCTGGGGCAGACACAAGTGTGAAAGCAAAAGTACTAATGGCCCCTTTCCCTGACAACCCACAGCTCACTGGGAAATGGCCATTTGCATTCCAAAGGCCCTCATTGTGTGTACTCTCCACAGTAAATGCCGCGTCACATAAGCCTGAAACAGTGTAATGCATGCACACTTGCAGATTATATTTACAATATGCTTGTGTGAAACAATTCTGTGATGTGAACACCAGTAGTGCAATACACAGAGATGTCTGGTTGTCTTGTGCATGTAAGAATTTTTCAAGCACCAGGGTATTGTAATTGTTTACAGATTCCTTGATTTTGAGAACAAGGTATGTGTCGACCGGATGTTGAAAACAAGAAAAGGGTGTGTTTTATCAAAATGGGGGCGAGCATGGGTAGAACTTTAAACTGAGAGGGCCCCCACTGGGACACCAACGCAGCTGGCCATTTCGTTGATTGCTTAAATAATTGTATCTTTGGGACTATGCAACCTATTTCAACATTTATCAATGCACCTAGTTCCCAAAACTTGATAAGCATGTATTGTTGTTCGCTAAGTAGCTAATCGCTACCCACCTTCAGTAATTTTACCTGACGTATAGAGGTGGTTACAGCATGGAATACAGATGCATGTATACATGATGAAAAGCGGTGTGTTAATATATAGAGGCGACACAGGTGGACCAGGGTCTACTTCGCACCAGGATGCGTGGACTGTTGCACCCAGAGCCACACGTGCAATGCACAACTTAAAAAAAGTACATCACTTCACCTCCTGCATGTCTAGTGTGAGTTCAGTTTTGAAAGGCTTACTGGCTTATGTATAGATCTATTACAGTAATCATCTTCATTTCTGCATCGCTTTGACTTTGATCCGATGAGTATTTGTAAGGTGCTTATACATAAAACAGTGTCACCAGGTGCCACAAGACATAAAGTGGGTAAGGAAACAAGGGGAGTAACTAAACAATAACAATAAATAAACAATAGCAGTCCTGCTAGGCCTTATCACTTTCGTATCATGCAAGTGCAGCTAGAAGTGACAGAGAGGGAAGGTGGACCATGGGGTGGGTAAGTGCTAGTGGGAGCCCAGGAGGGGAAGTGCCAGGGATGAAGCTACTGGCTAAGTGCTTGGACGGAGCTGTCTCAAGGGGTGGATGCCCAGTCGCACCAGCAGCCAGGCGGGGGGACCAGAGGGCAGTGCTGATGGCGGTAGGTGCTGGTGTCGACTGGGCAGAGGGCTTGGTAGCGTGTAAGACTCATGAAGGGCCAGGCCGGCAGTCACAGCGGCTGTGGGCGACTGACCGGGAGGCGGTGGCGAGATTTTAGGGCTGGAGAGATTTGGTCCCTGGGCTTGAGGATAAGCATAGGTATTGCAGCCCTATTCTGTATTAGTTGAAGGGGGAGAAAGGGGGAAAGAGGCAGAGTGATGGAAGAGGCTCCAACCAGGAAAGTACCAGCGCTCTGAAGACATTGAACTTCTGGGGGAAGATGAGGAACGGGAGAATGCCTTGAAGGAGGTGAAGTTGAAAGTTTGCCTTCTTGGAAAAGTTCAAGATGTGATGGGTGAATGAGAGAGAGGAGGCTTAGATCACCCCAAGTTTTTTGGCCTCACTAGATTGTCAGGGTAGAGGGCCCAAATAGGGCGGCCAGAGGAGTGGAGGGAAACAGGGTTCAGGGATGCCAATCAGAAGGATCTCAGTCTTACTGCCATTAAGACAGAGATCATTGGCTGCGCACCAAGCGTGAATAGTTACAGACAATCGACATTGAGAGATGAGGAAGCGGAAGTACTCGAGGGAAGCGTGAAGGAAAGCTGTGTGTCATCAGCATAACACTCAAAATGAGTAGAGAAGGAGCACATCAGGTGTCACATTAACCTTTGCTCTGTTTTAATCTGCAGCGGATTAGCAAGATTCTGACTTGACAGCGAAGTTAGACTATGTGACTTAAAAGACCACAAAATTGTGTTTCAAAGCGCCAACAGGCTAAATGTGATGGGAACAGGGAAATTATAACAATGGTAAAAACAGCAACTATACAGTTGTGGTACTACTAGGCCTTGTTGTATTTGGACGTGCAAGTGCAATGAGGAGAAGTGCAGGGGATGGGGATGAAAGGAGGAACAGAGGAGTGGCAGGTGCTGGAGGAGGGAACGGGAGGGAAGTGCTAAGGAGAGCCAAGGAGGAGAACCTCAGGTTAAGTGCAAGTACAGGCAACTCTCAAGAGTGGGATGTAGAGTCACCAAGCAGGGGCCCGCAGGCAGTGCAGTGGGGGTGGAGGGGTGCTGGGATTGACTGGGAGGAAGGGGCCTGGGATCATGTAAAATTTATGAGGGTCAGGCCACTGGTCACAACTGCAGTGGAGCGATTAGCAGGGAAGGGAAGGAGGGAAAGACACAGAGAAGAGCAGAGTTTTGAGCAGTTTCCGGAATTTAAAGAGGTCCTGCTCAAGTCTGAGGGGGGTAGGGAGGCTGTTCCAAAGGAAGGCACCGGCCGAGGAGCGAGGAGCGAGACTGTGTAAACAGTTCAAACTGGCTTTATTAAAAAAAAAAAGTATTGTGATGAAAGACATACACCATTTGAATCTTGAAGTCAACCTTTCAACAATTTCACATTTGGGAGGGCAAACCTCTATCGCAATGTTCTGTGGCATAGACCTGGGCCTGGGAACAAAATCTGGAGCTATTCCACGTGTTTGCATGGCCAGCATATTCAATGTCAGATCTTTTACCAATTCAAAATCCATCGGCTGGAAGATTGGCTTTGCCTCCCACTGTTTGCTTCTTTTGTTGTAACGGAGATTCGTGAATGTTCCTGCAGTTTTTGGTTATTCTTTGCCAACGTTCTTGTTATGTGCAAGCACAGCCAGTCTTGTTCTGGCCTCCATACAAACTATGCAAAATTCAACCCTTTAGGCCTGTACTTTAGGCACATATTATGGAACATATCCAAATCTCCAGTGTGGCAGAATTTGGTGAGTCCCCTCCTGTCACTTGAAAGCGTTTTGTCATAAACAATCTTCTCAAGTGCATTGTAAGGAGGGGGAGCCTGGCACCGACCACCTTTTCTTATGCTCGTGGAAATGTTTGTTTACTTCCCAAGAGTGTTTGTTTGAACACTGGTGCATCAGTGAACGCCATTTTTCGAGCATCATATCTACAGAGTCATCACAAGTTTTTGAGCACCACCAAGGATGATCGGTGATAGAATGTGACCAATTTAAAATGTTTTCTGTAGCAACATGCCATACATCATACTGATGCTGTATGTGTGGGAACTGCTCTCGCATGGCCTTGGCTATTGAAACGTGCCTGTCACTGGCTATCAGGGGGATCAGTTCCCGACATCATCAAAAATGTTACGATAACCCCTCTAGTAAAGAAGGCAGGTCTGGATCCCAAGGATCCCAGCAATCTCCACCCCATCACTAACTCAAATTTCATTTTGAAAATCCTAGACAAAATAGCTACAAACCAGCTACAAAAAGTCTCAGATGTATTACACGAACAACAATCGGGTTTTTGGGCGGCTCACAGCACAGAGTCAGCTATGCTGGATTTACAGACTCACATGCTGGAGCTGATAGAGAAAGCCAAACCCGGGTTACTCATGCTGCTGGATCTCAGTGCTGCGTTTGACCTGGTAGACCACCAGTTGCTCCAATCAGCTGTGGATAAATTAGTAGGGTGCTCGTCATTAGCATTAGCATGGTTAGCATCTTTCCTGAAGGACAGGAAGGCGAGAATACATTGGGGCGATACATTCTTAGAAGCAACCCCGATACTGTTCGGAGTCCCTCTGGGAGCCAGCTTGTCTCCACTACGTTTTAACCTCTACCTAAGAACTCTCTGTAACCTGCTAGAAAACATCGGCGTGTTTTTCAACAATTACGCCGATGACACGCAGTTGATTTTCGAACTGACGGCAGACAATGCAGTAGACAGTGCAAAAATAGAGGAAATATATAACATCATTGATATCTGGATGCAAAGACACTGGATGTGTCTAAACAATACTAAAACCGAATTAATGGTTTTTGGATCAAATCAGGCTAGGTCCAAGCTTGACTCCCAATACAAGGCCTTCCACATTAAAGAAGCCATCATACCAGTAGTATCCAAAGTAAAAATTCTGGGGATGATGGTTGAAGCATCAGTATGCTCCGGAGCACAGGTTAATTACCTGTACAAAAACAACATGAACTACCTGCGTCTTCTGAGAGCCATCAGACCCTTTCATAAACGAGATAAATACAGCCACAATCGCGAGAGCAATTCTGTTGTCTTGTTTAGATTATGGAAATGCACTGTTATTGGGAGCCTCCAAGAGAGAGTTAACAAGATGTCAAGTGATGCAAAATGTTGCAGTTCGCATCATTAAAAAGAAAAAACATAGAGACCATATATCAGAAGGAAGAAAGGAATTGCATTGGCTCAGAATAGAGGACAAAGTCAAGTTTAAGGCAATGACGATAGACCATAGATGTCTCTTTGGGGAGGCACCGTCCTATTTCAAAAAACTATTTTCTATGTACGTGCCCCAAAGATGTCTAAGATCAGCAGATACAGGTCTCCTAAACATACCAGAGGCCAAACGGGCAACTGGAAGGGGGAGATCTTTTCCTGTCAAGACGGCAAAATATTGGAATGGGTTACCAGTGACCCTGAGACAGGAAGGAAACTATCTCAGCTTCAGGAAGGCATTGAAAACATTTTTGTTCCAATAGCCTTGAAGTTCATATGTTTCTCCACAGCTCTGCTGGACATCACGAATCCTGGAAGTCCTCTACCGTGAATTCAACATTTCTGGTCTCCCCGCACCCTGATGCCTGCGGGCTTATGGCGCGTTATAAGCTTACAGACTTAGACATAGACATAGACAGGCCTATTTGCATTCCTCTGGATTGCAGAAGTTCAATGAATTTAATGAACCCATATTTTTCCATTGCAACCAAAGCTGTACATTCAGACACTTGCACGACAACTGAGCTCACTATTATTTTGGTTTCCATGTCCTGGAAGTGGTAAGTTCAATATTTAGCAGAACAACCTGGACTGTCACACTGTCCATCACCCGCAAGCCTGAGCCTTTTTCCATCAAAAGCATTGTCCAAAGATATTTGTTTGAGTGTCCATGCCTGGCTAATAGCCAGGAACAAGAATTTCTTCTGATATCTGTAGTATTGGGTTTTGCAAGGAACTAAAGTCCCACTAATGTACAGAAACATGAAATTGTATTGAACGTTGATCCACAAAACAGCAAAACAGATTAACAAAGTACATTTCCAGCAGGGAATTTTCCAGTATAGGTTGAGCAGAATATGAAAATGTGTTATGGTTGTGTACACAGCTACCCTTGACCTTAAGGTTTGTGCCTTTAAATACACTAGTAAAGTTCAGCAATGTCTCCCCACAAATCCTCATATGTATGATCACATCTTATCATTTTCATAATCTGAATCAGGCAGCAGTTGAATACAATGTTTGTTGGCTACCGTAAAAGCCAATCGTCCTGTAGTAGTGGTTTGCGATTCCATGTTGGTAAATAAGTCCTCAACACTTTCAAAGCTGCTTGACTTACTTCTGTTTGTGACATTTCCAGATTTTCCAGATGTATTGGGGAAAGAGTGAACATTTTCTGTTTCTTAGATTGTAATTTTGTAGCGGGTGTGGATTGTGTGAGCGGTTCTGCAAGCCATTCGGAAAAATCATATGTTATTTCTGTCTCGTCATGGTAACGTTTTGTTCTGTAACAAAGATCCATGGTTACTTTCCATGGGTCACTGGTGACATTCCATTCAAACTCCAGACACAGGACATCTGCATCATGGCTCTGAATCTTGACTGAACTATGCTGAACTTCAAAAGGTAGCTGCTCCCAATCGACATTGGTTTTGCAAGCCACACCATTAGTTTGTGTTGTTGTCTGCGTTGTCAGGATCCTCTTCTTCCTAGGTCTCTAATGGATGAAAAGAAAAATGCTTCATGTTTTTTACACATACATAATACATGATTTATAACCTCTAAATGACAAATCAATACAATACTTCATAAACAACTTAATTAAAAACAAAATGTGTTGTTATTTACCCGTGTTGTGAGAAATTTTCTTGGAACATTTAATTCTGATTTGCCGACCACAAGTCCAAGCTGAAAAACAGCATTTTGAAATTGTATCCACCATGCAGTTTGCTCTTCAACTTCAAGAATCATATAAACAAATCTACAAATATAACCAATTTCACTCTGGTAAACTTTAGAAAATGAAACATGACATGAATGTTATACATTTATTTACGTATTTATTTATTTTATTTGTATATGGTTTAAAAAAACCTTTAAAAAATTGTACAAAAAAGATATGATGATAATCAATTTCACATTTTAAATTTAAACAATATTACACTGTAACATGTTATCTAAAAACAGGCTAAAAGGTTGCCGAATCTGCAACAAACAATAATGATCAAACAAATACTAAAATTCATAATAGAATACATCAGCCTATTTGCAGCCAATTTGTAAAACTATGATGGATTTCCTTTTCTCTGGCAATCAACTATACAAATGGCTAAACAAGACCACACTCTGTCTTTAGGAATCTTACAACCGCTAATTGCAAAGGGATTTTTTTTTTCAAATAACATATAATTCCACAAGAGATCCAAGTCCACATTTGATACATCAGGGACAAAGCGAGCGAAGTAGTGTAGTCTATTCATACTCAAAGCTGGACACTCAATCAACAAGTGTCTCAATGTCTCTTTTACTTCTGGATCCTTGCAATGTCGACACAAAATTGTGGCTGTCAAAGATTTTGCTCTTACATCAATTATTTCTCCGGTAAGCAGTACATTAAATCGGAATCTCATGTACAGATTTCTCCATTCTCTGCTTGGAAAGGAGGTTAGGTATGGTTCCATGGAACCCATATATTTATAATAAGAGACCATATGTGAATACAACCTATATTGAGACCCTTTCTGAGTTGTGTTAGCCCAATCATTATTTTGAAGCAGCTGTTTCACTTTTTTAGGATTAGATATCAGAGTATTCATGGATATGTCATGCGCCGGCTTCATTCTTGGCACCTGTGGCCCCGCGTATGCTTACACTCTTCCTGAATTCCGTCATGTTTGGAACTTACGTACATCCAACGGTCTAGTCTTTATCAGCGTGGATGTACGTGGCGCTATTTCAACCACGCCCCTGCTTGCACTCCTTGTGTTGCAACCGCTATGGTCAGCTGTTCCCGTGCTGCCGCTGTTGCGCTTCTCCTTACTTTTGCTTAGCCTCCGCGTTTGGCCTACTTTCTACAATCTTTCCCAGTTCTTCTCCTTTTCTCTTCCTCCATTGCACTTCGGTCCGTTCGGTGCCTCTTACCTGCTGCCCCTCTGGGCTTACTCTCTTTGCTCCTCCCCTTTTCCTTTCCTTGATGCTAGCTCCTGGTGTTTTCCTCCAAGCTCCCTGCATGCTTTGCTTTCGTATTGCTCAAGTTACCTACCTTCCTTGACTTTACTCGGATTCGGAGTGTTAGTTACAGCACATCGGATCGGATCCACCACGAGCCCAAGTTCCACAAGGAGTCCTGCGGTAACCTTCCGTCCAACAGGTTTTTTCTGCCACGTTTGGTTTTTTCCCCATTTGGTACCTCCCGGGAAAGGGGTCACAAGGTGGTGCTTTATAACGGCCTTCATTGTGGCTTCTTCCCATGTAAGACAAAAGATGCAAACAAAAAAGGAAAAGGATTACAGAGCATGACGATCTCTCAGCCCACTAGAAGAAGGCACAGACAACTCAGGTGAGGAGGAGACACAGGAGGAGGAGGGGATAAGGGACGTTTCAGGTTATCAGGACAAGGAGTTGACAGTTTACAACGCCCCCCCTCAACAATGGCTACTCCCGAGCAAGTTCAGGAGTTAGTAGCCGCAGTTCAGAACCTCTCACTGGAAATGCAAAACATGAAAGCTGAGAACAACCTACTGAAACTGATGGTAGCAACCCGTGAACCACCCTCTACCGATCTGCCCCCAATGACATTGTCTTCGGGCAAATACGACGGGTCACCCAAGAAATTAAAAGAATTCCTGGATGCCTGCAGGGTGTATTTTACATTCAGAGCCCCCACCTATGCCTCAGATCACGCTAAAGTGGGGTTTCTTATCTCTAATATGTCTGGTAATGCCCTCGCTTGGGCCACCCCTTTGGTTACACAGGCAGATCCGGTACTCCAAGGATACAGTGCATTTGTGGATCTCCTGAAGCGCACTTTTGAGAGACCAGAATTAACTACGGCAGCAGGAGAAGATTTGCTAGATGTCCGACAAGGGCAGTCTGACATGTTGACATACATCTCATTGTTCAAAAGATTAGCTATGGAGACCGGATGGTCAGAACAATCTCAATACATTTTGTTCCGTCGTGGGCTACGAGAAGATCGAAAAGATGAGCTGGCACACTTTCCACAACCCGCTTCCTTACCAGAATTGATGACTGCCGCACTCCAAATGGAGTTTAGGATGCAAGAGAGACGACACGAGAAACGTAAGACATGTACCATTTTTCCACGGACACCTTCTCCTCCCTCGCAGTCTGTTAAGTGATTCGAGGAACCCATGCAGATTGGAGCCACTCGTCGTTCCCTAACTCCTGAAGAAAGAAAGAGGAGAAGAGAGCAAGGACTATGTGCGTATTGCGGATCCGATAAACACTCCGTACGTACTTGCACTGAGTTGTCCAACAAACCGTCGGAAAATAAAAACCCTCGATCCTAGAAGGGACGGGTTATCGAGGGCCATCAGGTAGTGCTTATGTGTCGATGTCTATTGATTCCTCTGACACTTCAGAGGATTCTCGCCTCATGGTACTGACGGTCACAGTCACTGTGAACGGTAATCAAGTGGAGACCCTGGCTTTGCTTGACTGCGGAACCGCAGGGAATTTCGCTGACACACTCTGGGTGGACAAGGTTGGAGCTACGCGCATTGATCGCAAACATGGCCAAAAAGTAGAGGGCGTGTACAGAAAGCCCTTAAGCTCTGGGCCTATTCTGCAGACCACAGAACCCCTACCACTCAGCATACATTGACATTCAGAAGTCATCACCTTTGACATAATCCGTGCTGCTCACTTTCCGCTGATATTAGGTATCACCTGCTTACAACAACACAATCCTAGTGTAGACTGGAAGACCAACTGTTTGAGTTTCAATTCTACCTATTGCCATACAAACTGTTTTCAGGGAGTGTACTACCAAAACGTAAGAACCATCCCCAGTGCTCTTTTCGATACTATTGGTGTCCATTCTATGACTCAGGTGTTAGAAGAATACAGTGCAGTATTTGCTGAAGATTCTCCTTTGGAACTACTTCCTCAAAGAGCAGAGGATTGTGGCATAGATCTGGTGCCAAACGCCTTAGTTCCCTTTGGCAGAATGTTTGCGTTGTCAAAAATGGAAAAAGAGACACTACGAAAATACCTTGATGAGAATCTACACAACGGCCTCATTAGGCCTTCAAATTCCCCTGCGGGTGCTCCTCTATTCTTTTTACCCAAATGAGACTACAGATCTTCGACCATGCATCGACTACAGAGGCCTCAACAAAGTAACTGAGAAGGACCGGTATCCTATGCCGCTTATCCCCGACATCTTAGAAGCCGTCCAGAGTGCCTCTGTATTCACCAAACTGGATTTACGCAGTGCCTATCATCTCCTCAGAATACGCTCCAGAGACGAATGGAAAACTGCATTCCGGACTCCCTTTGGCCTATACAAATATCACGTAATGCCATTTGGACTTGTGAACGCACCTTCTATATTCCAGAGTTTTATGGATCGGATTTTTTCAGACCTTCTGTTTATATCCGTTGTCATATACCTCGACGACATTTTGATCTACTCTCAGAATATACGAGAACACCTGGGGCATCTTACAGAAGTGTTGAAACGACTCATAGCACATCACCTTCTGGTAAAGAGAGAGAAGTGCATCTTTGGAGCTACTTCGGCACCTTATTTGGGCTTTATCCTTTCGCCTAAAAACATTCAGATGGATCAAAGAAAGGTAGACGCCATTCTCCAATGGCAAACTCCTACTTCCGTTAAAGAGGTCCAAAGGTTTCTGGGCATGGCGAACTTCTACAGGCGTTTTATATCTGGCTTTTCAGACATGGTCCTGCCAATTATCAACCTACTTAAGAAATACTCTATGCTCTTCACTTCGAACACTCAGGCTGAGGACAGTTTTCATCGTTTGAAGAAGCAGTTTTGTAGTGCTCCGATACTACGTCACCCAGACCAAGGCAAACGGTTCATATTGGAGACTGACACCTCAGCAGCAGCGATAGGAGCTGTTTTGCTACAAGAACATGACAATGAAGAACACCCTGTAGCCTACTTATCGAAAACCCTCACTTGTAGCCAACAAAATTATTCTGTCATCGAAAGGGAGTTACTAGCCATGAAGAGGGCGTGTGAGGTATAGAGACACCTGTTGCAGGGGACTAGTCTTCCTTTCATCATCAGAACGGATCACAAAAATGTGCAAGTTCTACAGTCCATGGACTGTATTAATTCCTGTCAAGCCCGAAGGGCACATTTTCTTTTCCCAATACGACTTCCGCATCACGTACATCCCGGGAAGTCAGAGCACCTTAGCCGACGCCCTCTCCAGGAAGACAGATACCTCAAGTGTCGCATCCGGTACGTCAGAGAGACTGTTTCCTAGGAATCGGATCATCGCAACCCTCTCCCCGTTTTTGCAGCAAATCAAGGAGGCAGTTGCTAATCACCCGGAACCAAGAGGATTAAGGAAGTCTGATGGCCTATTCTTCAGGAAGAGGCAGTTGTGGGTGCCATCCAAAGCTCCCCAGAAGGACATTCTATCATGGTGTCATGACCATAGGACGGCTGGTCATAGAGGACAAGCCAGTACCCTGGATTTGGTTCGGCAGACTTTCTACTGGCCAGGGTTTTCCAAAGACGTTAAACAATATGTCAAGACCTGTGATGTGTGCAATCGGAGTAAATACGGCACACAAAAGCCCATAGGTTTACTACAACAAGATACCATACCTTATCGCCCATGGAGCCATATCACTACAGACTTCATCGTCGATCTGCCTTTATCCAACGGTTGTTCCTGTATTATGGTATCCATGGACTCTCTTACCAGGATGGCTCATTTTTCCCCCCTTTCGGGGCTACCCACTGCGGATGGTATGGCAGTGGTATTCATCAAGGATGTCTTTAGGCTACGTGGTCTCCCAGACAAGATTGTCTCGGATCGTGGAAGTCAATACGTTTCCAAGTTCTGGAAAGCACTTTGTGCAGCTCTGGGTATCGAACGTGCGTTATCGTCTGGTTACCACCCCAAACCAATGGGCAGACTGAACGCTACACTGGAACAGTATCTGCAGAGTTACACCAACTTGGAGCAGGATAATTGGGCAGAATTACTACCCACAGCAGAATTCGCCTATAATAATGCCCCACCATTCTGCAAGCGGGATGTCCCCATTCTACTGCACTTATGGGTACCATCCCAGGTCCATCATTCCTCTCTCTCCCTTGCAGTCTTCTATTCCCAGGGTGGAAGAGGTGTTATCTCGTCTCAAAGACACTCAAGAAAGGGCTAAAGTCAACTTAGCCTCAAGACCTACAAGAAACAGGCTGATAGGCATTGGCAGGATGTTCCTGATTGGAAAGCGGGCTCAAAAGTATGGCATTCCATCTAAAACTACCTTTTGCTCTTAGACGAGTGCATCCTGTTTTTCATGCCTCTCTTTTGAGGAGTGCAGATCTTTCCCGGAATACTCGAACCTTTTCCCTTCCAACCCATCATCGCAGCGAGCCTGAATATGAGGTTTTGCAATTAAGGGATTCCCGATACCACAAGGGTCAGTTGGAGTACCTGGTTCATTGGAAAGGGTTTCCCATGCTGAGGATTCGTGGGAAACGATTTCGCATATACATGCCCCTTGTCCTTCTTCTAGAAATTTCATCGGGCACATCCAGGCAAGCCGGGGGGTTTGCGTCTGAGTAGGTGGCATACTGTCATGCGCCGCCTTCATTCTTGGCGCCTGTGGCCCAGCGCATGCTTACACTCTTCCTGAATTCCGTCACGTTTGGAACTTACATACATCCAACAGTCTAGTCTTTATCCGCGTGGATGTACGTGGTGCTATTTCAACCACGGCCCTGCTTGCACTCCTTGCGTTGCAACCGCTACGGTCAGCTGTTCCCGTGTTGCCGCTGTTGTGCTTCACTTTACTTTTGCTTAGCCTCTGCGCTTGGCCTACTTTCTACAATCTTTCCCAGTTCTTCTCCTTTTCTCTTCCTCCATCGTTCGCACTTCGGTCCGTTCGGTGCCTCTTACCTGCTTCCCCTCTGGGCTTACTCTCTTGGCTCCTCCCCTTTTCCTTTCCTTGATGCTAGCTCCAGGTGTTTTCCTCAGAGCTCCCTGCATGCTTTACTTTCGTATTGCTCAAGTTACCTACCGTCCTCGACTTTACTCGGATTCTGAGTTTTTGTTACTGCACATCGGATCGGATCCACCACAAGCCCAAGTTCCACAAGGAGTCCTGCCGTGACCTTCCGTCCAAGGGGTTTTTTCAGCCACGTTTGGCTTTTTCCCTATTTGGTCCCTCCCGGGAAAGGGGTCACAAGGTGGTGCTTTATAACGGCCTTCATTATGGCTTCCTCCCGTGTGAGACAAAAGATGCAAACTAAAAAGGAAAAGGATTACAGAGCACAACGACCTCTCAGCCCGCTAGAAGAAGACACAGACAACTCAGGTGAGGAGGAGACACAGGAGGAGAAAGGGATAAGGGATGTTTCAGGTTATCAGGACAAGGAAGTTGACAGGATACTCCGACACAGCTCAATAAGGTCTTACAAATTTCCATTAATTTGATGAGAAATACCGATTTAGATGTGCCTTGTTTAAGCATACGGGACAAATCTTTGTACAGATTATTTTCGGTTTGGTTAATAAGAATTACGAAATGACAGTAAGCATTTCCACTCTACAGTACTTTTCAGTGATTGTAGACCAAGTTCGTAACGGATAGCTACTAGTGGAACGCATTTAGGGAGACAGAGGATAGTTTCTCTAAGAATGTTCGCCTCCAGTCTGTTCACGTCCAACTTGCCAGTTATGAATGGAATTTCACTACCATATAAAATTTTGGGAATAGTTTTTTGTTTGTAAAATCTTAGATATGGAGTGTAAGAAAATCTGCCAAATTTGCGATCGACTATACGCATTTGGGTGATGCATATTTTGACTTTCATCAGGAAGTGGTTTAGTACTTGAGCGCCATTTGAATTAGCGCTCACAAAAAACCTAGATATATCATCAAGTTTTTGATTCCCAATTTATTCTTATTCAAAAACCAGCTTTTTTGCGGAAGCTTTCTCTTTCCATTGAAGCACAGAATGTGAGATTGTTGTGCATTTACGGCTAAACCATTGCACATCATATAGGTTGCAAAGTCAGTTAACAGATGCTGAAGCCCCACAGGAGTCCTGTCAAACAGTAAAAACACATCCGCGTAGGAACATCAGCACATTTATTTGCCTTCCAACTTAGGTTGAATGAAGGAAGCATTCAATAAAAATGGGCCTATGTCAGATGTGTACAGGTTATACAGTGTCGGAGCAAAAATGCAGCCTTGGCTTAGTCCATTAGATGTTTTGATTGGCATGGACAGAAGACCTTCATTATTTAGACGAATTTGGATTGTCGAGCCTTCATGCAAATGTATCAGGATATCCAGGAGATCTTGTGGGAGGCCTAATAGATCAAATTTCTTCCAAAGTGTAGCTCGATTCACCAAATCAAAAGCTAGGGATAGATCCATACTTGCCAAATAGACCGGAATTGCCCCTTTTTTCCATCCCATTTCTTGTAATAAAGAGATCAAGAGACCCCCAGCCATGATGCCTATTCCTTTCCTAAAGCCGAATTGAAATGGCGAAAGAATCTGATTTTTAGAAGCCCACTGTTCAATTTGTTGGAGGAGAATACTTGCATAAATGTTAGAGTCCGAATCTAAAAGAGCAATTGGTCGGTAATTTAACGGTGAGGATTTATCCCCCTTCTTATAAATTGGAATGATGTAACACATGTTCCATGAACATGGAATGATCTTTGTACGATTTATATCTTGAAAAAGAAGAAATAAGGCCTTTGTCAAGCGCCCGGATTGCCCTTAAAAAGTGCATTTGATATGCCATTAGGCCCCGCAGCTCTAGAAGCGCTGGCCAGATCAATCCTCTCGCTGATCTTAGCAATAGTGAAGTTACATTTCCACTGGACGGCTACCAAAGGATAAGATGATAGCTGTAGCAGCTCTCTGCTTGCATAAATGTTCTTAAAATGTCTCTTGCATACCTGTTCGTCAATAGGATTTAGATTGCGTTCTACATTGGGTTTAGAGGTCCTGTTTATGAGGTGCCAAAATTGTCTCACTGAGTTATCTTTCAGACAACACAACATTTCCTCATTATCTGCTTGAAGCTTCATACATTTGTAGGTTCTTATCTAATTTGTATAAGTTTGTTTCAGATATTTGGCGCCCTCTCTCCTGGAAGTTTCAGAGAGTTTTAATAATCTAAGTTGCCTAAGAGAACTTCGTAAAATAGTTGTGCTGGCACGTACAATGAAGTCATATTTATGAGTATGTCTTTTCTTTGTCTGTTTTTTACCAATTGTCTTTACTGAACTTTCTATGAGGGTTTTTACATATGGACCAAAATGATCATGAGTGCACCTTATTTTCTTTTCCTCATAGGTAGATCCATTATGATTTTTACAGAATAGATTATTACAAGATTGTACATTACCTGGATGCCAAATAACCCTGTTATTACCAGAATTCATAACGAGTTCATTAGACGTCTGAACAGTCACCACCTGCACTCTGGGGATGAGCAAATTCAGCTCAAGCATCATATGATCACTCATCAGCGTAGGTCGCACTGCAAAACTCTCTGCCAGATGGAAGATATGCTCTGAGACACACATATAATCAACAGCCGAAGATCTATCTTCCAGCGACCAGGTTATATATGGTTCATCCTCTTTCAACATTTGATGTACTGATTTTAGGCCCCAGATTTTACACAACATTTTCCAGCACATTACATCACATTTTTTGTATAACGGGCTCATGGACTGAAAGTTTGTATTCCCAAGATGCTCGCCCATCACATTCATTGGAGGAACATATGAAACCCCTTCACTCTCCATCACGAGCTTCATATTAGTATTCAGATCCCCCATCAATAGAATGTGAAGCCCTAAGTGTTTATGTAAACAGTGCTCCATAATCCCTTCCATTTTTGTAATCACCTCATAAAGATTAGATCCTGGCGACCTGGCATGCCATAGTCCAATAGAGGATAGAGTAGAATACTTGGGATGTTTAAAAAGCATAGTTTCCGCCATGGAATATGTTTAAATTCCATGTCAAGATAGATTTTAGGGTGCCTTATCGCTGCCTCACCGAGGTGCTCTTGGGGGTGGCAATGTAGGATTAGAAGGCGGCGGCATGTCTACTGGGTGGACTTTATCCAATAGTTCTTGAATAGGTGGAGTATTAAGGATCGGAGTTCTAGGATCTGCTGCTACTCCCACCCTCAACTGTTGTTCTTTAGGATCAGCTGGATTAGAGTCGTTGGAGGACAGGCTTGACATTTTCTCATCCGGAGAAAACTTGCCCTTCAATGCCCCTTCCACTGCTGTGCGAATCAGCAGGGCCACGTCATTATTACTCAATGCAATTTTATCTTGCACCCCAATCACTGGATCACCCTCAATTGCTTTATCCCCCAAGGAGTCCGCTCTCTTCAGTGGGCCACCAGCCAGCAGCTGACTCTGATTTGATTTTGCGGCCTCCACTGAGTGCGCGTCTGATTGAGGCTCACTTGCTACAGTGCTCATTATAACAGGCAATTTTCCTTGATTAAATATATTTGGCTTAGAGAAAAGACCATAACTTTCCCGCTGCCCCACAATCACAACAGATTTACCCCTATCTAGTTGTTTCTCTTTTTGGACCATGTTCGTTTTAGTAGGAGATGTTTTGTGAGTCATTTCTTCTGATAAGGAGTTGGTCGGGAGACTATATGCACCCCCTTTGGGATCGCTATTCCCATTGGAGGACTCAATTATTTCTACTTCTACGTGAGAAAGTTGCTCTTTTTCCTCTTTAATAAAGTTTCTTCAAGTATGTTTGGGAAATTTGTTCCTTTGACTCTAAATAGAGGAATTCTCAAATTCTCCAATTTTTCTTATTTCTTTTTAGTTTTCTTAATTTTTTGATCAGTAGCCCCATTTTTCTCTGCCAAGTGTTTTTTTTTTTAAGCGGAAGGCTCCTGAACAGTTAAGTCTCGGGGTGGAATTATAGGGGGAATAGGAGGGATTGCTTTAGGATCTGGTTTTGCATCCATTTCCTTGTCTATGGGCATTCCCAAAGCCAACATTCTAGTAACCATTTTAGTGGGCAGGAGATCTAGTACTTCTAGGCCGATTTTAGATTGAGAATTTTGTCTCTCCATAAGTATTCTTAATTCCATGAACCCAGTAGAGTGGACTTTTGTTTCTTGTAAAATTAGGGAGAGAATCCCCCCCAATGTCTGATGTCTGACCGGGATGCTGGGGTTGCGGAATGTTGGAAGTGTCATGTAAATGTTGAGATAGATCCTGCAAATCAGCATCTGCTGAGAAAAAGTCCTGTGGTGTATCCAAAAAGGACATCCCCGGCAAAACGGATATGTCCTTCTTGGGTAAAGATCCAAACATACAGGAGCTGGAAGCTTCCTCCTGCAGTGCTTGCGCATTACCTCCCAGTGATAACATAGAGGAATGCGCCATTGCCTCAGCATCTAATAAAAGAGAATCGCTGGGTTCTGGTGGAGAGGGAGGCAAGGGCATATTCATTGCCATCTTCAGCGTGTTTTTTACTGGTGTGAAGATCAAGGGGGCAGACATGATATCGTCATACAACCTCGGCCTCTGTGCAGAAGAGCTCCTCATGGCTGGACCCGTAGAAATAGCACGAGTGTAAACATATTCAATGCTGTTGCGTCGTCTAGACATATCAGCAACTGCATTTAGTACGAAACCGACACCTACTATAGCAGCCTCCAATGTTTAAGGAGCTGCTCCACTATGATAAGATCAAATTAAAAACACACTAACAGGAATATTACCGTAATTTAGATACGCTCATCCTGCCCTCCAAGAAATATATGTGTCAAAACTGTTATAACCTGGCACCAGATCTCATACTTACTGATACCATATGGTGTACTTGCTGATTCAAAATATTAATGACACGGCTACACAGAAATCTTCATCTTCTATACCCACATTCGAGAGCTCCGGTGAGGGCCAAAAATAGTCTACCCCACCTCTCGTCCTCCAATACTGTTGAGGTAACAAACGGAGCTTCTGTAAGCGCTGATCAAGACTTCACAATGGACAAGAATTTAAGCACAGGCACTTACAAATTATATCTCTGGATGCATACGCATCCAGGATGCAATCAGGGTGTATGTTGAATCAAACCACTACGGTTATATACCTGTAACAATCGTGGCATGCGCTACTTGTCACCAGCCTCCTCGAAAGCTATAGCAGGACAGCGAGAGCAAAACTCGAGACCAGATCCTCTAACAGCTAAGTGTGGGGTCAGCGCACCCGCCGCACACCTGAACAGCCAAACAGCCAGGGCACTTCCAGTGCACTTCCCGTGCACGCGCACACGTGCGCAGGCCCTGGGCTGTTGTAGTGGCTGCTGGGGGCGAGCGAGGTGAGTGGGTGGGGCTTAGGGCTGAGAAACCTAAGAATCAAAGGGAAACCGTATTAGAGCAGGCCTGAGAGCTAGTATGTGCACAAAGCACAAAGTCAAGAAGAAGCGTTACTTTTTTCCAGCGTTTCGTCTATCACCGATGTGCGTGGCTTCCTCTTGTGCATACAAGCTTGCCGGCAACCCAATCCAGGAGAATGAGTGTAACGCTCACCTGGTTCCCACGGAGGCGCGGCGTCGCAGGCGCAGAACTCTGAAGATGGACAGGAAGGGCCCCTCTATTCTGGCTTCCCTGGCTCGTTGGATACCCTCCTGTGCGTGAAAAGGGAGTATTACCAACTGTGGAACAATGCTCAAGCCTCCCACTCCCTTCCAACCCTCCACGATACCTCCTCCACGATTCCCCGTGAAGCCTCACCTTAGGGTTTGGAAGGATGAGCTCTCCATCCTGCTTCTGATGCAGGGGCGCGTTGAAACCCAGTTACTTCACTGGATTGAGGATTGATGGGAGTTCAGGTAAGCTTGACTGTTCAGGTAAGGTGCTGTAAAAGTTCTATTCAAAAGTTCAAGCTTAATAATAATGTTCGTTGTCTAATTGCAGCAAGCGCTAATGCTTATGTCTTTTTCCCCTTAGGGGCCGGGGTTCGGAATGCCGGAGATATGGCGCCGACCCGAAGTGAAACAGTTCTGGATGAGCGCTCAGGTAATGTCTTTGCATTCACTCATTCAATGTCTTTGTCTTTTTTCCCCATAGGGGCCGGGGTCCGGAGATGCCAGGAAGCGGCAGGCCCCGAAATGCAGTGGGAATAATCCAACAGGTAAGACTTAAAAGGAAACTGAGCTTTCCTTATTCCTTTTCTCCCTCTCACCTTTGTTCTTGTCTTTTTTCCTCTAGGCGCCGGGGCGTAGCTGAATCCGGAAGATCACTGCTGAAGATGGAAGCGTCTTGCAAAGGTGAGTAAAATGCAGCACTGCAGCGATCGAAACGAAATGCCTTTAAAATGATGTCTTCCTTTTCAGGGCCGTTGGAGAAATGACTCCGGGATGCAGATTTAGCAGGTAAGGGCTTTTCTTCTCCTATTCTCTTCCTTTCTCCCCTTGCAGGTGTTCCAGGGTGCTGGCAGGCGTGGCTGAAGTCAGGATGCAGGAGCTGACACGGTGAGCGTCCAGCTGCTAGGTGCAGAACAACGCGAAGCATGTGTGGCTGTTCGGGTGGGGTTTAAATAGCCTTGGAAGAGGTTCCTGGTATGTATCCTTCCACCAATCAGGTATGTATCCTTCCCCGACCACACCCGGGTGGTGAAGTAGTCCTACAGGTTAAGTAGTCCCATTCAGGCTTCAAGAGGGCCTGGATGAAGCATCAAGGTCTGCATCAGGTAGGTGTGCACCCAAGCACTTAAACACATATCCTCTTCTATGAGCCTGGCGCCTAAGGCGCCAGGACTGGGGTCCACTATGAGCCTGGCGCCTAAGGCGCCAGGACTGAGTCCAAAGGGCCCCGACTTGGGCCCGCTGAGACTTCCCTGGGGAAAATGATGTCTGCCTCTGGGGTTGCTGGGCCCGGCCTGGCTCCTTAGAGGTAGGCATCATGACAGTACCCCCCCTCAAGGCCCCTCCCAAGGTCTTTTCCTCCGGGGGTTTTGGTTTGTGCGGGAATCTTCGATGGAATCTTTGAATTAATCGTGGTGCGTGAACATAGTTACTGGGTTCCCAAGATCTTTCCTGAGGTCCATATCCTTTCCAATCAACAAGATAGAAGAGTTTCGACTTAACTATCTTGGAATCTAAAATGTCTTTCACTTCGAATTCTAATTCTCCATCAATTTGGACAGGGCCTGGGGGCTCAGACAGTCTGGTTCCAGGTTGTACTGGTTTTAGAAGAGATGTGTGAAAAACGGGATGAATCTGCATGTTGGATGGTAAATCGAGTTTAAAGGCCACTGGGTTGATAATAGCTTTGATGGGGTAAGGCCCAATGAATCTGGGATTAAAAGTTCGCTGACCCTTGAGGGGTAGATGTTTAGTTGCTAGCCATACCTGATCTCCTACTTGGTAAGGAGGAGTTTTACTTCGGTGCAAATCAGAGTTTTCTTTATACTTTTTCTTGGCTTGCTGTAAGTGGGTTGTAGCTTCTTTGAAGGCTTGGGTTATTGTGGAATGTAGGTGATTTACTGCAGGCATCTCCAGGGTCAGAGGTGGATCTAGGTCAGAGGTCCGAGGATGGTGACCATACAGGGTATAAAAAGGAGTCTGTCCGGTTCCAGAATGCACTGAATTGTTGTATGCATATTCTGCAATCCAAAGAATGTCCTTCCAATTCAACTCGGATTGGTGTAACATGCACCGCAGATATTGCTCGAGAGTCTGATTGGTTCTCTCGGTTTGTCCGTCGGTCTGGGGGTGGTGGCTGGTGGATAACCGCACGTCTATTTGTGCTAGTTGGCAACATTTCTTCCAAAAGTGGGAGATAAATTGACTTCCACGGTCTGAGACTAATATGGAAGGGAAGCCATGTAACCGCACTATATTTTCCATAAATTCCTTGGCCAAGGTGGAAGCTGACGGCAATCCTTTTAAAGGGATAAAATGGGCCATTTTGGAGAATAGATCCACTATTACGAGAATCGTGTTGTAACCACCACAAGGAGGCAGGTCAGTTATAAAGTCCATTGACAAGGTGTGCCAAGGTGCTGGTGGAATGTCCAAAGGTTGAAGTAGGCCGGCTGGCCTTTTCTTTTGACTCTTATTTTGGGCACAGATTCCGCAAGACAACACAAATGTCGTTATGTCTTTTCTCCAAGAAGGCCACCAGAAGTGGCGTTTGATCTTTTCTTCTGTTTTCGCGATACCGGGGTGTCCTTCCATTAATGATTCATGATGACGGGTAATGACAAGTTCCTGCAATTCTTTACTTGGCAGAAATAACCGCTCTTGGAAGTAGGGTAAATCATCCTTAACGGTGTAGTGAGGACCCTTTTGACCCCATTCCAGTAAGGCAGAAGAGTCAAAAAGCTGTTTTACTTGAGCTTGGATGTCCTCAATGGTTTGCAATGAAGTCAAGCCCAGAATTCTTTATTCCGGTATGATTGGCACAGGTTCTAAACTCGAATTGGGTTCTTCCTTGTCTATCCGGGATAAGGCATCTGCCTTACCATTCTTGCAGCCAGGGCGATAGGTAATTACAAAATCAAATTCCGCAAAGAATAAAGCCCATCGGAGTTGTCGCGAAGATTGAGCTTTGGCCGTCTTTAAATACTGCAAATTTCTGTGGTCCGTAATTACGGTGATGGTGTGTCTTGCACCGAGAAGATAGTGACGCCAAGCCTTGAAAGCTGATTTAATAGCCAGTAGTTCTTTGTCGGTAATTGCGTAATTGAGTTCAGGTGGAGAGAATTTTCTGGACCAAAAGGCTACAGGGTGTAGTTGGTTAGTTTCTGGGTCTCTTTGCGACAGGACAGCTCCCATGGCCGAACTGGATGCATCGGTTTCCACGATGTAAGGGAGATCTGGGCGCGGGTGCTTCAATACAGGTGCAGAGGTGAATTTGGTTTTCAGGTCCTGAAAGGCTTGTTCAGCCTCAAGAGTCCATTCAAAGCGTTTGTTTTTCTTTAGGAGAGCTGTGATGGGTTGAACAGTTCGAGAAAATTCCGGGATGAACCTTCGATAGAAATTGGCAAAGCCAAGCATGCTTTGCACTCCCTTCACAGAGCTAGGAGATGGCCATTTGAGAATGGCGTCCACTTTCCGCGAGTCCATTCGGATTCCTTGAGGTGTCAGGATGAATCCGAGAAACTCCACTTCTGTGGTAAGAAAAACGCATTTTTCGAGCTTGGCAAATAATTTGTGCTGGCACAATTTCTCAAGAACTGCCCTAACATGGTTTCTGTGATCATATTCTGAGGAGGAATACACCAGGATGTCGTCAATATAAACGATGACACAAACATCGATAAGTTCCCGAAGAACATCATTCATGAAGTACTGAAAGGCGGCAGGTGCGTTGCACAAACCGAAGGGCATTACTTGATATTCGAAGAGCCCAAATTTGGTGCGGAATGCAGTCTTCCACTCGTCGCCCTCTTTTATACGTACCAGGTGGTAAGCTCCTCGGAGATCTAGCTTGGTGTACACACGAGCATCTTTTACTTGGTCGATAAGCTCAGGTATCAGGGGCAAAGGGTAACGATTCTTAATCGTTATCTGATTTAGGGCGCGGTAGTCAATACAGGCCCTAAGGTCTCCTTCCTTTTTAGGTACGAAGAACAAAGCGGAAGAGACTGGTGACTTTGATGGGCGAATGAAACCATTGGCCAGGTATTGATCCAAATACTGGCGCAAATGCAGGTTCTCAAGTTCAGTAAGAGCATAAATCCTACTACAAGGTAGTTGTGCATTGGGTACCAAGTCGATTTGGCAATCGTAAGATCGATGGGGAGGTAAGGTGTTAGCCTGCTCTTTCTGAAAAACGTCTTGGAATTCTTGGTATTCAGATGGTAGCTGTACAGGGGTGGAAGTTACAGAGGCTAGACCCATAGCTGGATTCCTTGGGTAACAGGTTGGTTCACAATCAGGAAAAGTTATCTTCTTTGCTCGCCAGTCTATTCTCGGATTATGTGTTTCTAACCAAGGGATTTCAAGAAGTACTTGAAATTGTGGGGCCTTGGTCACATCAAACACGATTGCTTCCCGATGTCCGTCCTGACCCACCAGTGTGATTTCAACTGTGGAATGCGTTACAGGCCCTGAGGCTATTTCGGTTCCATCAACTGTAGTAATTACATCTTGGGCTACTTTCGGGCGGAGAGGAAGCTTAATCCTGGAAGCCAATTCACGGTCTATGTAATTTCCAATAGCTCCACTGTCTATGTATGCTTTTATAGCATGCAACTGCTGAGGCTGTTTTGGGTTCACAAGCACCATTGGCATGACAAAATGCGAGGTCAAAGAGTTTGTTTTCAAGCTCGGCAAGCGGACCCCTACGCTTGTCGGGCTAGGTCGTTTCCCGAACCAGGTGTCAATAACTCGTTATCAGTGGCTCCAACCACCTTCTTGGGCGGTCTAACTGGACAACTTTGAAGAAAGTGACCGGAAGTTCCGCAATACAGACAAAGTTGCATTTGTCGCCTTCTCTCTCGTTCCTTCTGCGTTAATGGTCCTTTAACACTGCCAATTTGCATAGGTTCGGAAACGTCAGTACTCTTGGAGTTAACGTGGGTCTTGATAGGTACTCTGGTTTCATACTTGAGCCGATCTGCTTTTCTATTTTGAAGTCTGTGATCAAGTTGAACCACTAAGTCTATGTAGTCTGCGCAGGCCTGGGGTGGGTGTACTATCTGAGCTATAACATCTTTAAGCTCTCCGCGCAGGCCTCGATGAAACAATGTGATCCTTTTATTTTCAGGCCATCCGGTTTCCACAACTAGTCTATTAAAGGTGGCGATATAGGACAAAAGATCCTGATTACCTTGTCGTAAGATAGCAGTTCGTTGTCAAGGGCCTGTCCCTGCGAGTGTCGAGCGAACAATCTTTCCATGCTGGCCTGGAAGCCCTGGAAATCCCGGAGAATGGGATCATCCTGATTTACCAATGGAATAGACCAATCGGCAGCACAGCCACTGAGGTAAGATAGTACAAAGGCTACTTTGGTCTGGTCGTTGGGGAAGGCCCCGGGCCTGCATAAAAAGTGTAAACGGCATTGGTTCATAAAAACGGCATATTTCTTGGGATCCCCCGCAAAACGTTCTGGCGGGGCCAAAGGCATGTGTCCAGGTAGATTGATTTGTACCGGGTTATTCGAACCCATTGTTGTAGAAATATCTCCGGAAACAGGTAAAGGAGTGTGCTCTGCCTGGCCCTGCAATAACCTTTTGGCCAGATCATCAGTTATTTCCTTGGATAGGATTAGTTCCCTTCTGAGAGCATTAGTCTCCTGGCGGGCTGAGTGCACTTCTGCCCGTAATTCCCCTAAAAGATGGGCCAGCTGATCTGTCTCGGAAGTCTCCATAGCGCCCAGGTGGGAAATTGTGGTAAGGCTTCGCGTTCTGTAACGCTCACCTGGTTCCCACGGAGGCGCGGCGTCGAAGGCGCAGAACTCTGAAGATGGACAGGAAGGGCCCCTCTATTCTGGCTTCCTGGCTCGTTGGATACACTCCTGTGCGTGAAAAGGGAGTATTACCAACTGTGGAACAATGCTCAAGCCTCCCACTCCCTTCCAACCCTCCACGATACCTCCTCCACGATTCCCCGTGAAGCCTCACCTTAGGGTTTGGAAGGATGAGCTCTCCATCCTGCTTCTGATGCAGGGGCGCGTTGAAACCCAGTTACTTCACTGGATTGAGGATTGATGGGAGTTCAGGTAAGCTTGACTGTTCAGGTAAGGCGCTGTAAAAGTTCTGTTCAAAAGTTCAAGCTTAATAATAATGTTCGTTGTCTAATTGCAGCAAGCGCTAATGCTTATGTCTTTTTCCCCTTAGGGGCCGGGGTTCAGAATGCCGGAGATATGGCGCCGACCCGAAGTGAAACAGTTCTGGATGAGCGCTCAGGTAATGTCTTTGCATTCACTCATTCAATGTCTTTGTCTTTTTTCCCCATAGGGGCCGGGGTCCGGAGATGCCAGGAAGCGGCAGGACCCGAAATGCAGTGGGAATAATCCAACAGGTAAGACTTAAAAGGAAACTGAGCTTTCCTTATTCCTTTTCTCCCTCTCACCTTTGTTCTTGTCTTTTTTCCTCTAGGCGCCGGGGCGTAGCTGAATCCGGAAGATCGCTGCTGAAGATGGAAGCGTCTTGCAAAGGTGAGTAAAATGCAGCGCTGCAGCGATCGAAACGAAATGCCTTTAAAATGATGTCTTCCTTTTCAGGGCCGTTGGAGAAATGACTCCGGGATGCAGATTTAGCAGGTAAGGGCTTTTCTTCTCCTATTCTCTTCCTTTCTCCCCTTGCAGGTGTTCCAGGGTGCTGGCAGGCGTGGCTGAAGTCAGGATGCAGGAGCTGACACGTTGAGCGTCCAGCTGCTAGGTGCAGAACAACGCGAAGCATGTGTGGCTGTTCGGGTGGGGTTTAAATAGCCTTGGAAGAAGTTCCTGGTATGTATCCTTCCACCAATCAGGTATGTATCCTTCCCCGACCACACCCGGGTGGTGAAGTAGTCCTACAGGTTAAGTAGTCCCATTCAGGCCTCAAGAGGGCCTGGATGAAGCAGCAAGGTCTGCATCAGGTAAGTGTGCACCCAAGCACTTAAACACATATCCTCTTCTATGAGCCTGGCGCCCGCTATGAGCCTGGCGCCTAAGGCGCCAGGACTGAGTCCAAAGGGCCCCGACTTGGGCCCGCTGAGACTTCCCTGGGGAAAATGATGTCTGCCTCTGGGGTTGCTGGGCCCGGCCTGGCTCCTTAGAGGTAGGCATCATGACAGTACCCCCCCTCAAGGCCCCTCCCAAGGTCTTTTCCTCCGGGGGTTTTGGTTTGTGCGGGAATCTTCGATGGAATCTTTGAATTAATCGTGGTGCGTGAACATAGTTACTGGGTTCCCAAGATCTTTCCTGAGGTCCATATCCTTTCCAATCAACAAGATAGAAGAGTTTCGACTTAACTATCTTGGAATCTAAAATGTCTTTCACTTCGAATTCTAATTCTCCATCAATTTGGACAGGGCCTGGGGGCTCAGACAGTCTGGTTCCAGGTTGTACTGGTTTTAGAAGAGATGCGTGAAAAACGGGATGAATCCGCATGTTGGATGGTAAATCTAGTTTAAAGGCCACTGGGTTGATAATAGCTTTGATGGGGTAAGGCCCAATGAATCTGGGATTAAAAGTTCGCTGACCCTTGAGGGGTAGATGTTTAGTTGCTAGCCATACCTGATCTCCTACTTGGTAAGGAGGAGTTTTACTTCGGTGCAAATCAGAGTTTTCTTTATACTTTTTCTTGGCTTGCTGTAAGTGGGTTGTAGCTTCTTTGAAGGCTTGGGTTATTGTGGAATGTAGGTGATTTACTGCAGGCATCTCCAGGGTCAGAGGTGGATCTAGGTCAGAGGTCCGAGGATGGTGACCATACAGGGTATAAAAAGGAGTCTGTCCGGTTCCAGAATGCACTGAATTGTTGTATGCATATTCTGCAATCCAAAGAATGTCCTTCCAATTCAACTCGGATTGGTGTAACATGCACCGAAGATATTGCTCGAGAGTCTGATTGGTTCTCTCGGTTTGTCCGTCGGTCTGGGGGTGGTGGCTGGTGGATAACCGCACGTCTATTTGTGCTAGTTGGCAACATTTCTTCCAAAAGTGGGAGATAAATTGACTTCCACGGTCTGAGACTAATATGGAAGGGAAGCCATGTAACCGCACTATATTTTCCATAAATTCCTTGGCCAAGGTGGAAGCTGACGGCAATCCTTTTAAAGGGATAAAATGGGCCATTTTGGAGAATAGATCCACTATTACGAGAATCGTGTTGTAACCACCACAAGGAGGCAGGTCAGTTATAAAGTCCATTGACAAGGTGTGCCAAGGTGCTGGTGGAATGTCCAAAGGTTGAAGTAGGCCGGCTGGCCTTTTCTTTTGACTCTTATTTTGGGCACAGATTCCGCAAGACAACACAAATGTCTTTATGTCTTTTCTGCAAGAAGGCCACCAGAAGTGGCGTTTGATCTTTTCTTCTGTTTTCGCGATACCAAGTTGTCCTTCAATTAATGATTCATGATGACGGGTAATGACAAGTTCCTGCAATTCTTTACTTGGCAGAAATAACCGCTCTTGGAAGTAGGGTAAATCATCCTTAACGGTGTAGTGAGGACCCTTTTGACCCCATTCCAGTAAGGCAGAAGAGTCAAAAAGCTGTTTTACTTGAGCTTGGATGTCCTCAATGGTTTGCAATGAAGTCAAGCCCAGAATTCTTTGTTCCGGTATGATTAGCACAGGTTCTAAACTCGAATTGGGTTCTTCCATGCCTATCCGGGATAAGGCATCTGCCTTACCATTCTTGCAGCCAGGGCGATAGGTAATTACAAAATCAAATTCCGCAAAGAATAAAGCCCATCGGAGTTGTCGCGAAGATTGAGCTTTGGCCGTCTTTAAATACTGCAAATTTCTGTGGTCCGTAATTACGGTGATGGTGTGTCTTGCACCGAGAAGATAGTGACGCCAAGCCTTGAAAGCTGATTTAATAGCCAGTAGTTCTTTGTCGGTAATTGCGTAATTGAGTTCAGGTGGAGAGAATTTTCTGGACCAAAAGGCTACAGGGTGTAGTTGGTTAGTTTCTGGGTCTCTTTGCGACAGGACAGCTCCCATGGCCGAACTGGATGCATCGGTTTCCACGATGTAAGGGAGATCTGGGCGCGGGTGCTTCAATACAGGTGCAGAGGTGAATTTGGTTTTCAGGTCCTGAAAGGCTTGTTCAGCCTCAAGAGTCCATTCAAAGCGTTTGTTTTTCTTTAGGAGAGCTGTGATGGGTTGAACAGTTCGAGAAAATTCCGGGATGAACCTTCGATAGAAATTGGCAAAGCCAAGCATGCTTTGCACTCCCTTCACAGAGCTAGGAGATGGCCATTTGAGAATGGCGTCCACTTTCCGCGAGTCCATTCGGATTCCTTGAGGTGTCAGGATGAATCCGAGAAACTCCACTTCTGTGGTAAGAAAAACGCATTTTTCGAGCTTGGCAAATAATTTGTGCTGGCGCAATTTCTCAAGAACTGCCCTAACATGGTTTCTGTGATCAGATTCTGAGGAGGAATACACCAGGATTTCGTCAATATAAACGATGACACAAACATCGATAAGATCCAGAAGAACATCATTCATGAAGTACTGAAAAGCGGCAGGTGCGTTGCACAAACCGAAGGGCATTACTTGATATTCGAAGAGCCCAAATTTGGTGCGGAATGCAGTCTTCCACTCGTCGCCCTCTTTTATACGTACCAGGTGGTAAGCTCCTCGGAGATCTAGCTTGGTGTACACACGAGCATCTTTTACTTGGTCGATAAGGTCAGGTATCAGGGGCAAAGGGTAACGATTCTTAATTGTTATCTGATTTAGGGCGCGGTAGTCAATACAGGCCCTAAGGTCTCCTTCCTTTTTAGGTACGAAGAACAAAGCGGAAGAGACTGGTGACTTTGATGGGCGAATGAAACCATTGGCCAGGTATTGATCCAAATACTGGCGCAAATGCAGGTTCTCAAGTTCAGTAAGAGCATAAATCCTACTACAAGGTAGTTGTGCATTGGGTACCAAGTCGATTTGGCAATCGTAAGATCGATGGGGAGGTAAGGTGTTAGCCTGCTCTTTCTGAAAAACGTCTTGGAATTCTTGGTATTCAGATGGTAGCTGTACAGGGGTGGAAGTTACAGAGGCTAGACCCATAGCTGGATTCCTTGGGTAACAGGTTGGTTCACAATCAGGAAAAGTTATCTTCTTTGCTCGCCAGTCTATTCTCGGATTATGTGTTTCTAACCAAGGGATTCCAAGAAGTACTTGAAATTGTGGGGCCTTGATCACATCAAACACGATTGCTTCCCGATGTCCGTCCTGACCCACCAGTGTGATTTCAACTGTGGAATGCGTTACAGGCCCTGAGGCTATTTCGGTTCCATCAACTGTAGTAATTACATCTTGGGCTACTTTCGGGCGGAGAGGAAGCTTAATCCTGGATGCCAATTCACGGTCTATGTAATTTCCAATAGCTCCACTGTCTATGTATGCTTTTATAGCATGCAACTGCTGAGGCTGTTTTGGGTTCACAAGCACCATTGGCATGACAAAATGCGAGGTCAAAGAGTTTGTTTTCAAGCTCAGCAAGCGGACCCCTACGCTTGTCGGGCTAGGTCGTTTCCCGAACCAGGTGTCAATAACTCGTTATCAGTGGCTCCAACCACCTTCTTGGGCGGTCTAACTGGACAACTTTGAAGAAAGTGACCGGAAGTTCCGCAATACAGACAAAGTTGCATTTGTCGCCTTCTCTCTCGTTCCTTCTGCGTTAATGGTCCTTTAACACTGTCAATTTGCATAGGTTCGGAAACGTCAGTACTCTTGGAGTTAACGTGGGTCTTGATAGGTACTCTGGTTTCATACTTGAGCCGATCTGCTTTTCTATTTTGAAGTCTGTGATCAAGTTGAACCACTAAGTCTATGTAGTCTGCGCAGGCCTGGGGTGGGTCTACTATCTGAGCTATAACATCTTTAAGCTCTCCGCGCAGGCCTCGATGAAACAATGTGATCCTTTTATTTTCAGGCCATCCGGTTTCCACAACTAGTCTATTAAAGGTGGCGATATAGGACAAAAGATCCTGATTACCTTGTCGTAAGGATAGCAGTTCGTTGTCAAGGGCCTGTCCCTGCGAGTGTCGAGCGAACAATCTTTCCATGCTGGCCTGGAAGCCCTGGAAATCCCGGAGAATGGGATCATCCTGATTTACCAATGGAATAGACCAATCGGCAGCACAGCCACTGAGGTAAGATAGTACAAAGGATACTTTGGTCTGGTCGTATGGGAAGGCCCCGGGCCTGCATAAAAAGTGTAAACAGCATTGGTTCATAAAAACGGCATATTTCTTGGGATCCCCCGCAAAACGTTCTGGCGGGGCCAAAGGCATGTGTCCAGGTAGATTGATTTGTACCGGGTTATTCGAACCCATTGTTGTAGAAATATCTCCGGAAACAGGTAAAGGAGTGTGCTCTGCCTGGCCCTGCAATAACCTTTTGGCCAGATCATCAGTTATTTCCTTGGATAGGATTAGTTACCTTCTGAGAGCATTAGTCTCCTGGCGGGCTGAGTGCACTTCTGCCCGTAATTCCCCTAAAAGATGGGCCAGCTGATCTGTCTCGGAAGTCTCCATAGCGCCCAGGTGGCAAATTGTGGTAAGGCTTCGCGTTCTGTAACGCTCACCTGGTTCCCACGGAGGCGCGGCGTCAAAGGCGCAGAACTCTGAAGATGGACAGGAAGGGCCCCTCTATTCTGGCTTCCTGGCTCGTTGGATACCCTCCTGTGCGTGAAAAGGGAGTATTACCAACTGTGGAACAATGCTCAAGCCTCCCACTCCCTTCCAACCCTCCACGATACCTCCTCCACGATTCCCCGTGAAGCCTGAAGGATGAGCTCTCCATCCTGCTTCTGATGCAGGGGCGCGTTGAAACCCAGTTACTTCACTGGATTGAGGATTGATGGGAGTTCAGGTAAGCTTGACTGTTCAGGTAAGGCGCTGTAAAAGTTCTGTTCAAAAGTTCAAGCTTAATAATAATGTTCGTTGTCTAATTGCAGCAAGCGCTAATGCTTATGTCTTTTTCCCCTTAGGGGCCGGGGTTCGGAATGCCGGAGATATGGCGCCGACCCGAAGTGAAACAGTTCTGGATGAGCGCTCAGGTAATGTCTTTGCATTCACTCATTCAATGTCTTTGTCTTTTTTCCCCATAGGGGCCGGGGTCCGGAGATGCCAGGAAGCGGCAGGACCCGAAATGCAGTGGGAATAATCCAACAGGTAAGACTTAAAAGGAAACTGAGCTTTCCTTATTCCTTTTCTCCCTCTCACCTTTGTTCTTGTCTTTTTTCCTCTAGGCGCCGGGTCGTAGCTGAATCCGGAAGATCGCTGCTGAAGATGGAAGCGTCTTGCAAAGGTGAGTAAAATGCAGCGCTGCAGCGATCGAAACGAAATGCCTTTAAAATGATGTCTTCCTTTTCAGGGCCGTTGGAGAAATGACTCCGGGATGCAGATTTAGCAGGTAAGGGCTTTTCTTCTCCTATTCTCTTCCTTTCTCCCCTTGCAGGTGTTCCAGGGTGCTGGCAGGCGTGGCTGAAGTCAGGATGCAGGAGCTGACATGGTGAGCGTCCAGCTGCTAGGTGCAGAACAACGCGAAGCATGTGTGGCTGTTCGGGTGGGGTTTAAATAGCCTTGGAAGAAGTTCCTGGTATGTATCCTTCCACCAATCAGGTATGTATCCTTCCCCGACCACACCCGGGTGGTGAAGTAGTCCTACAGGTTAAGTAGTCCCATTCAGGCCTCAAGAGGGCCTGGATGAAGCAGCAAGGTCTGCATCAGGTAAGTGTGCACCCAAGCACTTAAACACATATCCTCTTCTATGAGCCTGGCGCCTAAGGCGCCAGGACTGGGGTCCGCTATGAGCCTGGCGCCTTAGGCGCCAGGACTGAGTCCAAAGGGCCCCGACTTGGGCCCGCTGAGACTTCCCTGGGGAAAATGATGTCTGCCTCTGGGGTTGCTGGGCCCGGCCTGGCTCCTTAGAGGTAGGCATCATGACAGTACCCCCCCCTCAAGGCCCCTCCCAAGGTCTTTTCCTCCAGGGGTTTTGGTTTGTTCGGGAATCTTCGATGGAATCTTTGAATTAATCGTGGTGCGTGAACATAGTTACTGGGTTCCCAAGATCTTTCCTGAGGTCCATATCCTTTCCAATCAACAAGATAGAAGAGTTTCGACTTAACTATCTTGGAATCTAAAATGTCTTTCACTTCGAATTCTAATTCTCCATCAATTTGGACAGGGCCTGGGGGCTCAGACAGTCTGGTTCCAGGTTGTACTGGTTTTAGAAGAGATGCGTGAAAAACGGGATGAATCCGCATGTTGGATGGTAAATCGAGTTTAAAGGCCACTGGGTTGATAATAGCTTTGATGGGGTAAGGCCCAATGAATCTGGGATTAAAAGTTTGCTGACCCTTGAGGGCAGTGCCTTAAGTGGCACTACAAATCGAGCCGGGGCCCATCGAGGGGGCGTGGCCTAAAAACGGGGTCTTGATGGGCCGTTAGGCCACGCCCCCTTGACGATCCCCGGCTCAATGGGCTACTGGCACCCCTGCCAGGCAGCCTTTTGTAGAGATTAGCACCCTCTCCCCTATGGGGGAGAGGGTGCTGATCTCTGCATTTATTTTGTTTAGGCTTGCCTGGCAGGGGACAGCGCCTCGCCTATTCAGCCTTAATGGTGGTGCTGCCCCTCGCCAGCTGGGGAGGGGCAGCTTCACCATTAAGGCTGAAAGGGTGAGGCCACTGGAAGCAGAGGCCTTTTTCCTAAAGACTGAAACTCCCGCGAATCCGTGGGAGCTTCAGTATTTAGAAAGCAAGGCCTCTGCTTCCAGCGGCCTCACGTTTCTCCATAATGGTGGCGCCGGCCCACGTGCATCCCTTGATTAAAGGGATGCATCGCAGGTGCGGCGCCACCATTATAGCTGAAAGGCATTTTTTTCTGAAGCCTGAAGCTCTCGCACACGAGCGAGAGCTTCAGGCTGTAGAAAAAAATGCCTTTTCGTGTAGTGGCCGGGGCTGCCCGGGGAGATTAGTGGGCCCCGGCAGGGCCCCGCCTCAAAACGAAATTTCGGAGCCTGCCGGGGCCCAGCCCCGGCAGGCCCCGGCCCACTTAAAGCCCTGCTTGAGGGGTAGATGTTTAATTGCTAGCCATACCTGATCTCCTACTTGGTAAGGAGGAGTTTTACTTCGGTGCAAATCAGAGTTTTCTTTATACTTTTTCTTGGCTTGCTGTAAGTGGGTTGTAGCTTCTTTGAAGGCTTGGGTTATTGTGGAATGTAGGTGATTTACTGCAGGCATCTCCAGGGTCAGAGGTGGATCTAGGTCAGAGGTCCGAGGATGGTGACCATACAGGGTATAAAAAGGAGTCTGTCCGGTTCCAGAATGCACTGAATTGTTGTATGCATATTCTGCAATCCAAAGAATGTCCTTCCAATTCAACTCGGATTGGTGTAACATGCACCGCAGATATTGCTCGAGAGTCTGATTGGTTCTCTCGGTATGTCCGTCGGTCTGGGGGTGGTGGCTGGTGGATAACCGCACGTCTATTTGTGCTAGTTGGCAACATTTCTTCCAAAAGTGGGAGATAAATTGACTTCCACGGTCTGAGACTAATATGGAAGGGAAGCCATGTAACCGCACTATATTTTCCATAAATTCCTTGGCCAAGGTGGAAGCTGACGGCAATCCTTTTAAAGGGATAAAATGGGCCATTTTGGAGAATAGATCCACTATTACGAGAATCGTGTTGTAACCACCACAAGGAGGCAGGTCAGTTATAAAGTCCATTGACAAGGTGTGCCAAGGTGCTGGTGGAATGTCCAAAGGTTGAAGTAGGCCGGCTGGCCTTTTCTTTTGACTCTTATTTTGGGCACAGATTCCGCAAGACAACACAAATGTCTTTATGTCTTTTCTCCAAGAAGGCCACCAGAAGTGGCGTTTGATCTTTTCTTCTGTTTTCGCGATACCGGGGTGTCCTTCCATTAATGATTCATGATGACGGGTAATGACAAGTTCCTGCAATTCTTTACTTGGCAGAAATAACCGCTCTTGGAAGTAGGGTAAATCATCCTTAACGGTGTAGTGAGGACCCTTTTGACCCCATTCCAGTAAGGCAGTAGAGTCAAAAAGCTGTTTTACTTGAGCTTGGATGTCCTCAATGGTTTGCAATGAAGTCAAGCCCAGAATTCTTTGTTCCGGTATGATTGGCACAGGTTCTAAACTCGAATTGGGTTCTTCCATGCCTATCCGGGATAAGGCATCTGCCTTACCATTCTTGCAGCCAGGGCGATAGGTAATTACAAAATCAAATTCCGCAAAGAATAAAGCCCATCGGAGTTGTTGCGAAGATTGAGCTTTGGCCGTCTTTAAATACTGCAAATTTCTGTGGTCCGTAATTACGGTGATGGTGTGTCTTGCACCGAGAAGATAGTGACGCCAAGCCTTGAAAGCTGATTTAATAGCCAGTAGTTCTTTGTCGGTAATTGCGTAATTGAGTTCAGGTGGAGAGAATTTTCTGGACCAAAAGGCTACAGGGTGTAGTTGGTTAGTTTCTGGGTCTCTTTGCGACAGGACAGCTCCCATGGCCGAACTGGATGCATCGGTTTCCACGATGTAAGGGAGATCTGGGCGCGGGTGCTTCCATACAGGTGCAGAGGTGAATTTGGTTTTCAGGTCCTGAAAGGCTTGTTCAGCCTCAAGAGTCCATTCAAAGCGTTTGTTTTTCTTTAGGAGAGCTGTGATGGGTTGAACAGTTCGAGAAAATTCCGGGATGAACCTTCGATAGAAATTGGCAAAGCCAAGCATGCTTTGCACTCCCTTCACAGAGCTAGGAGATGGCCATTTGAGAATGGCGTCCACTTTCCGCGAGTCCATTCGGATTCCTTGAGGTGTCAGGATGAATCCGAGAAACTCCACTTCTGTGGTAAGAAAAACGCATTTTTCGAGCTTGGCAAATAATTTGTGCTGGCGCAATTTCTCAAGAACTGCCCTAACATGGTTTCTGTGATCAGATTCTGAGGAGGAATACACCAGGATGTCGTCAATATAAACGATGACACAAACATCGATAAGTTCCCGAAGAACATCATTCATGAAGTACTGAAAGGCGGCAGGTGCGTTGCACAAACCGAAGGGCATTACTTGATATTCGAAGAGCCCAAATTTGGTGCGGAATGCAGTCTTCCACTCGTCGCCCTCTTTTATACGTACCAGGTGGTAAGCTCCTCGGAGATCTAGCTTGGTGTACACACGAGCATCTTTTACTTGGTCGATAAGCTCAGGTATCAGGGGCAAAGGGTAACGATTCTTAATCGTTATCTGATTTAGGGCGCGGTAGTCAATACAGGCCCTAAGGTCTCCTTCCTTTTTAGGTACGAAGAACAAAGCGGAAGAGACTGGTGACTTTGATGGGCGAATGAAACCATTGGCCAGGTATTGATCCAAATACTGGCGCAAATGCAGGTTCTCAAGTTCAGTAAGAGCATAAATCCTACTACAAGGTAGTTGTGCATTGGGTACCAAGTCGATTTGGCAATCGTAAGATCGATGGGGAGGTAAGGTGTTAGCCTGCTCTTTCTGAAAAACGTCTTGGAATTCTTGGTATTCAGATGGTAGCTGTACAGGGGTGGAAGTTACAGAGGCTAGACCCATAGCTGGATTCCTTGGGTAACAGGTTGGTTCACAATCAGGAAAAGTTATCTTCTTTGCTCGCCAGTCTATTCTCGGATTATGTGTTTCTAACCAAGGGATTCCAAGAAGTACTTGAAATTGTGGGGCCTTGATCACATCAAACACGATTGCTTCCCGATGTCCGTCCTGACCCACCAGTGTGATTTCAACTGTGGAATGCGTTACAGGCCCTGAGGCTATTTCGGTTCCATCAACTGTAGTAATTACATCTTGGGCTACTTTCGGGCGGAGAGGAAGCTTAATCCTGGAAGCCAATTCACGGTCTATGTAATTTCCAATAGCTCCACTGTCTATGTATGCTTTTATAGCATGCAACTGCTGAGGCTGTTTTGGGTTCACAAGCACCATTGGCATGACAAAATGCGAGGTCAAAGAGTTTGTTTTCAAGCTCGGCAAGCGGACCCCTACGCTTGTCGGGCTAGGTCGTTTCCTGAACCAGGTGTCAATAACTCGTTATCAGTGGCTCCAACCACCTTCTTGGGCGGTCTAACTGGACAACTTTGAAGAAAGTGACCGGAAGTTCCGCAATACAGACAAAGTTGCATTTGTCGCCTTCTCTCTCGTTCCTTCTGCGTTAATGGTCCTTTAACACTGCCAATTTGCATAGGTTCGGAAACGTCAGTACTCTTGGAGTTAACGTGGGTCTTGATAGGTACTCTGGTTTCATACTTGAGCCGATCTGCTTTTCTATTTTGAAGTCTGTGATCAAGTTGAACCACTAAGTCTATGTAGTCTGCGCAGGCCTGGGGTGGGTCTACTATCTGAGCTATAACATCTTTAAGCTCTCCGCGCAGGCCTCGATGAAACAATGTGATCCTTTTATTTTCAGGCCATCCGGTTTCCACAACTAGTCTATTAAAGGTGGCGATATAGGACAAAAGATCCTGATTACCTTGTCGTAAGGATAGCAGTTCGTTGTCAAGGGCCTGTCCCTGCGAGTGTCGAGCGAACAATCTTTCCATGCTGGCCTGGAAGCCCTGGAAATCCCGGAGAATGGGATCATCCTGATTTACCAATGGAATAGACCAATCGGCAGCACAGCCACTGAGGTAAGATAGTACAAAGGCTACTTTGGTCTGGTCGTTGGGGAAGGCCCCGGGCCTGCATAAAAAGTGTAAACGGCATTGGTTCATAAAAACGGCATATTTCTTGGGATCCCCCGCAAAACGATCTGGCGGGGCCAAAGGCATGTGTCCAGGTAGATTGATTTGTACCGGGTTATTCGAACCCATTGTTGTAGAAATATCTCCGGAAACAGGTAAAGGAGTGTGCTCTGCCTGGCCCTGCAATAACCTTTTGGCCAGATCATCAGTTATTTCCTTGGATAGGATTAGTTCCCTTCTGAGAGCATTAGTCTCCTGGCGGGCTGAGTGCACTTCTGCCCGTAATTCCCCTAAAAGATGGGCCAGCTGATCTGTCTCGGAAGTCTCCATAGCGCCCAGGTGGGAAATTGTGGTAAGGCTTCGCGTTCTGTAACGCTCACCTGGTTCCCACGGAGGCGCGGCGTCGAAGGCGCAGAACTCTGAAGATGGACAGGAAGGGCCCCTCTATTCTGGCTTCATGGCTCATTGGATACCCTCCTCTGCGTGAAAAGGGAGTATTACCAACTGTGGAACAATGCTCAAGCCTCCCACTCCCTTCCAACCCTCCACGATACCTCCTCCACGATTCCCCGTGAAGCCTCACCTTAGGGTTTGGAAGGATGAGCTCTCCATCCTGCTTCTGATGCAGGGGCGCGTTGAAACCCAGTTACTTCACTGGATTGAGGATTGATGGGAGTTCAGGTAAGCTTGACTGTTCAGGTAAGGCGCTGTAAAAGTTCTGTTCAAAAGTTCAAGCTTAATAATAATGTTCGTTGTCTAATTGCAGCAAGCGCTAATGCTTATGTCTTTTTCCCCTTAGGGGCCGGGGTTCGGAATGCCAGAGATATGGCGCCGACCCGAAGTGAAACAGTTCTGGATGAGCGCTCAGGTAATGTCTTTGCATTCACTCATTCAATGTCTTTGTCTTTTTTCCCCATAGGGGCCGGGGTCCGGAGATGCCAGGAAGCGGCAGGACCCGAAATGCAGTGGGAATAATCCAACAGGTAAGACTTAAAAGGAAACTGAGCTTTCCTTATTCCTTTTCTCCCTCTCACCTTTGTTCTTGTCTTTTTTCCTCTAGGCGCCGGGGCGTAGCTGAATCCGGAAGATCACTGTTGAAGATGGAAGCGTCTTGCAAAGGTGAGTAAAATGCAGCGCTGCAGCGATCGAAACGAAATGCCTTTAAAATGATGTCTTCCTTTTCAGGGCCGTTGGAGAAATGACTCCGGGATGCAGATTTAGCAGGTAAGGGCTTTTCTTCTCCTATTCTCTTCCTTTCTCCCCTTGCAGGTGTTCCAGGGTGCTGGCAGGCGTGGCTGAAGTCAGGATGCAGGAGCTGACACGGTGAGCGTCCAGCTGCTAGGTGCAGAACAACGCGAAGCATGTGTGGCTGTTCGGGTGGGGTTTAAATAGCCTTGGAAGAAGTTCCTGGTATGTATCCTTCCACCAATCAGGTATGTATCCTTCCCCGACCACACCCGGGTGGTGAAGTAGTCCTACAGGTTAAGTAGTCCCATTCAGGCCTCAAGAGGGCCTGGATGAAGCAGCAAGGTCTGCATCACGTAAGTGTGCACCCAAGCACTTAAACACATATCCTCTTCTATGAGCCTGGCGCCTAAGGCGCCAGGACTGGGGTCCGCTATGAGCCTGGCGCCTAAGGCGCCAGGACTGAGTCCAAAGGGCCCCGACTTGGGCCCGCTGAGACTTCCCTGGGGAAAATGATGTCTGCCTCTGGGGTTGCTGGGCCCGGCCTGGCTCCATAGAGGTAGGCATCATGACAAGGAGCGTCTCAAGAGCCTCTCGCAAGCGGGGAGCATAAGAGGCAGCCAAACAGCCACGGCACTTTCGGCGCACATCCGGTGCACGCGCACACGTGCGCAGGCCCTGGGATGTTGTAGTAGCTGCTTGAAGCGAGCAAGGCGAGTGGCCCGGGCTTAGAGCCGAGAAACCTTTTTCCAGCGTTTCGTCTATCACCGATGTGCGTGGCTTCCTCTGGTGCATACAAGCTTGCCGGCAACCCAATCCAGGATAATGAGCGTCTCTGAATGTTATAAATGATAACTTGAAATGTATAAATATCTTATGTGTATCTTATGTGTACCTCAGGTCCATGGGACTCTTCAATTCTGACCGCTTCGGTAGTACATTCCTTATACATAACAAATTCAACAAACATTATTAGACTGTTAAACTATGCAATGTTAAAATCATTGATCTCACAAACTACATCTTGAGACAGTTGATGTAATTATAGTCGACCTTACAATATCATTTAAACATTCATAAAAGATACAGTTGATCGTCTGATTACAATTTTGACATTTTATCAGGGACATGAAGTCGAACACTGTGTATATGTAACATTTTAAAAAGACAGATTTGAAAGTGTACCTGATATCCTTCAGAGATGTCACAGGGAGTTGGTGTGTGATCATCCTGCAAAACATGTTGAGCCGCCTGCTGCAAAGGCAATACCGGCTCTCTGTCCTAACCAAGAAGAGAGCCCATACCCAGGCCCGCGCCTCTGCGGCATTTAACAACTCGGCGGAACTCTTTAAAATCTGCAAGGAGCTGGCCAATCCTGCTGCAGTCTCTACCTCTCCTGTCCCCTCCCAGGCCCTCTGTACGGCACTGGCTTCTCACTTCATCTCTAAAACTGAGGACATCCTGTCCTCTCTCTCCTCCTATCCCCTCCCTCCCCCCACTCCCTGCTCTTCCTCTGGCCTTCCTGCAGCCACCCCTCCTCCCTTCTTCTCTGCCTTTCCCCTGTTCTCTGCAGACAAGGTTTCTAGACAAGTCCGATCTATGAAAGTCTTGTTGAAACAGGTTCACCCCTGTTCCTCCAAAACTATCAAGGACCACATCGACTCCCTGGCTCCTGCCCTGGCTGTTTTCTGCAATCACTCCTTCGCCACTGGAGTCTTCCCATCCCCCTGAAGCACTCCCTTGTGCATCCCATTCTTATGAAACCCTCTGCCTACCCCTCCTCCCTGGCAAACTATCTCCCAATCTCCATCACCCCCTTCCTGGGCAAGCTCCTGGAGAAACTGGCAATCTCCCAGCTCAATCTCCATCACTCCCTTCCAGTGCAAGCTCCTGGAGAAACTAGCCATCTCCCAGCTTAATCTCCACACTGAATCTGTTGGTTGTCTTCATGACCATCAGTCTGGCTTCAGACCTCCCAGAAGCACGGAAACTGCTCTCCTGAACATCCATGATGACCTCCTCTCCAACCTTGACTCTAACACCCCCTGCATCCTCATCCTGCTTGATCTCTCTTCTGCTTTTGACACTGTCAACCATGCCATCCTGCTCAACCATCTCCGTGATAACCTGGGTATCACTGGTCAGACTCTGCCGTGGCTAACTTCTTTCCTCTCTGACCGACCCTCCCAGGTCCAACTTGGGTCCTTCCTCTCCACTGTCTTTTTCTATACCTGTGGTGTCCCCCAGGGGTCTAACCTCTCTCCCTGGCTTTTCAACCAATACCTGGCTCTCTTTGCCCACCGCATTCCCTCTCTCTGCCCCAACTTTCAGTGCTATGCGGATGACACCCAGCTCATCTTCAGGCTACTCTCCACCTCCTCCTCTACTTCCCTCATCTCTGACTGTCTGTCTGCTATCCAGGAGTGGTGTGCCGCCAATGATCTCTGCCTCAATGCCAGTAAGACTGAGATTCTCCTCATCGGCACACCCCCTCCCTCCTTTCCTGTAGCTCTCTGGCCGGCCTCTCTTGGCTCTCTTCTTGCTCCCACCTGCAAGGCTAAAAACCTTGGGGTCATCTTCGACTCCACACTCTCCTTCTCTCCTCACATCTCTGACATCTAAGAAGTCACACTACCAGCTGCACCTCCCCCAAGGTATTCCTCATCTCCTCTCCTTCCCCCAGAAGGTCACTGTCTCCAGAGCTCTGGTTCTCTCTAGGCTGAACTATTGCAACAGTCTCTTACTAAACCTGCCTGCTTCCACTCTTTGCAACTCATTCAGAACAGGACTGCGAGACTTGTCCTTGGCCTCAAGCCCAGGGATCGTATCTCTGCACTGGCTCCCAGTGGCAGTAAGGATTAAGTTCAAAACCCTCTGCAGCATCCACAAGGCCTTCTGGGGCCTGGGGCCTCAATACCTCCAACTCTCTCTTCCTAAATACCTTCCTTCTCAAGCTCTCCACTCATCTGCCTCCAACTCCCTCAGGGTCAGTCGCTTCTCCAAGCAACGAGTTGGTGGTAGATCTCTTTCTTCAGCTGGTGCCTCCCTCTGGAACAGCCTCCCTGCCTCCCTGAAACTTGAGGAGAATCATCTTCGGTTCTGGAAGCACCTCAAAACCTTTCTCTTTGCTTCTGCTTTTTCACCTCCTCTCCCTTGCTGACTTCCTGGCTGACACTAAAACTGCACTGGTTACCTGGCCACCCTCTGATCATGGACCCAGGCCCCGCCCCCGCCATTCACACTCCTGCACTGCCTTCCTGGCAACCACCGCACTTGGAGACTGCTTTTCTGTATCCCTACAGTCCCAGCACCTGACACCTGATGTCTGCACTTACCCTTGCACTTGCAACCTGCTGGCCGTACTTTACTATTGTTTGTTTATGTATTTTTCCCATGTACTGCACTGTTCTCTCCCTTCCACCCCTCATTTCTCCTCCTTCCCCCTCCCATGCACTTGCGCGATCTGAATGACATCTAACCTAGTAGGATCGTTGTCTGTCTCCCGTCTGTTCCCCCTCCCTTGCCTGGTCGCGCCTCGAAACACTTGTGTATAGGCGCGTTATAAATGCCATATCATATCATATCATTAAATGATGCGTTACATTTTTTATAACAATTACATTTTTAAACAAGCAGCTTAAGTTTATGAACAAAAACATACTCCATTCATATAGTTAGTGAAAGTGTATGTAATTCATTAACAAAGTAGGTTTTTATGAAGTTTTTCTTTAATTGTGGCATTTTTTTCTATGAGAAATACATCGAGGTAGTTGATCTAATGCTTTGCAATTTGCAGGTGTATTTCAAATTATATTTAAAAAAAACTATTAATATAATTCAATAAATTCTCAGTTGTTATAACTTATCCACTATACCGGTTGCAGTAGAAGAGTAGTTTGTTCTTAAAGTTTCTGCCTCCCCCTATATCAAAGTAATTTTAATAACAAAGATGTAAAAACAAAATCGAAAACAAAATGTACACGCAAAAGATCGTTCATATTTACAAAGAAGCCTAAATGCAATTTAGACAGATGTCTGGATTGCTATGCACTTGGGTGGATTTCCAGTAATTTCACCAACAATGGGCCTCATTAAGACTCTGCCGGTACGGTAACAATGGTGCCGGTAAGCCTACAGGCACCATTATTACCGGACCGGCACAGTACGACTCTGCAGGCAGTTGCAGTTCCGCTCGCCAAGGTCAAACCTGGCGGGCGGAACGGCACCCGCCCGTAGAGTTTCATGGAAGCACCGGCACCGTTATTAACGGTGCCGGTGCTTCCGTGTTCCCCATTCCCATTGAGTCCTGTTGGACTCAATGGGAATGGGGATTTACAATTACCGGCGCCTGACATCCCGGAACACTGGGGTCATAATACCCCGGTGTTACCAGCAAACCAGACGCCGGTAAATATTGCAACTCCGCCAGCAACCCGCCGGTAGAACCAGCAGGGATACCGCCGGACTTGTAATGAGGCCCAATGCATACTAATAAACTCACTCCTCTGCATACACCGCTCAAACTACCTCAACAGCAGTAGAGTCCTCTCTCTTGGTATTTTCACGCTCAACCCTACTAACCACCCTATCTCCCCCCCTTGCCTTACAGATCAGCCTGAACACCTAGAGACCACACAAGTGGCATCTTGCGCGTTCACTTTGTTTCAAAAGCTAAAGGTTCACATAACAATAATCAATATTTTTTCAGTTGAACTTTAACAAATACAGATTTTGCATAGTGGCATCTGAAGGATTGATATAATAAAAATACTTGAATGGTGAGTGCGGTTAATGTTGACTCTCGAATAGTATTAGATGTACAATCTCGTTCCTTTAATTGATACATATATTAAGAACATTGTTAAATAGAAAGTGTACATTATTATTATAAATTGGAGCACATCAAAAGTGATAAAGTAAGTTTATGTGCAAGTCACTTGGCCTCACCACGTGGATGTTGGACGTGTCTGTGGTTTCCTCCATGGTACGTCCATCAACGCAGTCTTCGTAAACACAGAGATGGTAATGAATACATTTAACAAAATGATCTATTTGTAAAAGACGCAATGTAATTTTTTCTTGAAGGCTCACATTGCACCAAACTATTAGTGTCTCCCTAACCTAGGGATACACAAACTAATCTAAAGTTATACTTGTATAAACCACAATACATTGTAACATGAAGGCAACTTGTTTGTTTGTTGTTGTTTATTTGTTGTTTGTTGTTTGTTTGTATGCCGCACCAAACCCGATGCTAACCGGGTGCAAGTAGTACAACTAGGCTTTAGCCTTAGGTTACAGAGGTTAACAGTCACAATATTGCGGGTACAGTGTTAAAGTTATTTACAATTCACAATATTACAGGGTACAGTGATTAAAGATATATACAATTACAGATTTTGCAGTAGGTGACAGACGTTAACAATCACAATGTTTGCAGGGTACAGTGTTGAAGATATTTACAGTTACAAGATTTACAGGATAAGTAGGTAACAGGTGATGTAAGGGGAGCGAGCAGTAAGATAAGTACATAGAGTCATCAGTATAAGTAGGCGTTACGGATAGATACTATGGCATGTGCTTAAATGAGCACATTATTTTAGTGTTGAGTCCTAGGGTGAGTGTCGTTAGTTCTGATCCATTTCTGAATGTTGCTTCTGAAGCTGGGGTAAGTTTGATCAGCACGGAGTGAGGGGGGGAGTGAGTTCCACGTTTGGGCTGCCATGATTGGGAAGCTTCTACCGCCAGATTTGGATAAGTTGAAACGTGGAACTCTGAGGCAGCATGAATTGGCAGTCCTGGTCAGGCGAATGGTTGTTTTCCGGACTATCCGATTGGTAAGGTAACGTGGGGCGGCATTGTTTAGGCATTTATGGGTCAAGGAGGTTGTTTTAAGTAGGATTCTGTCCTTGATTGTCAACCAGTGGTTTTGTCTTCTAAGCTCAGATATGTGATCTTTGTTTGGGATGTTTAGTGCTGTTCTTAGGCATTTGTTACACTCACCTGGTATCCACGGGGGCGTCACACGATACTGGATGGAGGTCTAAGCACTATCCCGGACCCCTCTCTGCTTGGATATGTGCCAGACGCTGGGTAGCACCTATAACAGGAGAATAGAGGGTTAAGATACTGGTTCTGTGATGGGTAGACTCCCAACTCCCTCTGGTTCAAATCCCCTCCCTTGGGGTCATTGCTCACCTGCCTCTCTCTGCAGGGGCACGTGGTTGGTGCAGGCGTTCCATGGACCTAGTTGTTTCACTGGTCCGTGTGCCCTTATGTTTGGGGCCAGACGGGCTGTGACTCCGACTCTGCTTGCTGTCTTCCAGGTGAGTTATAATGTCTTTTCCGTCTTTATTCTGTCTCTTCCTTTCCCTCCGTTTTCTCTGTCCTCTCGGCGTCTTGCTCCACTACGCTGTTCCCTAACAATGTCTCTTTTTGTTTTCACAGGGATGGTTGCGATCTCGGAGCTGCCACGCCGATGGCGAAGACTACAGTGAGTAATGGATGCGTGGAGCGCTGCGCTGTTTATTGGTGTTAATTGCTAACCTGTGTTCTCTTCTCTTCTTTGTACCGGTTGCAGTGATGTTCCGGAGTGATGAGCGATCGATGCGCTGCTTGCCCAGGTAAGCGCTTTGTTAATGCTGACCTTATTCCTTCTCCCTTGCAGGTTGCGGTGAAACCCGTAGATGGGCGAGGTAAGCGAAACGCAGGGTGCTGCCAGGACTCGCTGCTTGCCCAGGTAAGAATTGCTATTAATGCTGTCCTTGTTTCTTTACCTTTGCAGATTGCAGTAAACTCCGGAGATGGGCGAGGTAAGCAAAGCGCAGGGTGGATTCAGGCCGGTTACTTCACAGATAAGTGTTCTTGCTCGCTAATGCTGTTCTTGTTCTTCCTGGTTATTAATGGAATCCAGATCTAGGGCTTCAGGATCGGGCCACCGGAAAAGCAGATGAGCAGGAGCTGGACACGGTGAGCCTTACGCTGCAGGAGTGCAGAATAACGCAAAGCGTGTTCTGCTGTTTGGGTGTGGTTTAAATAGCCTAGGTAAAGTAGTTCCAGGCCAAGTAGTAGCATGGCTTGGTTCTAAAGAACTGAACTGTGTAATAGGTCTCCATGTTGGATTAAGGCCCAAAACTGGTATTGCATTGTTCCTGATAAGGAGTCTGGCGCCAAGACTGACGCCATATATGTTTCTGATGGAGTTTTAAGGCCCTTGGGGCCGGTGTGAAAGGCTTTAGCCCCACTACTGCCAGGGGGTTGTTATACCTGAGGGGGTCAAGGGCATGGATCGTGACAGCATTATTCTGAAGTGTTTGGATCTTATTCATGATGTACTTGTTGGCTCCCAGTTAGAGGGCATTGCAGTAGTCCAGTTTTTAATGTATGAGGACGTTTGCTAGGGTGATACAGCCAGATGAGGATAGGTAGGTCTTGCAGGCCCTGATTAATTTGCAGCTACAAGCTGATGTGGATGCTAGGGAGTTGACTTGTTTGCTCATGGTTAGAGTGGAGTCAAGGTAAAATCCAAGAGTTTTTACTTCCTTTACCACCATGATGGCATTGCCATCAATGTTGAAGGAGGAGTAATCGTTGTTAAGTTTTTTGAGGTTGGCTGTGGTTCCTAGTATCAGAAGTTCAGTCTTGTCGTCATTGAGGCAGAGGCCATGGGTGGCCATCCATGCCTGAATGAGGAGGTCAATTCTGTTCACGCGAGCCGTCTTGCTGAGGTAATTGCCCGAAAGGGGTATGAGGATCTGGGTGTCGTCTGCATAGTTAGTGTAGGTGACACCCAGATTATCCAATTTGTCAAACAGTGGCTTCGTGAAGATGCTGTACATGGTGGGCAAGACACATGAGCCTTGTGGAACGCCGCACGGTATACAGATTGGGTCTGCTGAATCTGAAAGGGAAAAGACTTGCATGGTTCTATTGTTGAGGAATGAAAGGACCCATGATATTGCGTCCTTAGAGAGGTGAGCCACCGAGGCAAGGTGTTTGCATAGAACTTCATGGTCCACCAAGTCAAAGGCGGCTGATAAGTCGAGGAGGAGTAGCATGGCAGTTTTCCCTTTGTCCGTGAGTTCCTCAATTTGTGTTTTTAAGTTGATTAGTGCAGTTTCAGTGCCGTGTTATGGCGGTGCCTAGAAGGTGATTTGTTTCAATGTATTATTGTATCTGAAGTTACGCTACTCTATCAAGTATCTTCAGAAGAAACGGCACCGTCGTGATGGGCCTGTAATTGGTTGGAATGGCTCGGTCTAAGGTTTGTTTTTTGAGTAGAGGTAGGACCCAGGATTCTTTCAGGTTGCTTTGGACAGTATCAGTTGAAAATGACGCGTTAATGGATTTAGAGATAAATGGTGCCAGGTCTCTGGCTGCGTCTGTAATTAATTGTGCTGGACAGTTATCGCCCTGGCGTCTTGATGGTTTCAGCGAGGAGATGATTTTCTCCACTTCAAGGATGGAAACTTTAGAACATTTTAATTCATCTGGTTTGTCAGTCAGTGTCTTGGGGATAGGAGTATGAGTATCCTGTTTAGGTAGTGAGGATTTATTATTGGCTATCTTCTCTTGGAGGAGTACTATTTTATTGGCTGGAGCATTCTGTATGTTATTACACCAGGTTTTGTCTTTAGCAATGTTGTCGGCTGGAGGGATGGGGGCCTCCATTTCTCGTAGTATGGTGAATAGCTCCTTTGTGTTAGAGCTGGCTTTAGCAATCCTATCATTATAAAAGAGTTTGTTTGTGCTTATTATTTCTTTTTTAAAGTCATCAGAGAATTTGGTCAGATTGGTTTCGTTTTCTTCTGAGGGGGTATGGCGCCATATAGCTTCCAATTTTCTTTTTTTTGCCTGAGTGTTTTTAAATGTGGGGTGAACCAGGCATTCAGATGTGCTTGTTGTTTACTTTTATGTAATTTAAGAGGTGCAATGGAATCCAGGGCTTTGGACATGGTGTTATTATAGGTGTCGACTAATATGTTAGGGTCAGAGGAAGACGAGGGTAAATTCAGGGCAGGGCGAATATGTGGCAGTAGTCTGTCAACCGTGATCTCTTTTTTGTTCCTGGTAGGTTGAGGAGGGGCTATGACCAAGTTAGTTTGTGGCTGTTTATTTATTGCCACCGTAAAGGCAATCAGATGGTGGTCTGTCCATGGTAGTGGGGTTGATGAATTAATGGATAATTCACAATTTAGATCAGCCACCCAGTCAAGGGTTCTGCCTTTAATGTGAGTTGGCTGAATCCTTGTTCTAGAAGCATATTGACGATAGCCTTGTTCTAGAAGCATATTGACGATAGCCTTAGCGTCTTTGTTGGGTCATTAAAACCAAGGTTGAAGTCCCCCAGTAGGAGTACCTGTGAGGTTTATTCTGTATTATTGGAGAGGATACTTGAGATGTCATCCTCAAAGGATCCAATGGGTCCCGGTGGTCTGTATACTAAGTAAATTGTTAGTGTACTAGAGATATTGGTACTTTAGCTGCAAGAATTTCACAGGATGAAATTGATGGTGATGGTACTAGTCTACTTGCTAGCTGTGTTTTAGCGATGATGGCTATACCTCCTCCTCTTGCATCAGGTCTGTCTGCTCTAAGGATTTGGTAATTTTCTGGGACCGCTAATGCAAGGGCTGGGCCTGCTGCGGCGTGTAGCCATGACTCGGTGACTGCTAGGATGTCAAGGTTGTTTATGTTGATTAGGTCTGCTATATCTACGGCGTGTGCTACTAGAGATCTGGCATTTATTAGGGCTGTATTGATTTTGGAGAAGTTGTCAAGGTTGCGGATGCTTGTAGGTTTAGGTAGGCTAGATTTCATTTTAGCAAGTTTCTGTATTGTAGGTGAGGCTGATTTATCAGGGTAATGAGCTAGTTTAGCTTTAGAGCGGTTATTGTTGAGGTAGTGGTCGTGATTTGGTAGGAGGCTTGTTCGCGGTACATGGAGACAAGGTAATCTAGCTCAAAGTTTATTGGTTCTTGCTCCAGTTGGACATTGTAAGGACCTGTTGCTGCCCATGGTTGGAGGTAATGAGCCTGCCGTAAGGCAGCTAGTAGCAATGGGCTGTTGGATACTTGTTACTGCAATGATTGCTAGTAAGATTTGAAGGATAGTCCTCATAGTCATGTTTCCGCACACCATACAGTTTTGGGCACAGTATGCTAAATTTTTGTTATAAAAGTAAGGCACAGTGGGCAGTAAATAACAGTTTAGGTGTAGGCACATTAGGCTGAATTCGAATTCTAAGAGTAAGGCACAGTGGGCAGTAAAATACAATACAGTTTAAGGCACAGTAGAATTTTGGAAGTAAGATACAGTAGGCAATAAAACACCATACAGTTTAAGGCACAGGGGGCTAAATTGGAGTTTTAAAAAGTGGGGCACAGTGGGCAGGAAAACACCATACAGTTTAAGGCACAGTAGAATTTTGGAAGTAAGATACAGTAGGCAATAAAACACCATACAGTTTATGGCACAGGGGGTTAAATTTGAGTTTTAAAAGAAGGGCACAGTTGGGGATAAAACACCAATTCAGGTTTAGGTACAATAGGCTAGATACGAATTTTAAGAGTAAGGCACTATATCATAGTTAGCAGGCTAAATCACATGGTGGTAGATATTTGCAGATAGCGACGAACGAAGTGGTTCGGGTGACTGAAGCCGTAATTAGATTATTGAAGTACCCAACATCACGATCAGAAGAAACAGCAGAACAGCAGAACACAGTAGCAGACGTGTAAAATACTGCAGATAGGATTATGTAGCAAGCAGATTATATATGCAAGTTTGAGCGTATCAAATCGTAGAGGTACGAGCGGTTGTGAGTTGAACAACTTGTAGACAAAGGTAACCTAAGAACATGGGTAGCTTGAATCTTACCTCGGTAACTGAGAGCAGTGCAAGCGCGCAACCAGTGCACAAACAGGCGCAGACCAGGGCCTTATCAATCGTGGCCCTTTGCAGTGAGCGGGCCGGCTTCCGCCTATCTGCGGATGTGCTCCAAGAAAATACACAAACGTTGCCTAGCAACGTGTCGCAGTGCAGTAAATATCAATGGAAGTATTAAACAAAAACTGCAAATCGTTCGTTATGTTACCTGTTCACAGACTATTTCAATGTATTGAGTAATCATTTGGAAAACATACTGAAAAAATGTAGAAAATAGTCGAATACATAAAAGAATTCTGCCTCCACTACATGACTCACCTGGGTCAGAGTGTGGATCAGGAACTGCATTAGGAAGCAATTTGCGATGCTGTCTGGGTAGACACGTTTCAGTGTACTTTGACTGTTCGTACATATCTTCTGAGAAGTGCATGCTGCAGACATGGAAAAGATGACCCCTCACGTCAGCCAACACATCTTTGGCTCTGCTTTCAATCTCGGACACTGGAAATCCATAGTTTGACAGCCATTTATTTACTAAATGTATATCGTTCGGAAACACATGCAGGTCTGCATTTTTACTTTTGGCATGACTGACATTGGGGCAACGGAAAACGATACAGGAAGGCATGTTTGGACTGTCCTTATAATCTGTTAAAAAAAAAAGTTAAAGTTACTATGAAAGAAAATGTCACAACAAGTACATCAAACATCACATTCCATTGACAATAAATGAAGGTATAATTAAAAAAATGCCACCTAGGGCAAACATGCATTGAAAACATGCACTCGTAAATATTACATTTGGAAGCAATAAGCTTAATGTTATGTGATATGATATGTTAATAATAACGTGCCTGTACACAAGTGTTTCTAGGTGCCACAAGACAAGGGAGGGAAGATAGGGGAAGACAAGAAAAATTATCCTACTAGGCCTTGTGCTATTCGGATCGTGCCAGTGCGACAACGCAAAGTGCTGGGGGAAGGGAGAGGGGGAAGTGCAAGGGAGAGGGTAGGCGGAAGTGGGATCAGGGCAGCATGGCTCTGAGTAAATGCAGCCAGAGCAGAGCCCAATTAGAAAAATTAATGTATACAAAGAGGCAGGGGGGCTGTAGGGGTTGCAGTTAAAGCCCATGAGTGTGTGGTAGACCCAGAGGCTGCGCAAGGAAGACTGGTCATGGAGATGTCTGGTACCCAGTGAGACTCTGAGGTTAGCCAATCAACCAGTCGGTCCAGCAAACAGGTAAGTTAGCATGGAAGCGAGAGAGATAAGGCAGAGATAAAATGGAAGGTCTTGAGCTGCTTCCGTAACTTCTGGTGGTCCAGCTCAATTCTGAGAGGTGCATGGAGGCAATTCCAGAGGGAGGCACCTGCAGAGGAGAGAGATCTACCCCCCACTCTCAGCCTGGAGAAGCGTCTGACCCTCAGAGAGTTGGAGGTAGCTGTGTGAAGAGCTCTAGAAGGAAGGTATTTCAGAAGGCAGAGTTGGATGTAGTGCGGGCCTTGGCCACAGGAAGGCTAGTGGACGATGCAGAGGGTCTTGAAATTGATTCTTGCAGTCACGAGGGGACAGTGGAGACAGTTCAGGGCTGGAGAGATACAGTGCCTGGGCTTGAGGCCAAGGATAAGTCTGGCAGTCCTGTTCTGGATTAGTTGCAGAGGGTGAAGAGTAGAGGTAGTCGGATTGAGAACGAGGCTGTTGTAGTAGTCAAGCCTGGAGAGTATCAGGGTATTGGAGACAGTGAGCTTCTGGGGGAAAGTGAGAAAAGGTAGAATGCCTTTGAGGAGGTGCAGCTGGAAGTGGTCCTTCTTGGTAAGCTCTGTGATGTGGGGAGAGAGTGAAGTCGAAGATGACATGTAGGGTTTTTGCCTCACAGGAAGGCGAAGGAAGAGGGCCCAAGGAGGACGGCCAGACTGAGAGATGGAAAGCAGGAGCATGGGTGCCAATGAGAAGGATCTCAGTCTTACTGCCACTAAGGTAAAATCGTTTGAGGTGCACCAAACCTGAATCGTGGATAGACACTCTGGAATGAGAGAGTGAGGAGAGGAGGGTGAGAGGAGTCTGAAAGAGAGCTGAGTGCCAACCGCATAACACTGAGAGTTAGAAGAGAAGGTATATATCAAGTGGGGAATGTGCCAATTACAGAGATAAAAGTACATAGGACGGTTGATAATGGTGTAGACTTTTTGAATATATTTAATTGAGAATAGGGTGTACATTGAGTAAAAAGCAATAGAAAGTGGCAGAGCAGATAACATTGACACTAAAGAAAACAATAGTAAAAGTTGACTAACCATTATTTAGAAGAGCTGATGAGCCGATTCAACAAGCAAGGAAAAAAGTGGATAGATGGTGATATCCCTAGTCGATTTCAGAGATGTTTGTTTTCTTGGTAACTTCCACAGTGTTTATAAAGGTTTCCAGAAATGGGTGTGTATGTGAATGTCTGACGTGTTCGTTCACACCCTCCAGGCCTCTATGACAAATGTGGACCTCCTCCCTCCCACCAGTGCAGCCCCCTTGCCAGCATGTGGCCACAGATGCAAATTGCCATCGATGGCGTAGGGGGGATGGATGGATGTATATGAGGCGAGTGCAGTACACCTAAAACACATTCAAAGGACACAGCCATATGTTGATTGCAGGGGCAAGGGCCTTCTAAGGGGAGCCTGGAGACACTGTGTCTGGACGGCTGGCCATGTGGTCAATGGCCCCCGTGCCAAAGAGCCCTTTGAGGTGTAAATGGTGTTTGGCACCTTGAGCCTTCCCATCCACCCTGCCTCCTTTTTTTAGAGCGCGGGACCATAGGTGCGAACTGCCATTGATGGCGGAGGGGGGATAGATGTAGATGTGGCGAGCACAATAGGCCAGTAAACTTGTTGAAGCACAACAATCTTTCATAATCATCTTAGATGTTTGTACGTGTTGTGGACTTACAAATAATTTTGAAAAACGATTCATATCGCCTCATTGTTTTTTTTTATATAGTTTTGTAAAGTGGATGGCAATGACAAACTACAAATTATACTGCTGCTGTCAAGGTAGTCTGCATAAATCCACGGTATTGTCTGGAGTGACTGGTGAATTTCTCACGAATGGCGCAAATCACAGAGGCAGGTCGTCAAATGCGGAATCCCAAAGAAATCCCAAAAAGTACCTTTTCGTGAAAAGTACTGACACTGCTTGGGATATCAAGTGGGGATCAATTGAAAATGCGAACGCCCATTGGATCAAAAACATTTTGGGAGATGGGGGAAATATTGATTTTAACTTCCAAGTGAATGAAAGGTAATTGTGTGAGCGCTAATTCTAAAGATGAATATTAGGGTTTGAGATTAGAAAAATTAATGTATTCAATTTACAGAAAAATGCTTTTGTCAGTGACCCTTAGAAGTGACAATGATATAGGGGAACTACATGCAATGTTAGCCATCGCGGTTGTCAAACACTCAACATATATTGAGATCGAAGTTTGTGCATAAAGACCATCAGCATTCGCAACAGAGATCTTGTAAGGCAGGCTGCCCTGAAGTCACGCAGCTTGTAACGCATAGCGGTGGTGTGCCTTCTTCGGCAATGTAGGCCAAGCAGACAGAGTTTTCTCTGCAACAGCAGTTCTCCAACGCAACTGCCATAACCTCACAACGATAGCAGGTACACCAGTTAGAAACATCTTCCTTGCGACTGGGTTCAGGCTCCAGTAATTGATCATCACAACTAGCATCTGATTGCCCATGGTCTTGACTTTTTTTCTCTTTGCAAGGATTTCCTCTTCTGAATATTCTGGCTCGTACATATGGGGCTGAATAGTGACCATAGTTCATGAATATTGAAGAAGTACATACTCAACAGTAGGATAAATGGAAATGTTTTGGTTTGTATACAGTAACGAAATAAGGTTTCACATTAAAATTCAATGTAATGAAAAACAAGCGAAAAAACAGTCATGTTAGAAAAACCAATTGTGCAAACACAAGATTAATACGGACAAACTTTAAAAGTTTGTAAGGAGACATGTAAAGAACATGCCATGTTAAAGTAGAATTTAAATATGGTTTGGTAAAGACATTTGTATATAATATGAGAAATGATTAAATAAAAACTGACTAATGAGTGAAGTAATTTTCGGCAGCATAAGTACCTGTTCTCAGTGTGTCACACTTGGCAGATAGCTGAACAGAGCAGAAACGAGTCAAGGAGGCTTGAAATTAAATACACTGACGAAAAGGAAAAAATAAACTCCTATGTTATGTGATCAGAAATCGTTTGTTTATGTTTGTCGAGGAAACGAGCGTCTTGGCATTTCCATGTAGACACGTCAATAAGATTGCTCACAGAGGACATTCACATGAGACGTGCATTGGCATTGTGAACAGGGGCGTAAGTGTCTAGTGATGTCAGTTTTAGGGGAGGGTGATATGTACTACTGCCGCAGGGGCACTTGAACTTAGGGTGATTGATCAACGGATAAGATTTCCACAAGTTGGCGGTGCCCTGGCATGTCGTTTTCGCATGTATAAAAGTGAGGAAAACTAAGGTAAGATGCATAGGAACTTTAAAAAAAATGCATGGCGATTGATTGTGACAGTACAATATCTGAGCAAATGTATTGCTATTTGCATCCTGGCATGGTACAGCGGGATGCTAATAGGGTTTCTTCTCAAGTTGAGAAACGGCATGTGTTAGGAAATACTTCTCTGGAAGCAACTTACCCTCCATAATTATGGACCCCCAAACGTTTTGCTTTTGTTCCATTATGATATGATATGCTATTTTATTTATAGAGCACCCATACACAAGTGTTGCAAAGCGCAACGAGGCAGGGGAGGGGAACAAAGGGAGGGCAAGCCAACAATCTTACTAGGCCCAGTGACATTGAGATTGTGCAAGTGCAGGAGCGAGGAAAGGGGAAAAGTGCTGAGGGAATGGGAGGAGGAGCAAGTGCAGGACATAGGATCTAAACATCAAGGAACAAGAAGTGCGGCCAGCAGGTGGCAGTACAAGGTTAAGTGCAAAACAGCAAGTGATAGATAGTGCAGGTAGGGGGACTGTAGGGTTACGGATACAGCCCCAAGTGCAGGGTTGCCGGGAGACAGTGCAGGTGTGCAACTGGGAGGGAAAGGACCTGGGCCTGTGGTTCATAGGGTGGCCAGGTAACAGTGCAGTATCAGACAGCAGATCAGGAGGGGAGACGAAGAGAGAAGGCGGAAGCAAAGAAAAAGCTCTTGAGCTGCTTCCGGAACCAGAGATGGTTCTGCTCAAGTTTCAGAGAGGCATGGATGCTGTTCCAGAAGAAGGCGCCCACCAAAGAGAGAGATCTGCCCCAGCTCGTTGCTTGGAAAAGCGCCTGACCCTCAAGGAGTTGGAGGTGGAGGAGTGAAAGGCGCAAGTAGGAAGATATTTAAGAAGAGAAAACTGGAGATATTTTGGTCCCAGGCCCCAGAAGGCCTTGTGGACAATGCAAAGATCTTGAATTTGATACTTGCAGCCACTGGGAGCCAATGGAGGGATTTCAGTGCTGGAGAGATACGATCCCTGGACTTGTGGCCAAGGGCATGTCTTGCAGTCCTGTTGTGTATGAGTTGCAGAGGACGCAGAGTAGAGGCAGGCAGATTTAAAAAGAGGCTTAATACAGTAGTCAAGCCTAGAGAGAACTAGAGCTCTAGAGACAGTGAGCTTCTGGGGGAAGGAGAGGAGGGGGAGAATACCTTTGAGGAGGTGCAGTTGGTAGTTTGACTTCTTAGAGACGTCAGAGATGTGAGGCGAGAAGGAGAGTATGGAGTCGAAGATAACCCTGAGGTTCTTAGCCTCGCAGGTGGGAGAAGGAGGAGGTCCAAGGGAGGTCGGCCAGAGAGTGAGGAGAAGGAGGGGTGCAGGTGTGCCAATGGGGAGGATGTCCGTCTTGCTGGCATTCAGGCAGAGATGATTGGTGGCGCACCACTCTTGGAATGCAGAAAGAGAATACGTGATGAGAGAAGGAGAAGAGGCGGCAGTGGGGAGCCTGAAAGCGAGCTGGGTGTCATCCGCATAGCACTGGAAGTTGTCACAGAATGCAGCAATGCAGTGGGCAAGAGGTGCCAGGTTTTGGTTGAACAACCAGGGAGAGAGGTTAGACCCCTGGGGAACACCACATATGGAGAGAGAGATAGAGGAGAGGAAGGACACAAGTTGGACCTGGGAGGGTCAGTCAGAGAGGAAAGAAGTTAACCAGGCCAGAGCCTGATCAGTGATACTCAGGTTATCACTTTTGTTCCAGTATCTTGACCTGACGTTTTACAGTGGAGCAAAGCCTTCAGCTGCACTCCACTGGGCTTTCACCCATTGTTATGGGGAAACGGACACATCCTTCAGGCTGTCAGTACTGAGACTTTCGGCTTTGTTGTCACTTTTTGGTAATAGTTTATCATTGCACAAAGTACATTACTGTACAACGCAATGGGGTCTATGTGTTTTCTGGCCCTAGACAGCCACTAAGGATTTTTAGATGATTGTACAGTGTGCCTAGGAACCGACAGGTGGCAGCAGTGCCTTTTCCTTTCATTTTTACAACTATCTATCAAGCCATACTGTGCTTACAGCGTTTGGCTCACGACTGAGGCTAGTGTCCAACATGGCTGTGCCACAAAGTCTTTTGTCTATTCCTTTGGCTATTTTGTCCCCTGGCCTTTCCCCTGGTCTTCCTGACCAGGGACTTTCTTATTTGTGCATGCAGTTTCCTGTGAAAACCACTTCTTTCACAGGTACATGCAGGCCATTTGTGTGGGTACCCAGGAAGTTGTTGGGACTGTCTGGCCCCAATCCACACTACTGGTGCCAGGGTATCTGGTGTGCACGAGAGCATCAGAACCCCAGTGGTACCTGATTTGACCACTGGTGGCGTGCATGCATGGGGCAGATGTTCTCATTGGTGGGCTGAGTGCAAGCGCTCGCCTGACTTTGGATATGAGGAAGGGTCCTGCATTCATTCCAGGAGATCATAAACGGGTCTGAATCGACCTGCAGATGGAGCCAAGTATTCAGAAGAGCTGAGCAGAACAAAGGACGATCCTTATACACACAGAAGATTGGCACCTGAATCCCGTTGATGTCCCGGTGGAGCCCTGCTTTGCCCTTGATCTCAGAAGACCTACAAGGGTGCTTTGAACCTTTGAAGTGGTGGGACTAATTAGACTTGATGCCTCCTTGTTGCCCTGAAAGTGAGGCTGTTCGGAAGTGTCCCTGGGCCATCCAGTGGACTGTCCAGCTCTAACCTGGGTGACCGTGCAGGAGCATTGCTTTTTCGAGTTTTTTCTTGAGACTTTGAAGAATCATAACTTGCCCTGCAAAGCACCTCTCTGCTGAATTTCGTCATCCCAGCACGTTTGGGTCGCGAGATAGGAGGCTGCAACAGATCACCAGAGTTGGGAGCCCCTGCGTCACTGTGCAACAGTGACGGTTGCTGAAGGCGGGTTTCCAGAATTTCTTCCTGTGCTCTGAGACCAGCTGCATCAGTGTTTTCTTCCTTCATCAACCTAATCAAGATTTACAGTTCCTGTTTCATACCGGACCTGTATCCGCACCGGCAGTGCCTGTGCACCTGGAAGCTAAACCAAGGGCAGAAAATAAATCAAACCTCTGGCAACCACCTCCAGACCTGCCAAGTTTGGACCAAAACCGAGCTAAGGGCGGTGAGTAGTGAAGTCACTTATTGGTGGCCCTTTGTTCATCCATACGCTTTTACACATAGAGGATCAATTGTGGTCTTCTCTTTGGCTTGGGTAGCCCCTGCTTCCTAAGGCCCTCAGAAATTCAGGAACAGTTTTTTTCATTGCAGCAGATGCACTCCTGACTCTTGAAACTTGTTTCACCCATTCAGAATTATTTCACTAACTTTTTTCTGCTTCCTAAAAAGGTACTTTGTGACTTTTATGCACGACCGGACACTTTTATGCGTGCTTCGAATATAGCGCACAAGGCTCCATTCAACGTAGGGCTGGACTTCTAAAGTTAGTTTTGCCATCTCTGAAGTTTGTCCGTGCTCTAAAGGTTATTCACCCTTTCCCTTACAGGTATTGGTGGAGTTATTAACTTTCTGGCACTGACTCCAGTGATTGTATATTTATATCGCATAGCGTGCTGGGTGTGTGGTGTTTTGTTATTGCTTTTCTAAATTCCTTTGTGTTGTTATTGGGCCTATAATAAGTAGTACATTTTTGTATAATCCTGTCCAATTGTAATTCTTGGTGTTTCAGTGTGTGTGCTCTTTGTGGTACTCTGATCACACTCGCTCCTCCTGAGATTTAGCCTTGGCTGCTCTCCAAGCTACTGTGAGTTGGTCTGGCTAAATTCACAGAAGTATCCCCTATTCATCTAACAAGGTTGGCCTCCTAAACATCTATCCACCAGGACTCCATTAAAAAAAAATATTTGTTTATTTGAAGTGTATTTGGTTACATAAACCATTTAACACTTTATAACAAAAAAGAATCAAATAAAAACATTTCATATCATTACTTCAGCTAATATCATACTAACAGTTCTCTAATACCACTAAAACAATTTCATATTTCCATATCATAAATGCAGTTTAAAATATCTTGATTAAATAAAGGCATTTAATAAAAAGCTAAAACACCACCCACTACTTAATCTTATCCAAGCTTCAGTTAATTTCTAAAAATGCAACACAATCAACATTAGATCTCAAATATTACTCTTCAATTTTGAGTAATTTGTCAAACAGCGTGTTTGCCGTTTCTCCACTTGAAAAAAACACAGCAAACTAAGATGGCCACCATGGAATAGGGGGAAGGGAACTACCCATAGTCCCATCTCCCTTTCCATGGTCGCCATTGCAGCGACGGAGATGCAGTGGGAACTCAGAGTGGTCCTGGCACCGGCGCGGGGCAGGAGAGCTCCAGCTAAGTGGGGCCTGGGTGGGGGTGGGTGAGGGATGTGGAAATTGGGGTGGGGATAAGAGGATAACACTTAGAGTAATACTGGCAGGGAAGATGGTGGCCTCCCGCTTCCAGGAGGCTTGGAGTGTGGGCCGACTCTGTTCTGAGCCTCCTTGTTGGCTGGGTGGCTGCCACCACCCGGCCATGGGTGCTAATAAAATATACCTTATTTTATCCAAACCTTTACAAGGATAAAAAGGCATCAACATAGTTTAAGTAGTACACCACCCAGTAAATGGCACACGAGATTGGGTTGTACTTGCCACTACTGTTCTGAATGAGAAATAGGTAGAGAACTGTGCAACTCTACATCGTTTAGTTCGCTGGATGCCGCCATGAAGTCCCTAGATGCTCCGACAAATTTATACAAGTACCACTCACTTCTCCACAAGTCTTGGTGATCTGTGCTGCAGGGCACTCAATCCACAGGGTCGGTTTCAGAAGCATATCCGCCCTTCTACCTTTCGTCTCATTGTTCAATTAGTAAAGGCAAGACGGGGAGTATTCCCCTCCCTAAATATTGGGATTTGGAGACCATGCTTTCCAGGAGCTAGACCCAACCCTGTCCTGTGTAATCCTTTGGGAATGGGACTGAACTGGATTAGGGACTCTCTATGGGTCCAATCTCTGGTGTCCTGTGTCACTGCCCTGTAACCTCTTTCAGCCCATCTCGCATCCATCTTACGAGCCTTTGAAGAAGATCTGAGTATAGGATGGATGCCGTCCCATTCAAAGCTGAAGATAAAGCTGAAGACCACAAGGAAACAAACCTCACCAGAGGACAGAATATCAGGAGCATTTCCTTATAACTGCAGATGCTGAAACTACATTTTTTCTTACAACCCAGCCTACATCGTGAAGACATGCGTGCAAACGCACAGACGTAATGAGATAAAGAAAATTTCTGTTTGTCCAACACTCATGTAAATGACTATCAAGGTTACAATGACAAGAATCGGTCACATCCCACTTACACTCACTAAGTGCTAACACAAGGAACTGCTCACTCTGGCCAAAACAATACTTTTTTCCTCAAGGTCCCTTATCATTTCATCCACACTTGGGCACAGAGAGCCTTCATAAGGGAAACATAACTTCATAGAAAGTTTAGATTGTGCTCTGTCTTCTGGTGGGGGCGGGAGGGCATCTCCATTATAAATGAATTTGGATAACATATCATATCTAGCACTAAATGCCATCCACGCTTGACCGCCGTTTTCCATAGAGGGAGAATAGAATCTGCACCAAAGTTGCGCAATACTCATGGACAGGCTGAACAAGAGCGACATGAGAAACCAACAGAATTGTGAATTGGTCGCCATTTCAAATCCCCGGAGCTTGACCACTAGACCCATACGCCTAACAGTATGGTTCCCAATTACTTTGAGTCAGGGTTTACCAGGAGCATCTCTTAGAAAGGCGTTAGTGATCACGTCGAACCAAATGGTCTCTCAGGAGTAGGACGAATTACACAGCCCACCAGTAGCAACACAATCCACTGGTAGGGTTTTACCACCACAACGGAGGGTCTTTCCACTGTCATAAGTGGTACGTGACACACCTCCTATTGATAGTTGGATGGGAACTCAAGAGTACAGGAGTTTCAGAGGAAGACAAGTAAGAGGGTAAGTACAATGATGCAGGGATGAAAAGGTCCAGGTTGTATAATAAGAATAATAATATAATAATAATATAATAATAATACCTGGACACTATTATTTGTAGCAATGAAGAAAGTGGAGTGTTCTAATCCTGTACTGTAACCATAGGTTCAAACATAAAAGTCTTGAATCAAGAAACCCAACTAATTACCTAAATAATTTAGGAATACACGAAAAGGATATGTTGCAACCAAGGTCCAGGGTCTGGGGTCCAAAGGGTACCGGCATTCGCTGCGAGAACGCAAGAGAGCGTCTCGTTATGCTTTAAATAGGTTTTCTGAATGAATACGGGCAGCATGTGATGAGTGACACTTCAGAGGAAAGGACTCGGAGCGTCTTGTTGTGCGTGACTTGCAATGCAGAACTGATTCTCCTGGATCCAACCTTTCGCCTATGATCACCGCAGCTGTGCCACGCTGACTGGGGAGGCGAGACCACGGAGCTGTTTCTTCCATTGTCACGATCCTACCCACCAGGGAAGGTGGTGCATGCCCAGATAATATGTCGGGAAACAGTAAGGGTGGGGATTTATAACAGTATCCCCCCTTTAAGGGTCCTAGTCCAAGAGACAACAGCACCAGGGTTGTCAGGATGCTTGACATGGAATTTCCTAAGGAGATCTGGAGCATTCGTGTCTTTAGAAACTAGCCAGGAACAATCCTCTTTAACATAACCTTTACAATGAACCAAATATTGAACATGATTTTTGTATTTACGGGAAATCAATATAGTGTGTATCTCATATTCCGTTCGAGGCCCAACTGCCGGTGGGCCCTTTCCCAATTCACGAGGATACAACTTTGAATTAATGGATGGTTTCAGCAAGGAGACATGGAAAACAGGATGTATTTTGTACTGAGAGGGGAGGTTTAATTCCATAGCCACGAGATTGATAATACAATGGATGGAAAATGGGCCTATGAACCTGGACAACCAGGCCTTGTGTCCGATAACAAAGTTTTTTCAGCATATCGTTGTGACCTTTGTTTTGCATTATATAGATGGGTCTTGGCTGCAGGGATCCCTGATAAGAGGGGACTAGCATAAATTTGTGCCACGGGAAATGGACTACTGGGTAGGTGAGGTGGAATAGACATAGGATGTTGTCCATATGGCAAATGAAAGCAGGTGGTTTGTATGGCCATATGAAATGAGTCATAAGCAAACTCTGCTAAGGGCAAAATGTCTACCCGTCCTACTTCTACTTCAGCTAGATAGCATCTTAGATATTGACCAATGGTCTGGTTGGCTGTTTCGCTCTGACCGTCCTGGGTGTTAAACCGAGGAATAATCAAGCTGTATTCCTAGTAATCTACTGATCTCTCTCCAAAATGATGATAGGAATTGGGGTCCTGGATCTGTAACATTGTTCTGTGTAAGGCCATATAGTCTATAGATATTATGCAGGAAAGACAAGGCTAAAACAGGGGCAGAAGTGTGCTCCTTTCATGGCTATGAAATGTCCCATCTTTCTGACTCAAGGATTACTGTGTTTCCCTTATCGCGAGGTAGATCTTCTATAAAATCCATGGAACATGATTGCCAAGATTTATCAGGAACAGAAGGGTGTGTAAGAGGCCATAGGTATGTGTCTGGACGTTTTGGCACCTGCACATATAGAACAAGTAGACACGTAATCTATGGTGTCCTTTCTCATGGAACTCCACCAGGTATATCTAGAGATTTTTGAAAATGTTTTTGTATGCTGAAATGTCCAGCGCCTGTAATATCATAACACCAATGAAGCATAGTTTGTTGGATAGGGGGAGTGGGTAATCATTCATTCGTTTTTTCTAAAATGTAACCCCTGATGCTCATGGTTATGGGTAGTGTCTTGTAATAATTCCTTCTTCTGCAATGATGTGTAGGTTTTCCGTAAAGTCTCTTCATAAGTTATGTTATGTTATTTTATGTTACTTTGCATTTATATAGCCCCTTATGTATCATTGGTATGATCTCAAAGCGCTGGTAGGTTGAATGTCCTCGTGAACCGTAGTTCAAGTCAGTTGAGAGAGAGAGAGAGCCATAAGGTGCGTGGGTGCACCAGATATGTGTGCAGCTGGTGTGGTACTTGCATGATAGCTGCTTCTTAGCGGTAGGTGTGGTGGTTGGGAGGTCAGGAATATGTGTTCATTCTGGAGGGTTGACACCCAGACTGATTTCTGTCTGCGTTAGGCCTAAGGAGACACTTAGGCTAGCGGTGTGTGCTCAGCTAGCTGTGTTTAATTAGGATGATGAGGAGTATGTGGCGGGTGTTAGTATGAGAACAGCTATACCGAATCTGTCATAGTATCGCTGTGTTATAGTTGATTGGTGGTGTATAGGAGAGAGTAAGCGTGGTAGTGTGATATGGTGCTTTTCAGTAAGGCGCCTGAGATCGAGCGCTCATCTCTACCATCTATTCTATCCTTTTTATTCACTCTGTCCGTTCATTCCACTTCGCCTGTTCATACATTTCGTTTGGTTCATCATTTAATTTACTGGTCTAACCATCCATTCCAAAATTCAATCCTTCATCCACGTAAACTACTCCATCCAATCCATTGATCCATTTCATCCTTCCCATCTGTCTAGTGTGTTCCATCTGTTCTATCCTTCCTATTCATTCGATCTGCTCTGTGTGTTCTACTCACTTTATCAGATCCATCCACTCCATCCGTTTCATACACTCCATCCGTTTCATCCACTCCATCTGTTCAATCCACTCCGTCCGTTCCATCCACTCCATCCGTTCCATCCAGTCCATCCACTGCATCCGTTCCATCCACTCCATTTGTTCCATCACTCTATCTGTTCATCCGCTCTATCTTTTCCATCCGCTCTATTCGTTCCATCTGCTCAATCCGTTCCATCCACTCCATCTGTTCTATCCACTTCATCTGTTCCATCTACTCCATCTACTCCTTTTGTTCCATCCACTCCAATCGGCTCTATTCGTTCCATCTGCTCTATCTGTTCTATCCATTCCAACGTTTTGTTCAACTCCATCAGTTCCATCCACTCCATCTGTTCCATCCATTCCATCTGTTGCATCCACTCATTCTGTTCCATCCACTCCTTCTGTTCCATCCACTTCTTCTGTTCCCTCCACTCCTTCTTTTCCATCCACTCCATCTGTTCCATCCATTCTACCTGTTTCATCCAGTCTACCTGTTCCATCCACTTCATCAGTTTCGTCCACTCCATCTGTTCCATCCACTCCATCTGTTCCATCCACTCCATCTGTTCCATCCGCTCCATTTTTTTCATCAACTACATCTTTACTATTTACTGTATCCGTTTCATCCACTGCATCCGTTCTATCCATTTGATTAGTTCCATTTGTTAAAACTACTCATCTTTTTATCCGTTCAATCTGCTCGTTCGTCTCACCCGTTCAATCCACTCATCTGTTGTATCCATTCGACCCCTACCATTCATTCCGTCTGTTCCATCTATTCATCCGTTCCATCCACTACATCTGTTCCATCAGCTCCATCTGTTCCAACCACTCCATCTGTTCTATTTGCTCGTTCGTCTCATTCGTTCAATCCATTCATCCGATCTATCTGTTCCATCCACTCCATCGGTTCCATCTACACCTTCCATTCCATCCACACCTTCCGTTCCATCCACACCTTCCGATCCACTCGTCCGATCCATCTATTTCGTCCGTTCCACCCACTCTGTCCGTTTCACCCACTCCTTCCGTTCCATCTATTCCATTCCATCCGTTCCACCCCCTCCATCCGTTCCACCCCCTCCATCCGTTCCACCCACTCCATCCGTTCCACCCACTCCACGTGTTTCGTCTGTTCCATTCGCTCTGCCAGCCAGTACGTTTACTCCGTTCCATCTGATTCATCTGCTCCATCCACTTCATCCATTCGTTTTGACAAGTAGATTTATTCCAACTAGCTCTCTGCTCCATCTGCTCCATCCGCTCCATCCGCTCCATCTGCTTCATCCGCTTCATCCCCTTCATCCGTTCCATCCGTTCCATCCACTTCATTCGCTCCATCGACTTCATCCGCTCCATCCGTTCATCCACTGCATCCGTTTCATCCACTGCATCCATTTCATCCACTGCATCCTTTTCATCCGTTCCATCCACTTCATTCGCTCCATCGACTTCATCCGCTCCATCCGTTCATCCACTGCATCCGTTTCATCCACTGTATCCATTACACCCACTGCATCCGATTCATCCTCTTCATCCATTTCATCCACTGCATCCATTTTATCCATTTCATTCACTGTATCCGTTTCACCCACTGCATCCGTTTCATTCGTTTCATCCACTTCATCTCTTTCATCCACTTCATTCGTTCTACTCAGTTTATCCATTTTATTTACACTGGCAGTTTTAGTTTTCCATTTTTCTCGATCGGGTCTCGATGCTGGATTGTTATTTTTAATTCAGCAACCTTGGGTTTCTGTTTATTGTCGCTGTTTATACTTTTTGTGATAAGAGTCGATTTTTGAGGGAAGAGCCACGTTTTCAGTAATTTGTGGAAAAATATGAGGTCTTCGCTGAGTCGGATGTGGGGTGGAAGTGAGTTCCACAGAGTGGGGACCAAGGCTGAGAATGATGATCTACTTAACCTGATTGAGTTGGTTTTTGGTATCACTAGGAGGTGGGCAGAGCTTGATTTTAGAGTGGATGGTAGGGTTTTAGTTTGTCCTGAAGATATTGAGGTCCGGTTTTATGCATTGCTCGGTGAGAGATGGATATAGTTTTGAAGGTCACCCTTCGACCAACCGGGAGCCAGTGCAGAGTTTTGAGAGCTGGGGAGGTGTGATCTCTTGGGCCAAGTGCTACTAGCAGTTTGGCTGCAGCATTTTGTGCTCTTTGTAGTTTAGTCAGGTGGTACCCATGGACTCCGAGGTAGAGGGAGTTAGCATAGTCCAGTCTTGACATTACAATTGACTGCACCGCGGTGAGTCTGTTGGGAAAGGAGAGGTATGGAAAAATGCGCCTAAGAATTTTGAGGTAGTAGTGGCAGGTCTTAGAGATGTTGTTGACTTGGTGCAAGAGGGTTAGGTCAGAGTCGAGAGTGCATCCAAGGTTTTTTACTGAGGTTGAGGTTGTCGGGGTTGTCGGGGTATAGAGGGTGCGGAAGGAGTTCGGTGTTGGCCACACACCATGATTTCAGTTTTGGAGGGGTTTAAAAGGAGATGGCTTGTGGTCATCCAGTGATCAATGTCAAGGAGGGAGGCAGCGAGGTTGGGTTGGCAGCTGGGTTTTGAGTTAAGGAGTTTTAGGATTAGTTGGGTGTCGTCGCCGTAATTGTAGCACAGGATATTGTGCGAGCAGATTATTATAAGGAAAGAGTGGTGATTTTGTCAGGTGAAAAGAAAGGTATGTTGTGGACATCATCAACTGGGCGTACCTCTCTACTGTATCCCACACCAGAAGTCTTTCAAAAGTGGCAAGCTGGTTCGCGTAGATACTCTTAACGTTCGCTCTGCTGCCAACCACTCCTCTGACATCTGCCACCTTGATCTGGATGTTCTCGCTCCCACTGAGACTTGGTTCATGGCCAGCAGCTCTGTCATAAGTTTTGACACTCTCCTCCCTGATGGCTACAAGACCCTCTCTGAACCCAGGACCAATCATCCCGGAGGAAGAGTGGCACTGTTAGTTCCTGCCTCTATCATTACCACCCAGGCTTACTCCTCCTTTGAATGCCTGCTCTGCACTGCAGGCTCTCTATCTCTCCTGGCCCCTCTCTGACTCTTGCCACCATCTACAGGCCACCTGGCCAGGACACCCTCTTCCTCTCTGTAAGGGAAGATCTCCTCTCTCCTTGCCTCTCCCTCTAAGGTTCTCTTCCTCAGGGATTTCAACATCCACTTTGACTCTGCTGACCACTCTGGGCCTTTTCGTATCATTTGTAACTCTCTCTCCTGCTCTTTTTTTTTGCCTTTGGTCCAACACACTCAGCTGGACACACCTTGGATGTTCTTATCTCCTCAGGCATCCCCCTCTCTAACCCTCTCACTACTCCACTCTCTTGGACAGACCCCTTTCTGCTATCTTCTTACCTGAAACTGTCCCCCAGACAAAACCTACCCCAGCACTGTCACATTCCTTTGTGGTCATTCTACCTATGAAGCGGGTGTCAGTTGCTACTTTTGCCTCTAATTTCTCTCCTCCTCCTACCCCTGCAGCTGACACCCACTCTGTCAAAGCATTATCAACCTTTATCTCTCTTTCTCAAATGCTCTCGATATCCTTGCCCCTGTCATGAGGATCCATCTGAAGCCGGCCTCCAAGTGCAATTCTTGGTATGACTCCGACTTGGCCGCTCTACAAAGCAAGTGCAGAGCGGGCGAGCGGAAGTGGAGGCCTTCCGGTACAGCCTCTGACAAACTGGCCTGCTGCCTGCTCCAAATTCAATGCAGACTCTCCGTCTTATCCAAGAAGAGGGTCCATATTCAAGCCTGCATCTCTGCGGCCTCTAACACCATGACCAAACTTTTTAAACTCTGCAAGGAGCTGGACAATCCGACTGCAGTCTCTACTTCTCCTTTTCCTTCCCAGGCACTCTGTATGGCTCTGGCCTCTCATTTCACCACTAAACCTCAGGACATCCGGTCCACGCTATCCTCATCTCTCTCTCTCTAGCTCTCTCAGGCCCCCTCTGGCCACCCTTCCCTCTGCTCTTCTTCTCTCCTCTCTCCCTTTCCTATAACGCCTGGTGATGTTTCTAAACAAGTTCGTGTTAGGGAGAATTCTCTGTTTAGGCTGAATTTCCCTACCTAGTGAGTCCCCCAGCAGCTTTGCTGGATTTCTGGGGTTTCTTTTTTTCTCCTGCCAAGAGTGAGACTCTTTTACCCTCACTCTTGGGCATGTTGAAGTGTGTTTTCTTGGTTAAACCTTGTGTTGAATGGGCTATGGGGTCTTTTACTCCATAGGGCCTGATGTATTTTTGTGATGTGGGTTACACAGCACCCTCTGTGCCGTGACCCAGGGGTGTCCTAGGGACTCCCCAACATAGACTCCATACCCTGGGACTGACTACTGTCTCCCAGGGCATGTAAAGTCACCAAAGACTTTGCTAATCTTGAATCCTGAACAGAACCAGTACAAACCATCATATTGTGGACGTACTGGCTGGGGCAATTCGATTGCCCCAGGGTCTGTTAGTCGAGGGGGCACGTCTCCGTCCCCCCTGATCGGGTTTTGGCTGGTGGCAGTGGAAACTACTTTTTATATTCGACCGCGAATATTTCCCTGTGGGATTTCCCATTGTTTTAGGCTAACACATTTAATTATTTATTTACGGTAGCCTTAAACATACCGCCGGTTTATATATTTATTATTATAACTCCGGTTGGGACTTTTTGCCAAAACTTGATTCAAAAATGGCGTTGGCGTTCGCCTCTGTAACTCTGACCCAAAGTGGAGCCCTTTGTTCCACTTTTGGCGGGCTTCTCCACAGAAGCCCTCCAAAGTGGTGCCACTCTGTCTGGGGTACTTAGGAGGGGTGGAGGGGGATTTAGGCACCCTGGACTGAGTTACCTTGGTAACTCAAGTCGCACTCCGTCCTGATTGGCCCAAGTGGTGAGCCGGCCGGCTCACCACTTAGCATGTTTGAGTGACAGCTAGGCTGGGTGAATGGGGGTTTGCTGCATAAAAGCAGGGCTTTGGGGACTGGAACTTCAGAAGTCGCCACAGGACCAAGAATCCGACGAGGGAAGAGCTGAGCCGACCTGCTTCGACGACACCACCCGGTGGAGCCCTGCTGAACCGTCTCACCACTTTTTCCAACGACCGAGGAGAACTCTTAACGGAGTGGCTCCTTCCCTTGACTGGTGGGGACAACCAGTTTTCACCTTCTTTCCGCTTCTCGAGGTATCTCGTGGCCGCCTTGCCCGTGCCAAGCACCCCGGCAACCGGAATACCACACTTTTACCCCTAACCGCGAAAGTCGGTACAACCCTTTAACCGGAGGACTCCGCGGCTGGTTTCTTCCCGGGCAGTGCAACGACCTTCTTCTTCTGCTCTTCAGCGAGAACTTCTTCTCCCCTGACCGACGTTGAGCCTTGCTGCCACTGCCTGGAACAACTGCCACCGCTGGAGGATCCTTTCCGCTTAAGGTACCGTGTTCCGCCTGGCTTCCCTTGCCACCGACTGTACGGGGTAGATTTAGCCCCCGGCTTTCGAACCTGGGAGTGCCTGGGACACCCTGGCTAAACTTTCTAAGCCACTCTAAACTCTTTCTAACTCTTTGCAAGACTTTGAATCCCTAATAACAGTGTGATCTTGGGCACATTTTCGCTCCGGCTACTCTAAGAGTGGGCCCTGCCTAGTGACTTTTGCTCACCTGTGACTTTGTACTTCTTTGAGCCTATTGCAAGTGTTCTGGACCTTAGAGTGGTGTGTTTAACCCATTTCTGTTTCTTTTTATCCCTTTCTTGAATCTACTAGAGTGTCATCTAACGTTAAGCACTCACCTCTGTTCGAATTATGTGGTGTTAACCTAGAGTTGTCTAGATAGGAGTAAGGGTTGAAACTGCTTTCATTATAACTGTGTTTGAAGTGTTTTTACTATATTTTGCTAGAGTGATTTCAACTTATGTGTGTTTAATAAATAAATAACTATATACTTTTGAAACCAAGCTCTGGTCAGTGTTTGCTTGTGCTATTGTATTTGAGTACCTATTGTGTATACTTTACATACTGCCTAACTCTTCTTGAGGGAGGTCTGACTGCTCAGCCACAGCTACCAGGTAAATCTGGGTGGTGCAGACTGCTACCAAGTGGGTTTACTGCTATACCTGTAGTCTTAAATCTTTTGCAGTGTTCCCCAAGGGAACTGCACAGGTTTCTGCCTAACACTGGTGTACAGCGGTGGGATTTGTATTGAGTATACATTTTATTGTGCTCTAGATACCTTAGTGCAACTAACCACAAAGCTTAGCACTGTAAAAGTAATCCTCTAACATGTCAGTTATAGAAAGCTATAGTCAAGAGTCCCTTGCAGCCAAAACTGCTGATTGTTTAAGAGTGCTCTGTCAACATAAGGATCTCCTGACTAAGGGCAAGAAAATGGAGCTGATTGAAAGATTGTTAGCTAACCAAAGTCTGGGTGAGGGTTCAGAGGAACCTACCACTCCAGCAACTGTAGATGACAGTATTGAAATTAACATGGAGCAAAATGTTGATGATTCTGAGGAAGAGTCAGAAGAGGAGGGTGAGGCTGTTGTGACTGTCCCCCCTAGGCCTCTGCCTGCTCTACCTGCTGTACCTACTGGGCCTTTACCAGGTCCCACATTTAGTCCTCAGTACTTTGAACTGGAGAAAATGAAACTAGAATTGGAGTATAAGAAACTGAATGCTCAAACTGACAAGGAACTAAGGCTAAGGGAAATGGAGCTGAAGTATGAGCTAGAAATGAAGAAATTATCTGTTGAGAATGCTTCTCTCTCTGGCTCCTCTAGAAGTTCCAGTCCTAAAAGACCCCGGATGCCTAAAGAATTGGTTGGTATGTATGAGCCTAAGTTGGATGTGTTGGATTGGTTGTCTCTGTTTGAATATAATCATGGGCTCCAGAACATCACAGGAAATGACTTACTCACCTGGTTGTTCTCTAGGCTTCCCCCTGTTGCAACTGATGTGGTAATGGAGATGGGGGAGGAGGATAAGAAGGACTATGAATGTGTGAAACTAGCTTTGATAGCTAGGTTTGGGAAGACCCCTTCCCAGTATCTTAAGAGGTTTAGGAGCCTCAAAAAGCATGATGGTACCCCTTGGGCTACCTGGGTGAGTGAAGGGTTGAAAAACTTAGAGGGATGGATTAAGGGTTACAAGGTGAACACTTATGAAGGTATGAAGAATTTGTTTATGTTGGAGACTATTTATGATGCCTGCTCTCCTGAGCTCAGACAACACTTGGCTGATTCCAAGGAATTAGATTCCCGGAAACTAGCTAAGGCTGCTGACTTGTGGGTTGCCAACAGGGCCACTCACAAGGATTCTGGGGTAACTCAGAAAAAGGATGGGGAGAGACAGCCTAAAAAGGACTCCAAAGAGAATTCAAATACTACAAATTCCAAAGAGGGCCCCAAACAAAACTATAAGGGTAAGCCACAAGGGAAACCGAATCAGGCTAGTGTACCTTCTGGTCCCAGACCAGAAGGAGGTCAGAACAAGCCTCCATTCCAGCGAGCCTTTGGCTCATGCTTTGTTTGTAAGGCTACTGACCATGTGAAAGGAGATCCCAGATGTAAGGGTAAACCTTCAGGGGTCCAACTTTCCTCCTTAGCCTTCGCTCCAGAAGAGGAAGTACATATGGCAAGTGGAAACTTTCTATTACTGGCTGATGAACCCACTGGAGTCTCAGCTAGTGTTTCTTTAGTCTCTCTGGGGTTGTGGGAACAACAGAATTTGGATGTATATAACTCTATCCCAGATAATACTAAAGAGTATTATAAGGACAGTGTCCAGGTGAATGGCCAGGAGACTCCTGCCATTAGGGACACTGGGGCCAGCATAACTGTGGTGGATGAATCATTTTTCAAGGCAGAGGATGTTGCTAAGGCACCCAAATGCCTCACCAAGTTAGCTTGTGGGCCTGTGCAGATGTGTCCCCAGTTACCAGTTCTCATCCAATGTAATGATATGGCTGTAAAAATACCTGTCAGTGTACAATGTGAAGTGCCAGGTAGGGTTCTGTTGGGTAATGACCTCAAAGCTCTTGGAGTTGTATCTCATACCCCCAGACCCCCTAGCAAAAGGTTACAGGAGCTCACAAAACCTGCAAGAGAGAAAACCCTGAGAGGGTTATCTCAGGAGATGATGACAGAAATCACTCCTCTCCCACTGGAACAACTTACTGCAGTAACAACCAGATCAGGAGCAAAGGGGCAACCCAAGACTCCTAGGAAAAAGCCAGCAGCAAGCACTCCAGTGCTTCCAACAAGGACTTCCCCTAGGTTGTCCAAAGTTACACCTGTAACTCCACCTCCAGCTGAGGCTGAGAGGGAGGTACAACCCTGTGTGGTTGAGCTAGACTCTGAGGAAGAGCTAGAGGGAGGCCCAAACCTTATTGGAGATTTGGACCCTGAGGACCATCCTGAGCTGCAGTCTTTACTGGCAGAAGGTGGGCCTAGCAGGGCTGCTTTCCGTAAGGGGCAAAGAGAATGTCCAACTCTGGAAGGTCTCCGCCACCAGGCAGCTTCTCAAGCTGATGGACAAGAGCCTGGGAAGTATAGGTTGCACTGGGAAGGTGGCCTCTTCTACAGTGAACCCACTGAGTCTGAACCTGGAGACTACAAACGCCTTGTAGTCCCACAAGAGAACAGACAACAGTTCTTACAACTAGCCCATGAGATACCTTTGGCTGGTCACTTGAGTTTCAAGAAGACCAAGGAAAGGCTCTCACTCTACTTTTATTGGCCAAAGATGGGGGCTGAAGTAGATAGATATTGTAAGAGCTGCCATACCTGCCAGACTTCTGGTAAGGTTGGTTCCAAGAATGTGGCACCTTTAGTGCCTCTCCCAGTTGTGGGAGTCCCATTTGAGAGGGTAGGGATTGACATTGTTGGTCCCCTTGATCCTCCAACCTCCTCAGGCAACAGGTTTATACTTGTTGTAGTAGACCATGCTACTAGGTACCCTGAGGCAATTCCTATGAGGACTGTTACAGCTCCGGCTGTGGCTAAGGCCCTCCTTGGTATTTTCACCAGGGTTGGGTTTCCTAAGGAAGTAATCTCTGACAGGGGATCAAACTTTATGTCCCACTACATGAAAGCCATGTGGAAAACCTGTGGAGTTACTTACAAGTTCTCAACAGCATACCACCCTCAGACAAACGGGTTGGTTGAAAGGTTTAACAGAACCATGAAGAGCATGATAGGTGCTTTAGAGGAACCCCTTAAGAAAAAATGGGACCTTCTACTGCCATGCCTGCTCTTTGCTTATAGAGATGTCCCTCAGGAGGGAGTAGGTTATTCTCCCTTTGAGCTTCTCTATGGCCATCCGGTCAGAGGTCCATTGGCCCTGATTAAGGAGGGGTTGGAAGGTGCTCCTCCCCTCAAGCCAGTCAGAGTGACTGACTATGTGATAGGTCTCCGGAGGAGAATGTCACACATGATGGCAGAAGCAAGTGACAACTTGAAAGCTGGTCAAGCTCTGGTCAAACATTGGCATGACCAGAAGGCTAACATGGTTGAGTTTACTCAAGACCAGCTAGTTCTAGTTATGCTCCCAACAAGGCAGAGGGCCTTGCAAGACAAGTGGATGGGACCCTTCAAGATTGTGGGAAAGCTTGGAGAGGTCAACTATCTGGTGGATCTGGGCAGACCCAGGGAAGCTCCTAGAGTCTTCCACACCAACAGACTAAAAGCATACATCTCCAGACCTGACGTAGGAGCCTTGCTTCTAGCTTCAGCTGCAGAGGAGGAAGAGAGTGAATCTCTCCCTGATCTCCTCAGAGGGGTGCCTTTAGATGAAAAAGTCGAAGGAGTTAATCTCTCTTCAGACCTGACACCTGAGCAACAAGAGGAGTGCAAATCTATGTTAAATCAGTTTGCCTCCCTGTTCTCACTGTCACCAGGCTTGACCCCTTGGGGCCAGCATGAGATACTCAATGGTGACTGTCTGCCAGTCAAAAGCAGAGGGTACAGAATGTCAGAACATATCAGAACCCACATCAAAGGAGAGGTCAAGAAGATGCTTGATCTCGGGGTAATAGAACCCTCTACTAGTCCATGGTCTAGCCCAGTTGTGTTAGTACCAAAGGCAGGATCCAAAGACTTGAGATTCTGTGTGGACTATAGAGCTCTAAATGCAGTCACCAAGACTGATGCCCACCCTTTGCCCAGGACAGATGAGTTGGTGGATAAACTTGGTGCAGCCAAGTACCTCAGCACATTTGACCTTACGTCAGGCTATTGGCAAATAGCCCTGACAGACCATGCCAAGGAGAAGACTGCATTTTCAACCCCAGTTGGCTTGTACCAGTTTAAGGTCATGCCTTTTGGATTAAAAAATGCACCTGCCACATTCCAAAGGATGGTGAACCAAGTTCTGGCTGGGATGGAAGATTTCTGCATGGCATACTTGGATGACATTGCAGTCTTCAGCCACTCCTGGGAGGAACATGTGAACCACCTAGGACATGTGTTGCAGGCTCTGGAACAGGCCCATTTGACAATCAAAGCCAGTAAGTGCCAGATTGGTCAAAGTAAAGTGGTCTACCTTGGGCATGAGGTAGGAGGTGGAGAAATAAGGCCTTTGCTCAGCAAGATTGAAGCTGTGCAAAGTTGGACAACACCAACTACTCAAACCCAAGTGAGAGCCTTCCTAGGCCTCACTGGGTATTACAGGAATTTCATTGAGAACTATGGGACCATAGCTTCTCCACTGAATGTAATCTCCTCTCCTAAATTCCCTAAAAAGGTAAAATGGAATGAGGAGTGCAATCAGGCCTTTGAAAAACTGAAGAGAGCTCTTTGCCAAGCTCCAGTATTGAGAGCTCCTGACTACCACCAAACTTTCATTGTACAAACTGATGCTTCCAATGTAGGTATAGGTGCAGTTCTAAGCCAACTGGATGAGATGGGTAGGGAGCACCCCATTTGCTTCATCAGTAGAAAACTGAAGGATCCTGAGACAAGGTGGGCAACAATCGAAAGAGAATGCTTTGCTATTGTGTGGGCGCTGAAGAAGTTTAGGCCATACTTGTATGGTTCTACTTTTGTTATTCAGACTGACCACCAACCCTTGAGATGGTTAATGCAAATGAAAGGGGAAAATCCAAAACTATTGAGATGGTCCATCTGCCTGCAAGGGTTTGATTTCACCATTGAGCACAGGTCAGGGTGTCACCATCAAAATGCTGATGGACTCTCTAGGATGTATATCATCGACTAGAGGTATGAGGTTCATCCAGGAGTGGATTAAATCCTCCTGTCCCTTAGTCTGGGGGGGGCGAGTGTTAGGGAGAATTCTCTGTTTAGGCTGAATTTCCCTACCTAGTGAGTCCCCCAGCAGCTTTGCTGGATTTCTGGGGTTTCTTTTTTTCTCCTGCCAAGAGTGAGACTCTTTTACCCTCACTCTTGGGCATGTTGAAGTGTGTTTTCTTGGTTAAACCTTGTGTTGAATGGGCTATGGGGTCTTTTACTCCATAGGGCCTGATGTATTTTTGTGATGTGGGTTACACAGCACCCTCTGTGCCGTGACCCAGGGGTGTCCTAGGGACTCCCCAACATAGACTCCATACCCTGGGACTGACTACTGTCTCCCAGGGCATGTAAAGTCACCAAAGACTTTGCTAGTCTTGAATCCTGAACAGAACCAGTACAAACCATCATATTGTGGACGTACTGGCTGGGGCAATTCGATTGCCCCAGGGTCTGTTAGTCGAGGGGGCACGTCTCCGTCCCCCCTGATCGAGTTTTGGCTGGTGGCAGTGGAAACTACTTTTTATATTCGACCGCGAATATTTCCCTATGGGATTTCCCATTGTTTTAGGCTAACACATTTAATTATTTATTTACGGTAGCCTTAAACATACCGCCGGTTTATATATTTATTATTATAACTCCGGTTGGGACTTTTTGCCAAAACCTGATTCAAAAATGGCGTTGGCGTTCGCCTCTGTAACTCTGACCCAAAGTGGAGCCCTTTGTTCCACTTTTGGCGGGCTTCTCCACAGAAGCCCTCCAAAGTGGTGCCACTCTGTCTGGGGTACTTAGGAGGGGTGGAGGGGGATTTAGGCACCCTGGACTGAGTTACCTTGGTAACTCAAGTCGCACTCCGTCCTGATTGGCCCAAGTGGTGAGCCGGCCTTCTCACCACTTAGCATGTTTGAGTGACAGCTAGGCTGGGTGAATGGGGGTTTGCTGCATAAAAGCAGGGCTTTGGGGACTGGAACTTCAGAAGTCGCCACAGGACCAAGAATCCGACGAGGGAAGAGCTGAGCCGACCTGCTTCGACGACACCACCCCGTGGAGCCCTGCTGAACCGTCTCACCACTTTTTCCAACGACCGAGGAGAACTCTTAACGGAGTGGCTCCTTCCCTTGACTGGTGGGGACAACCAGTTTTCACCTTCTTTCCGCTTCTCGAGGTATCTCGTGGCCGCCTTGCCCGTGCCAAGCACCCCGGCAACCGGAATACCACACTTTTACCCCTAACCGCGAAAGTCGGTACAACCCTTTAACCGGAGGACTCCGCGGCTGGTTTCTTCCCGGGCAGTGCAACGACCTTCTTCTTCTGCTCTTCAGCGAGAACTTCTTCTCCCCTGACCGACGTTGAGCCTTGCTGCCACTGCCTGGAACAACTGCCACCGCTGGAGGATCCTTTCCGCTTAAGGTACCGTGTTCCGCCTGGCTTCCCTTGCCACCGACTGTACGGGGTAGATTTAGCCCCCGGCTTTCGAACCTGGGAGTGCCTGGGACACCCTGGCTAAACTTTCTAAGCCACTCTAAACTCTTTCTAACTCTTTGCAAGACTTTGAATCCCTAATAACAGTGTGATCTTGGGCACATTTTCGCTCCGGCTACTCTAAGAGTGGGCCCTGCCTAGTGACTTTTGCTCACCTGTGACTTTGTACTTCTTTGAGCCTATTGCAAGTGTTCTGGACCTTAGAGTGGTGTGTTTAACCCATTTCTGTTTCTTTTTATCCCTTTCTTGAATCTACTAGAGTGTCATCTAACGTTAAGCACTCACCTCTGTTCGAATTATGTGGTGTTAACCTAGAGTTGTCTAGATAGGAGTAAGGGTTGAAACTGCTTTCATTATAACTGTGTTTGAAGTGTTTTTACTATATTTTGCTAGAGTGATTTCAACTTATGTGTGTTTAATAAATAAATAACTATATACTTTTGAAACCAAGCTCTGGTCAGTGTTTGCTTGTGCTATTGTATTTGAGTACCTATTGTGTATACTTTACATACTGCCTAACTCTTCTTGAGGGAGGTCTGACTGCTCAGCCACAGCTACCAGGTAAATCTGGGTGGTGTTTACTGCTATACCTGTAGTCTTAAATCTTTTGCAGTGTTCCCCAAGGGAACTGCACAGGTTTCTGCCTAACAGTTCGATCTATGAAAGTTTCATCCAAACAGGTGCTCCCCTGCTCCTCTAGAACCATCAAGGACAACGTTGTTTCCCTCGCTCCAGCCTTGTCCGATTTCTACAATCATTCCTTGGCCACTGGATCTTCCCCCTCTCTTCTCAGGCACTCCCCTGTGCCCCCCCTCCTGAAAAAGCCCTCTGCTGATCCTTCCTGCCCGGCCAACTATCGCTCGATCTCTATCACTCCTTTCCCATGCAAACTCCTTGCGAAACTGGCCATCTCTCAGCTAAACCTCCAACTGAAATGCTGGTTATCTCCATAACCATCAGTCTGGCTTCAGATCAGCCAGAGCAACAGAAACTGCTCTCCTGAACTCCTGTGAAGATCTGCTCTGCAACCTTGACTCCAGCTCTCGCTCTGTCCTCATCCTCCTTGATCTCTCCTCTGCCTTTGACATGGTCAATCAAGCCTCCATGATGAACTGTCTCAGTGTCAACCTTGGCATCACTGGTCAGGCTCCTTCTTATTGTACCAACCCTCCCAGGTCCAACTTGCTTCCTTTCTCTCCACAATCTCTCTTTAAAGGTGGGGTGTTCCCCAGGGCTCTATCCTATCACCCTGGCTCTTTAATGTCTATCTGGCCCCACTGGCCCACCTGATCTCTACTTTCTCTTCTAACTGTCCGTGTCATGCGGATAGCACACAGTTCTCTTTCAGGCTACTTTCAGTCTCCTCTGCCTCCTCGCTCATTCTTGACTGTCTGTCCGCTATTCAGGGATGGTGCGTCTCTAACGACCTCTACCTTATTGCCAATAAGACAGAGATTCTCCTCATTGGGACCCCTGTGCCCACTTTTCCTCTCTCCCTACAACTGCCCTCCTCAGTTCACCCTCCTGTGAGTCACAAAACCTTGGCGTCATCGTCGACTCCACTCTCTCCTTCTCTCAACACATCACGGACCTTGCCAAGAAGGCCCACTTCCAACTGCACCTTCTCAGAGGTATCCTACCTTTTTTCTCACCTTCCCCCCGAAGCTCACTGTCTCCAAAGCTCTGGTTCTCTCCAGGCTGGACTACTGCAACAGCATCTTTCTCAATCTTCCTAACTCTACTCTTTTCCCACTTCAACTTATCCAGAACAGGACTGCAAGACTTATGCTTAGCCTCAAGCCGAGGGACCACATCTCTCCAGCTCTGAAATCTCTCCTCTGGCTCACTGTGGCCGACAGGATCAAGTTCAAGACCCTCAGCATCATCCACAAGGATTTCTGGGGCCGTGGTCCTCTCTATATCCAACACTCTCTTCCTAAAAACTTCCTTCTAGAGCCATTCGCTCAGCTACCTCAAACACACTCTGGTTCAGACGTTTTTTCAAACAGAGAGTGGGGGGTACATCTCCCTCCTCTGCAGGTGCCTCCCTCTGGAAAGGCCTCCCTGCTCCTCTCAGACTTGAGCCAGATCACCTGAAGATCCGGAAGCTGCTCAATACCTTCCTCTTCTCTTCTTTCTTCTCTCTCTCTTTCCCCTGCTAATCTACCTGTCTGCTCGTCCTGACAGATGGCATGGCTGCCCTCAGAGTTACACAGGGTACAAGACCCCCCTCCCCTTGACCACTCACCCTGCACTGCCTTCTGGCCTACCCAGCACTCCGGTCTGGGACTGCACCAGTGTAGTCCTCTGCCGTCCTCATACTTACTGAGAGCACTGCTGTCCTGACTGCACTTCCCCTTATACCCTTCCCTGCACTTCTCCCCTCTCCCTTGCACTTCTCGTTGTACTTGCACGATCTGAATGTCACAAGGCCTAGTAAGATCATTTGTCTTGTCATCCCTCTGTCTCCCCTCCTCGTCTTGTGGCGCCTAGAAACACTTGTGTAAAGGCGAGTCATAAATACCAAAATATATCATTTCATACTGTTGGTTTGTTTACTGAAGAAAATCCATTGGTATGAGCGAAGGTGATATCAATTAAGTTGCCTGTTGCTCCACAATCTATTAGAGCAATGGCTTCCCTGAAGTAGGGGATAAGGGGCTGATGACAAAATGGGAATTGGCTTTCATAGGACTCATCCTGTTATTCCCCATCGAGGGCGAGTCTATTGGTTTCCTAGATATGCTGGATATCTTTTAGGGAAAGAACGTACTGAATGTTTTGGATCCCCACAATAATAACACAGATTAAGATGCTGTATCTTCTCTCTTTCACCTGGGGACACAGGGCCCCCAAGACTACCTGATTGCATAGGTTCAGGATCATCACAAGGAGGGGGAACTGGTTTTTCCCATCAAGGTATGTATTTTTGAAATCATGTTTCCTTTTTTCTCCTCTCCAATCTTGATGTCTTTGATCTACTTTGATGACGAGGGCAATATAATCTGATGACGGGATGGAAGATCCCTTCTTTTAAGGGCAAGAGTCCTCGGGGGATTGGATTAAAGCTTGCCTGTCTTAGTGGTCCAATTCCTGCTACGCTTCAGAGTGGATTTTGCCCTGTCACACCCAAAGTACTTTGCTTGAGCGGAACTGGAGGGGACAGAAAAGAGAGAGAAGGACAGTGAGAATCAAAATGGTGGAATCCTTCTCCCTTTGACCAGAGCCCTCCTGCCTATAATAATCGTGGCCCTTTCCTTCTTACTGATGACAAAGTCCTTTAGTGATGCAGCACCCTGGTGTAACGCTACTCCTTTTGAATGGATGTGCTCCTGTCATGTCCCAGCCCAGAACATCTGCCCCCTGTGTGGCTGTCTCTGGTGGAGGGTGTTACATGCCCTCACAAAGAGATCAAAGAGGAGGTCCGGCCCTTCAAGATCTTGTCCTGCCATTTGGCGTGCTACATCCGGCTCACCAGAATGCACCTCACCTTCAATAGTGGAGCAGACACATGTGCGATATCAATTGGAATGTGGCGGTTGTGATCTTAAGTAGCACCAAGCACTATGCCTAAACACAGGCATGGCTTTTATTTAGAGTTTTCCCTGCCACCAGCATGGACAACTTATGATCATCACAGTTTCTGGTACAGGGGGCATAGCTTAAATGCTGCCTCTGTTCCTCAGGGACTTGGCTGTCACTGCAGCTGTCACGTGGGTATCTCGTGACCTTTGAACCTGCCCTGTGCTGCGAGTAGAGCAGGTGCTGTGAATCAGGCTACTGATGTGACAGGGCACGAGTGCAGTATGCTTTTGATATGGAGTCGACGGGAAAGGGATAATCTAGTTGGCAGAGTACCCCTTTTTGAGACGGAATTACCCTCATCATTCGATTTGTTAATACAAATCAAAAAGGCCAGGGCTTTGCACCAATGCCAGATGGCAATTCCTCACACTAACCCTAGCCCTTTTGTTATAAACCCCCACCCTTGCCGTTTCCCGACTTATTATTCGGGTATGCACCGCCTTCATTGGTGGGTAGGGTTGCGACAACAGACCAAACGCTCTGTGGTCTCTCCTCCCCAGTCATCGTACCACAGTTGTGGCGATCGCAGGTGCAAGATCGGATCTAGGAGAGTCAGTTCAGCATACCATGCTACCCTTTGGACCCGGACCGTGGACCTTGGATCTTTGCTCAGATCCATAAGGATCCCTTAAGGCTGCAGATTTGCTCTGAAGTTCCCACTGGACTTCCTTTAGGAAAGTTGCACTCTCCAAAACCCTCAGCCTCAGGTGAAGAAGGAGCTGTCCAAGACAGATGGAAGATCTGTCTCCTACCGCTCCCAGGGCACATCAGGAGTAGCCTCTGCTGTGGATCAGGACCTACCACCCTGAACCGGAATCTCATGATCTAGGAGAGCAGACCCTGAACTGAACCATCCTATCCTCGAGTCCCCCTGAAATTGCCTCACAGCAACTGGAGGACCAGACCAGCCGAATCTCCTTTTCACCGCACCAAACCGGTCTTTCCGTTTTCACCGCACCAGGAATAAGAAGGAAGTTGCCGGTGCTGGTTGCTGCACTCCTCCACCACATCGAACATTTTTTGCACCTTCGACCAGCTCGACACTGCATCATGTCCCAGCCAAAGGTCGTCACCTGGTAGGCCTGAAGTGACAGCTGAACACCAGGACCCAAACCGAATGACTAGAGAGTCACACGCCTACTTACAACCGTGGCTCCACCCAGCTAGCCCTTGATCTCCAGTCTGTAGCATCTTCTCTGTTCTTAATCCAGGGTGCATTTTTGTACAGTGTTATCTATTTGTTCTACATGCAAATGGTGTGTTTAATTAAAGTGTTTATATGTTCATAAGACCTTGATTGGACATTCCCTTTATTTGGAACCGTGATACTGTGTTGTTTGGATCATTCCTGGTTCAGCTTCACTACCCTCTTGAGAGTATAGCCTTCCCTCGGCCCACGTTACCACTAAATGCAAAGGAGTTATATTTCTTGAGTGTCCCTGTTTTACCTTTATGATGGCGTTGTGTTTTGGCTTGTTGATGTGTG